>NC_090928.1:672502277-672810216 GCF_040938575.1 Ambystoma mexicanum
TCACCCATCTGAGCAATACACCCATGTGAGACACATAAGCCAAACAACAGTGGGACGCACACATCATGGGATAGGTTGAATGTATTACCAACAACATGTGTGCCTAATTGTTAAAATTCTCAAACCCCCAACAGGTACCCTCTCCATGGACAGCGATGAAGCAGGACCCTCACATGCATCAATCACAACAGCCCCCACTCCTGCACAGGGCAAAGCAACCACAAGCCAAAGCAATCAGCAAGGCAGTGTTCTGGGACCAGCCCAGCGACCAGCCGTAGTACCTGAGGCAGGGATCGGACGCCTCCATCTCAGCAACACCCCACTGATGGCTCACTTGAGAGCACACCAAGGGGCCGTTCACTGCGATATGCACCACAAAGAATCAAGAACAGAACCCAAAGCCAAAGTGTGCACGGAAATGAAGCATTGACACATTTAGGGTGTAGTTGTGTTGTGCTGGAGTGGGTGATTGTGGAGGGTGTTGTTGGTGTGGGTGATTGGAGAGGGTGTTGTTGGGGTGGGTGATTGGGGAGGGTGTAGTTGGGGTGGGTGCAGTTGGGGAGTGTGGGGTGTGCATTCGATGCACATTATGGGTTGCACTTATTTCTATAAATACCTTTCACTTGCTGCAATAAGTGGACATTCGTCATTGGGTGCATTTCTTTATTGTGTGCAAAATTACTAGTAAGGGTGCATGGATAGTGATACTAGTTGTCAACATCAGAAAAAGATCTTTATGAGCTCCTGGCCAGCAAGTCGTCCAAGCCTGGCCTCTGCTCGTGCAGTGTGTTCTGTGTGCCACCCACAGGTATTGCACCATCCTCTTCAGTGGGGGCATGTCCACATCCGGGGGCTGGGATATGTTTCGCCAGATGCAAATGTTGTGCAACATGGCACATGCAAGCACTATCTTGCCCACCTTGTCCAGCCTGTACATTAGTGCCCCCTTGCAAACGATGTAGACATCAGAAGTGTGCCTTCCACAGGCTGAATGTGGGGCTGGTTGTATGCCACCTCCTATGGTGTCTAGGGATTTCTTAGAGGAGTCATCAACCATGGAAGCTGTGGATATCCGTAGTCAGCTGCCAGGGGGACAGACATGGGAGCATGTCATTGGGTACTGTGGATGGGTGCATCATTACAGCAGTTTCACGATAGTCAGCATTTCATAACATGTCACATGTGCCAGCCCACTACGCCTATTCATATTTCGGCATTTGTATGTGGAGTGCACTACGTAAGGGGGCAGACATGCCTAATCTTGTACACACCTAACAGTCGCAGCTGTCATGGGTGTGGGCTCACAGGACTGGTCTGGTATACATGCCATGTCCATTGCTACTGAGGGGTCCCTCTGCGGCAGTTAATCTAGCCAACATTTCATGTATGGCAGCGTGATGCACTAAATTACACAGTGTTCACCCCATGCGTTTGATTTCTGTTGCTGTGACGTGGCCCTGTACCTTACCCCAGTACATCCACACAATGGGTGTCTGGGGCTTGACAGGCCATGCTAACGTGCAGTATGCCATACAGCAGACTAATTGACTTGTCAATGATTTTGATGTGTGCTTCTGCTTACTGTGTTCGGTGACATTGGTGCTTGGGTGTGTTGTTGCATGTCTTATCTGCTTCTCCTCAATGGCCCCTGGCGCCCCAGTACACATACTTTGTACACACTTAGGCAACCATGCCAAACCCCCTTGCAGGCCATGCATTATTTGGGTTTTGCAATATTGCTTTGTGGTACCTGTGGTCCAGTGTGTGTGTCTGGCCTGTTCAGGTTGCATGGTTTGGCCATTCTCTGCTGCTTGGTGTGTCCTGTCTCGTTATGGTGGCCTGCAGCCTGTCTTGGCTCGGGTGTGTATGTGGGTCCAGTGTCTGTGTGAACTGCTCGTGGCATACATTTTCATTGTGCCAATGGCCCTACCCCATGCATCAAGCTCAGTGAGCTGGGACTTGTACTCACCCAATGCCCAGGTGCATTGGCCTCTGTGCTCCCCCAGGTACGCTGGCAGCATGCTGTTGCAAAGGACTATGTCATCATGGGTTGAGCCAGTGATCCGGGCACAGCAGTTTGTGATCATGAGGTCCGCATCACAGGTAACCTAGACATTGAGTGAACGGTACTGCTTCCATTCCTGTAGACTTCCTCCAGGGTTAAGATGTATGAGATGGCATTTGGTGACATTAGAAGAGCATAGGTTGATGCACGAGGATCAGATAGAAAAAGTGGTCGGAGGTGTACACAGCTCGACAACTGTTAAGAGACGACTACATTTGGTGCCGAGATCATCAATAGTTGGGTAGAAAGTGTGATTTCAATGTGCTGTGAAAGACCAAACACGTATGCGAGTTAATAATTGTGATACCCAGTCATGTTGTTTGTTAAACTGGGAGGTGAGTAATCAGTCTCACGTACTAAGCCCCGCACAGTAGATTGTTTTGTTAAGTGTATCTCTTGTGTATGTTCAAAGGAGGTGATTGAGTCCTAGGAGACCAATTGTTTTGTACTTATTGTATGATGTATCATATATATTTTATTGCTTTATTTTTCTAAGAACTTAGTCTGAGTGTTAGCTGTGATAACTATAGGAAGGGTGTTGATTAAGTTAGTGGGCCTCATTATAAGTTTGCCGGTCCGGAAACAATGGTTTCCGGACTGGCAAACTACAAGTCTGCCTTCAGGAGCAGCTGTGCCAGACAGGTCTGACCCTGCCGGGCACAGCGGCCACGGTACGCAGACTGTCACGGAAGCACTGGCACCGTTAGAAACAGTGCCGGTGCTTCCGTGGTCCCCATTCCCATAGAGTCCTATAGACTCTATGGGAATAGGGACTTACAATTTGCAGGTGCCTGACTTCCTGCACCACTGGGGTTGTAATCTCCCGGTCTTACCGGGAAGTCAGATGCCAGTAAATTATTCTGAGTGTGGTGGCAACCCACCTGTAGCACCGGCAGGGTTACCGCCAGACTCGGAATAAGGTCCATTATCATGTTGACATGAGTGTGCTACATAAAATGTTTTTGTGGTGCTCCCATTGAAGTGCTTAGTATAGTTTCTGACTTCCCACAGGGCCTGGGGTGCCACCAGCTCGATGTGTGTGCAATCCAGGGCAGCAACCACATTGGGCATGCCTGGACTGGCATAGAATCTTGCCTTGCTCGCGTTCACCTGTGCCATGGTGGTTGGGAATGCAATATGCTCTCCCACATGCAGCAGGAGTGCATCCAGCACCTTAACCATCAGTTTTTAGAATGCAGGCTGTGATATGCTGTGCAGCTGGCTTATAGTGTGTTGGAATATGCCCGTTGCAAGGAAGTGAAGGACCGACACCAGCTTTACCCGCGGTGGTAAGGCTGTACGGATGCCAATCCGGCTCACAATATCTTCCTGGATCATGCTGAGGACATATGCAATGCACTCCCTGTCGAGGTGGTACAGTGTTAGGATTTGCATTTCAGTGAGGGTCCATGGTGTGGCCCAAACATGGATTATGGGTGCATGCCTTGCAAGGCGCCTCCCCCTCACATTCCTCATCTTCCTGTTCACTGCCTCTTGGGCGCTCTGTTGAGCCCCCAGCACCTGCATTGCTATGTTGACCTGGAGCAGCTTTATGTCAATGATGGCTGCAGTCAGTGGCAGCATGATGTTTGGAAGTGTGTATGTTGAAGGTGTGGCCTTTTATAGCTCCTCCATGCTGTTTTAGGTGCATATGTGGCCTCATTTCACACACCTGGAGGCATTTGCTGTCATTTACCATCTGCTTTCAGGTGGAGGTTTCACTGCCTATTGTTTGCCTGTGTAACCAGCATTTTTTTCCAGTAATACAGGAAGGGACTGTCTCGGGATGTGCCGCTGTGCCATTAATACCAGCACGGGTTACAGGGTCATCCGGCATTTTGTCGCGCTGGATTCACCAGCTCCTTTTACAGATACGTTTTTACCGATGCCGGTGTATCCAGCGATTGTGGTCTGGCTCACCCGTAATTGGCCAGTCCGGTAGAAGTGCCGGTATCTCTTGGTACCGGCACTTTAATACAAGACCAGCCGACTTATAATGAGACGCAAATGTTTATTATAAGAAGGTAACTTAATGCCTCAGCTCCTGGAAGATGAAACTATCTACTTTAGATAGAATATTGAGTAACCTATACATATAGATTTTGGTTTTTGTGCCAGTTCCCTGCTCAGGGCAGCATCTCTGCACGGTAGGGGAGGTAGAAGGAGTCAAAGGGGTCAGAGAACCCATTAATGCTAAAAGAAAGATGTGGCAAATAATATCATATTGATATAGTGCTGGATGCTTAATTCCTCCTGTTTCAAAGTGCAGTATTGAGATGGTAATATTACTTAATTCATCAGACCTCAATTTATCGATGTCAGGTTAAAATGACCTATCTCATGCAGGGTCTTGACTGCCAGGGGCTTTACCTTCTGAGCGATCTTTAAAGCTCCACAATCTCCTTAATCTGTTGCACTAAATTGCAGGTATTTTAGTTAGTGCAACATTTTACAGTTCAAGCGCCCCATGATTTACTATGGGAGTTAATTGATTTATTTTATTTTTATATTTCAGCATTTATGGGGACTGCCAGTCTAGCAATGTCCTTTAGCACAATCTATTGGTAAAATGTAGGCCACTGGAAAAGCTTTGAAGGTATATAGTTGTAGAGGAGAAGCCAAGTACCCCCACTCCAACTTCCCAGCCTACATTACCTGAAAAGTATGAACCAACGTATGTGACGTATACAGAACAGTTAAACCAACAAAGAGAAGAACGTGGACTCTGTGCAGTACCCAAAAGAGTACCTATACCTAAGAGAATATGGGAGGTAAAATACCCATTAAGGAAACCATACCTGCATACAAGAAAATATGATGGCCATTTGAACGAGATTCCTGAAGAAACAGAGAAACTAATAGGCAAAGATGGATGGTGACGTCATACAACATCGAATTGACACCCATAGAAGAGATAAACAGACCAGAGGATGCAGACGATTTATAAACCATCAAGAAAGTATCAAGGATAAGTGACATCTTGGGATCAAGGTGAAGAAACATATGCCACAGATCTGATGAAGATACTTAGTTTAAACGTGTACAGATGCAATGAAACGCAAGCAGCAAAGCAATCATGAAGCTAGCCACATGCTTTTGAATAGATTAGACCGTGGCAAGCACCAACATATTACATGGCCTGCGATAGCGGCCATGTAGTTATGGTTAAGTTGCTAAACCCATAGGAAGAACACTTTTGGGCAGCTTATAACTTCGCTCCCCCTGGACGAATCCTCACCAAACGGGCAAAGTTATAGGGGGGGGTCCAAAAATGTCTTTTTTTCCCATAGATGTAATGGGAAAAAACTTTGCTCACGCCTATAGCCCAAACTGCTGGACGGATTTTCCCCAAATTTGCAGCAGGAGTGATGGCTTGGTCCCGAAAGCGTGCTTTTGCTAATTTGGTGTAAATCCGTCCAGTAGTTTTTTTTAAACGACCAAAACGTAAGGCAATAAAATTAGTGATATCTATGTCCGGTCCGCGGACTCACTTCCCTGTTCGGTCCGCGGACTGGCCTCTGATTGGCTGTACTGTCCATGGACTGGCCACTGATTGGCCAGAAAAATTCACTGACTTTTGCGTGGTCCGCCGACATCGGGACGCAACCGTAGATTGGGTGGTGAGAAAACGTGAAATGTGTTGGGTTTTCTGACAAGCCCGCCATCTTGGATTTGCAGATTTTTTGGGGTCCGCGAACAGCGCGGTGAAAACATTTTTTGTAAAAAGCCGCATTTACTTTGTCAAACTCAACAAACAATCTCTGGAGATGTGGGGGGATGAGGATTGAATTGGATATGGCCATAATAAGCCAAAAAACGGGTTGTTTCACCCCCGAAAGTTTGCGAACACTCCAGATGTCCTGGGGCAGTCGTGTGGTGTTTGCGGACACTTCAGATGTCCTAGGACATCTTTACCTATTTCTGCATTACACGGTTGGGGAAAAGCAGTTTTTGGATGGCTTATAACTTTTGCGCCACTCAATGAAACTGCATGTAATTTTGCAATTTTATTCTAGAACTAATCCTGAATGGTTTTGCAAAGTTTTTTGGGATTCTGTCAAGAGGGGGCAAGATTAGAGGGGGAGTCCAAAAATATTGTAAAAGCATATAAATGTGGTGTCATTTGACAAATCTGCACAACATTGGGCAAAATGATTTTGGATCTAGATATAAATGGTTTTTTAAAGTTTGGTGGGATTTTCTCAAGAGGGAGCGAAATTAGAGGGGGGGTATCAACATTTTTAGATGCCTTATAACTTTATTGCTATTTGACGAATGTGGACAAATGTTTTGAGAAAGATTATAGACCCAACCTTCAATGTTTGTGTAAAGACTGAATGGATTTTGTCAAGTCGGTGCTAAGTTATATGACTATTGTATGTACATACATTTTGACACTTTTGGATTTCAAGCAAACTCGTGAGGAGCATTGGCAAGGACATTAAAGCATGGTTTTGCAAATGTGCCATGTTTTATTTTTTGACAAGTGTAATAATGTAGGTAAAAAAAATAGTCATATACCTTTGGTGACTGAGGTATAGCCTGTCGCTGTGGGCAGTAGCTAGATTGTCTGGGTCATGGCATAAGGTAATGATGTGGACCATCTGGCTACTGGCCATTACCGCTAGGGATGAAAAAAAGTGTTAAAGTGGCTATGTCTATCTGGGACCGGCTATGTGGTAAAGTTATTCGAAGGTAGGATGAGTTTGAAAGGGAAAAAAAGTACTTGTGGTAATATGTTCAAAGGGTTTTGAAGGATGCCATGGCAAGGGAAGAGGGGACGTGTACGGAGCTCCGCCTCCTCTTTCCATGTTGGCTGTCTTGGAAAAGGATTTTCCTTCCTACAGTGGGACGCCACAGGTGTCCCGCTGCAGAAAGGATAATCCTTCCTTCTTACAGCGGGACACCGCAGGCGTCCTGCTATAGGAAGAAAAATTGATGTTTTAGCACCCTAGGTTCCCGCTTTGGGAACCAGGGGTGCTAATGGCCTTTATCCCCTGTTTAAGCGGCTGCAATGGATGATAATGGTCCATAGCCCTCCTTATTTATTTATTTATTTATTTATTTATTTATTTATTTATTTATTTATTTATAACACACCAATGCCCGCAGACATCAGGCTGTGTGGCTACAGTATTTGTTGAGGAAGATGAGGTGGAGGAAGACAGTTTACTACTTAGTGAGAAAGGAATAACCTTTCTGAGAGCATTGCGGTCATTCGATTTGGTGTGAAGGCGCATGGCGGTGGTCCCGTAGGAATACTGTCCAGGTACGATGCGACTGAGTACAAAATTTCACTCAGTGCTTTCACTTTGGTAGCTTTAGCCTTTGGTACATTCCCAACAGTAGCAAATAACTGGCACACCCATGATTCAATCTTGGTGCTAGAAGTAGGCACTTCCTCCACCTCATCTTCTTGGTCCTCTTCATTGTCTTTGAAAGTACTGTGCTTTTTTTGTTGTGAAGGTCCTCCAGCTGGTGGTGGTGGTGGCTCTTTGGGAGGAGGGATGGCAATAACTGATGCCATTTTTAAGATAAATAGCAGTTTTGATAACTTTCTTTCAAGTATGTACTGTGTACTAGATTGGTAATGGATAATGGGCCTCATTACGAGGTGGGAGGTAAGGGATTACCGGCACCGGTAAGGGCACCGGTGCTGGTAATCTCTTACCTCCCTACTATGAGTTCCCTTTGCGGGTCCATCCTTAACGCCTGGTTTTTGCAGGCGTTAAGGACGGGACCCGCAAAGTGACTCTAGAGCTAATAACGGTACCGCAATTTGCGGTACCGTTATTAGCGCCTTCCCCATTCCCATTGAGCCATATGGGGCTCAAATGGGAATGGGGAATGGCCCTGGTGAATGGGGAATTACCGGTCCCTCCGACCCCGGAATGGGCCGGTAATTGCTCCATTCACCAGGGCGGAGTCGAAAGGGTTTTGGAGGCAGCCATGGAGCTAATAGTTCCATGGCTACCTCCAACCTCGTAATGAGGCCCAATGAGTATGATACTGAATTTCATAGGTTTTTATTAGTGCAACTTAACCATAACGTCCCTTTAACAACGTTTTTTCATTGAATTTCATAGGTTTTTGTTAGTCCAACTTAACCATAACGTCCCTTTAACAAAGTTTTTTCATTGAATACATATATATATATAGATACATATGGACAAGTAAAGGATGGATGTTTCCACTATGCATATAAGCAGTACTGAACAAAGCAAGAAGGCCTAATTTCAGTGTCGCAGTTAAGAAAAGCAATTGAATTAAACAGAATAAAAGCTCAGCTAAGGAGTTGACTGAGCCAAGAAAGCCAAGGTCTTATCAAACTGGAATTGGCTGACATTGGATACAATTAACGTGAAAGAACAGAGGCTCCTGTTCAGAGAGCTCCAGCAAAAACAAAAGACGTCAGAGGACTATTGGAGAATAAAATCAAATACACGAAAAGCTCGATTTCATGATGTCCAGTCACGTGGTACATGGGAAGTTCAATGGGCAAGATGGTCACACCTACGCACGAAGGCCGGCTGGTGCCCACACTCCCTAAAAATTCTCAGAACACAGTACAGAGTCAAGGCCAAACTTCAAACCCTAATTGACACTGGACCATTGAGGTGATGATGGATGATATGCTAATTGGTGGGAAGCTGCTAAGACTAGCTCACCCGCACCTGGTTGTTCAGTCTGCGTGCTGCTAGACGGAGGTGGAAAAGTATTGACAGGGGTTAGGAGTTAACCAATTGTAGGGGACCACGTAATTAAGGGTCCTATAGTTTGTGTAGCCAAGGGAACATTGTACATTTAGTGACGTTCATAGTGGCATTTTGAGGGGAGGGCTTAGTTTTCCCACCTGATGTTAAGTATCCTATCACCTTCCTCCGCTGCTCTATATAGATATAGAGCCTATATTTAGAAATACACTTAGACCCAATCACACCCTCCGTTAGGTTTTTGTAGTTTGCCAAGTAGGATGACGTTGGTAATGACGCAGGTCAAAAAGTCCGTGATGACCAATTATGGGTATAAAAGCACAGTTTATTTTGAAGTAGAGTCAGAGGATCGAGCGATTGCTGATGTTCGTTGTACTCCCTGTTTTAGATACTTGACATTAAAACAGACAAACTTTGCCAAACTATTTGTGTCATCTTGATTATTGATGTATGAATAAAATCCCCATCCATCTCCAGGGTATTGCTACTCATCTTAAAGGGCTGTCTGAGAGAACACCCATCTCACTTGGTAGCAGAGATTGGATGTTTTGATGAGATAACCATCGGCCGTCGACATAAGTAAACTTTAGAGTCTCAGCAATATTGCACAACCTTTGCCATTTGGTTGACAGGATGTGAAGCTCCCCGTAGATAGTGGATAGTTTAATCCCAAAATTCCTTGCAAGGGACGGTTTGACGGGACCCCTATTTTCAGATAGAAACCCCTCCCACATCTACGAGAAGCAGATCGAAAAGCAGCTCGAAGAGGCAGCAACAAAGGCATTGATCCCGGGGGCCTGATGAAGAAAAACATGCAAATGGTGAGTAAATAGACCAAAGAGTGTGGCAAAGGAATACATGCATAGTAAATAACAGAGAGTAACGGAGGGAGGTGGGATAAAATATAATGTAAGAGTAAGATTGTTAAATATATGTATATGGGAATTGAGACATTGACTTGAGTGTGGCCGAGCAGTATAATATAAAGAGTAATCGTGAGTGAGGCCACGATAAGAGAATATGCCCTGTTCCTAGACTTTAGAGCGTGCTAGCAGAAACCTTTATCTAGAGTCCCATAAGTGGATGAAGTAGGAGATGGGATCGATTAAAGACGATCCAGAAAGAGATAGGTTTAAGTTCCAATCGAAGCAATCTTAGAGGGCAAAACAAATCTAAAATAGTAGATAGTGCAGAATACATGTGACCGGTCAAGTCTGTTTGTTTTATGTGATTGAAAGGTATGATGACGTCATAGCTGAAGGGAAAAATTGCACGGTAGAAAAGTGCAAAGTAGTGTAAAAGGAAAGTGATTGTTTTTTAATTGTATTTTGATGGTTGTTTTTTAGCAAGATTAAAGTAAAATTGTGATTGACGGGGGTGGAGCTTGCAACGACTGGTGCTCGCTCATATTGTATTATTTTTATGAGACGCAATATTAAAATCTGTGATTGAAAATAAATGAGCGCTAAAACAAGCGAAGATAGACAAGTTAGGAATGGGGGAGGTTACTCCAGTAGTGCATCTTTGCAAGCAGCTGCCGAAACATGCACCCAAACTTAGACAGTACAGTGCAGAATGGGTTAAAAGAATCACAGATAAAATGTTTATGCCATGGCCCCAAGGCGGATCATTATCGAAGGCAGTCTTTCAGCATATGATTACATATTTGCATGCAGCGTACACATGAAAGAAGCTAGAAAATCACCTAGCGAGTCTAGAGCTTTGAAAAATGTACCAACAAGAAAAGGAGGAGGAACCTCCTTTAGATTGGATATTCAATGTATGCAAAGAGGGGGGTGAAGAGCCTTCTGCTCCGCCCGCCCCATCTGAAATGAAAGACGAAGTTAAGAAAGACGATGGTTTATACCCATTAACAGAAGTTAAAGTAGCGGTGGGGTATAGCAATCCCTTATATGAGTCCCCTATGCAAAGTAGTGACGAGGGCCCAGAGAAACATACCGAGAAAGATGTAACCTCCAAAGTCCCGAGGGACAAGGAGGGACGTGAAAAGGAGAGAAGTGGTTGAGCAAGCACATCTCTAGATATAAGGAGAGAAAGAAAGAGCATGAAAGGAGACAAGGATAAAATTAATGAGATAGCACTTTTACAGAACAAATGGATGGGAGGTCAGATTTTACTTAAACTCGATGATAAAGGCATCGAGGATGTAAGACAACGAGAAGATCATGACGGACAGGATAAAAAATACAGGGAAAGAGAAGAACGATTGAAAGATGAAACAGCGAAAAGAAAAGATAGACAAAGACGAGAACAGTTATATCAAGATGAACAAGCAAAAGAACAGGAGAGGGCAGAAGAGCAAAGAAAACATGACAATAGACAACGAACGGCTGATGAGCGGGACAGGTTAAAAAAACAAAGAATAGATGATGAGCTGGAAAGAATAAGAGAGAAAAGAATACAGAGACAAGGTATGAGGAGATACGAAGAGCATATGAACGAAGGGATATGAAAAAGAAAGAGAAAGACAGAATAAGAGAGGAAGCGAGAAAGCGCAGAGAAGTCGATGATGACATGGAACATAAAAGAAGACAGAGAGCACACGATCTTGAGTATTTGGGAAGGGATGTAAGAAATCCCGATCCATTGATAGAATGGGAAGATATAGAGAAAGTTTTTCACGAATATGAATCATTACCAGGCCCGTCTAGAGCAAATCTAGAAGATGAGTTTGACTCTAGAAATATTGGGGTTGCGATCGATAAAGTATATCATGACATGAGAGCTCAGAAGGAAGCTCAGGGGAAAGGAAAAAATGATCGTCTCGAGAGTACTCATTTGTATGTCACGGAGGAAGCCTCAGGTAGCACGAGATATAAGGAGCTATCTTTAGACAGACTAACTCTGAATAGGAATGATGATGAGAGAAGTTGCACGAGTAGGGCACGGGAAGTGTCAGACAAAGAAAGGGAAACGTTCCAGGGGGAAAAGAGAAGTAATGTATGTGGTCCAGAGGTATATTCGCCTATGGATAAGGGAGTAAGATGGTCGGATTTAAAAATACCTGTCTCTAAGGCATCAGAGCCACTGACACAGTCAGACCGACATAAGGGGCAACTGTCATGCTCACCTGAGTCTCTGCAGGAGCGATGGAGTCTGCCGATTCCAGCCCTGCTTTCTACTCGACCCGGGGTCACAGGAAAGCTGCCTGTAAGGAGAATATGGATTAGCAAGTGGTGCCAGAATAACCCTGGAAACTCTCTTCCCCTTATTCCCTGTGTGCTGAAATACTGTGGTTGAGTGGCACACCTTTTAGTTCAGGATGGTGGGCTTTCCGTCCTGCCTCTGTTGAGTTCCGCGAGCGGTCGCTGGAAAGGTAAGTGCAAATCAGCAGAATGCTAGCAGCGGAACTAATGTCTTCTTTCTTCTTCTTTCAGGATCAAGAGTTCGCAGAGCAGCGGAGTGATTGCCGGTCCGCGGGCGCTGGGAAAATGCTGAAAAAACACTAGAGACAGGAACAGGTAAGCGTGTGCCTGAAGCTTACAGAATGCACACTAAGCATGGATTGTTCTTTGGGCTTGGCTTTTATAGACACCCACGCCCGGAGGCTGGAGCATGCAACGTAGTTCTGAATGGGCATATAAGGATCCATTTTGGTGGAAACAGGAAGTCCATGTTATTCTATGGGTGCAGGGATTCCTATGGGTGAACTGGATGATAACCTATTTGTAGCTCACCAGGCTCTCGCCCACAGTGCTTCTGCCTGTTTTCCCCCTCTGCCATTATAGATTAAGAACGGAAATGGCTTGGATGTGTCAATCAGGCCTGTACCTATGACCGTCCTCCCCCTCAAGGCCCCACCCAATGGTGTGTTCCCTGGACCTGGCTTGATGGGATTGTTTCGATGGAATTTGTGTAATAACCGAGGGGCGTTGATGTTCTCGCTTGGTTCCCATGATCTAGCCTGGGGCCCATATCCCTTACAATCCACTAGGTAATACAGAGTGTTTTTTTAATACTTTGGAATCTAGTATTTGCTTAACCTCATACTCAGATTTGTCACCCTCTATCACTATGGGGGCTGGTGGCGTTAATGTTTTAGTCCCAGGGTGCACAGGCTTCAACAAAGAAACATGGAATACCGGGTGTATGCGCATTTGTGGAGGTATGGTCAACCTCATAGCGACAGGAGTGATCACACTCTCAATTGTGAAAGGACCTAGGAATTTGGGTTGGAATTTCCTGGTTTCTTTTAAAGCGATATACTTAGATGCTAACCACACCGAATCCCCTACCTGGTAGTCTGGAGCCTTTCTCCGGTGGCGATCGGCATACTTCATTTGTGTAGCCTTAGCTGCCTCTAGATGCGTCATTGCGTCTTTGGTCGCTTGCGCGATACGCTCATGTAAAGTCTTGATGGCTGACATTTCGATAGCCTCTGGTGGGTCATATGCAGATGTCCGTGGGTTGCGTCCATACAGAGGGCCTCATCACGACTTGGGCGGTAACAGTAACGCTATTAGTGCGGGCGGTATTAGCCCTACCGCCGAACTCCCCGGCGCTAATAGCGCTGGATCACGAGGTCGGCAGTAATGTCAATCCCCATTCCCCATTGTGCCCATTCGGGAATGCACCATTCCCCATTGGGTTCAATGGGGAAATTTCGCGCTAATACCGCCGGCGGATTTTCGCTCAGAGCTGGGGAGAAATCCGCCGAAGTCCTGCTTTGGCGGATCCTTAAATCCGGCGGTAATAGTGCTACCGCCGGATTTAAGGGTTACCGCCAAAGTCGTGATGAGGCCCAGAGTATAGAAAGTAGTCATGCATGTAGAGGCGTGAATAGAATTATTATATGTATATTCAGCCATCCACGGGATCTCCGCCCACGAGTGTTCTGTTTGGTGCAGAATGCAACAGAGGTATTGCTCCAGAGTTTGGTTTGTGCGCTCTGTCTGTCCATCTGTTTGTGGATGATGACTTGTGGACAACCATATTTCTACTCCAGCTAAGACGCAACATTGTCTCCAAAACTGTGACACGAACTGACTGTCCCTGTCAGAAAGTAGTACGGATGGGAACCCGTGCAATTTCACGATGTTGTTGATGAAGACTTGGGCCAAGGCATGTGCAGTTGGAATTCCCTTTAAGGCTATGAAGTGGGCCATCTTGGTGAATAGATCGACAACCACAAGAATGGTGTTAATCCCGGAGCTGGGAGGCAAGTCCGTGATCAAATCCATCGAAATAGTATGCCAGGGAGCAGGCAGTACTGCCAGAGGTTGTAATAAGCCTGCTGGTCTTTGCCTTGAGGCCTTGTTTTGAGCACATGTCCCACACGAGTTGACAAATTTGATGGTATCCTGTAGCCAAGTTGGCCACCAGTAGGATCTTTCAACCTTTTCTGCAGTTTTTGCTACTCCAGGGTGTCCTTCAATAGGCGAGTTGTGGTAATTGGCGAGTATTTCCTCCTGCAAAGCATGTGTTGGGAGGTAGAGATGATCTTGGTGATATGGTAGGCCGTCTTTGATGGAAAAGAGGGTTCCTTTGTTGCTCCACGTCCATAGTTCCTTTGCGGACAGACTGTATTTGACCTTTTCCTTGAACGTCTCCCATGAAGGAGAATCTTCTCCACAAAGACCTAGGATCTTGTTGCCTGGAATGATGTCTACCAGATCAGAAGTGTTGTAGGCTTGTTCCCCTTTGCCGATACGTGATAACGCATCTGCTTTGCTGTTTTTTACCCCAGGTTGGTAAGTGATCACAAAATCGCACTCCGACAGGAACAGAGCCCAACGGAGTTGTCGGGATGATTGCGCTGTAGCTGAGCACAAGTACTGAAGGCATTGATGGTCAGTTATGATCGTGATTGTATGCTTGGTTCCGAGCAGGTAGTGCCTCCACTCCTTGAGGGCTTCTTTGATCGCGAGCAAATCCTTATCCGTAACTGCGTAATTCAATTAAGCTGGGGAAAACTTTTTCGACCAGAAGGCCACAGGGTGTAGGTGACCGGTATCGGAATTCCGTTGGGATAGGACCGCGTGTCAGTCTCAACGATTTATGGGAGATCTGGCTGTGGGTGTTGTAATACAGGGGATGACGTAAATGTGTCCTTTAGGGCACAAAAAGCCTCTTCTACTGTGGGGGTCCATTCAAATTTTCAGTGTTTGTGTAGAAGGGAAGTAATAGGGTGTACCATGTGTGAAAAACTGGGTGTAAAGCGTCAGTAAAAGTTCGCAAAGCCGAGAAAACTCTGCACTCCCTTTAGGGACGAAGGTGATGGCCAGGTGAGAATAGCCTCTACCCTCCTGTTGTCCATTCGGATGCCTTGCGGTGACAATACAAACCCTAAAAACTCGACTTTGGTGACATGGAAGGAGCATTTTTCAGGCTTGGCATACAAATGATTTTCACGTAACTTGCGGAGAACTCCCTTCGTGTGCGACAAATGCTCTTGAACTGTGGCCGAGTAGATGAGGATGTCGTTGATGTAAACTATGGCACATACATCTAGTAGCTCTCGCAGGACATCGTTCATGAAATGTTGGAATGCCATCGGTGCATTACATAGCGCAAACAGCATTACCTGATATTCGTAGAGACCACACCTGGTGCGAAATGTGGTCTTCCATTCGTCACCCTCCTTTAAGCGCACCAGATGATAGGCCCATCAGAGGTCCAATTTTGTAAACACTTGCGCTTGTCTCACTTGGCCAAGCAGTACGGGGATCAGGGGTAATGGGTACCCGTTCTTTACCATGACCTGGTTTTATGCACAGTAATCGATGCATGTTCATAGGTCCCCCTCTTTCTTGGGGACAAAGAAGAGGGGAGAGGCCACGGGAGACTTAGATGGGCGGATGTAACCATTTGCGAGGTATTGGTCTAAGTAGGTTTTTAGATGAGCGTTCTCCCCTTCTGTCAGGGTGTAGATACGACTGCAAGGTACTTTTGCCCCCGGTACCAGGTCAATTTGGCAGTCGTAGGAACGATGTGGGGGTATGTTGGGTGTCCTGACCCACGTTTGAGCTATCATGCTGCAACATTTGGTGCTATGGGCTTAGAAAATCCAAGATGGCCAAAAAGCCCACATGTGTGCAAGAATCCAGGAGAACCACGCAGTTTGTGCGCACACCAAAATGGTTGCCTAACTTGCCACCCACCAGTGCGAGCATGATGGGCCAGGGTGCCATGAGTGGAATGGGTGCCAAAGGTAAAACAGCAGCGCCTGTTAGCAAAAAAAAAGAACGCTTTCAAATTACCTTTGGTTTCTCTGAATGCCAGCTCAAAATGCCTATTTTCAAACATTGCGACACATCCAAAAATCCCACTGAACACCAGCAGACATCTGGCAGAATGAAGTTTTGTGTGCCTACAAAATCTGGGAAGATGAAGAGCCCAAAATAATGTTGATAACAAGACTGGCTGAGTGCTAAACTGAACTGAAAGACACTAAAATCGAAATGTTTAGAATAAATGAGTGACCTACTTTTGAGTGTCACATAGTTTGTCACTGTTGAAATGTCATAGTTTTGAACTTAGAATCAGCATTCTAGCTGCATGTGTAAAAATTGTAAGTTTGATTTAAACTGGGAGCCCAAAATGACATGTAGCTAAAAACTGGCTTAAAGAGATTCCAATTCTGCCTGACATCTACCCCCACAGGAGTTGAAACTTGATCAAGCAGGTTCCCAGGCCTGGCTGCATTCTGTTGCCCCTGCCAAAAGGAGGTCACACACTCTCTGATTGAATTACCTAGGGACTGCAGGAAACTAAACAAAGGGCCCAGGTAGATGGTTTATTGGGGGGGGGTCGTAAATGGCTTCCTTTTGAACAAAGCCCTTCCTTGACTCAGGCAGATGGTTTATTGGGGGGGTTGTAAGGTGGCTTCCTCTTGGCAGAAACGGGGAGGGGCAGCCCCCTCTGAGGACAGGCTGAGCTTAAAGAAAGTGGATAGACTGGTTTCTCCACCATGTGACCTGGGAAGACACACCCCTGTTGGCCAGAATATGATTTTAAGAAAGATGTATAACTCATGGTGCGGACTTGTCAAAATTATCTAAATGATACCATAATTCTTGTGATTTTTCTGCCCACCTTTTAAGAGGTTTTAGGACCCGGTGGTATGATCTGGGGGTTTACGAGCGGAAAAGAGGCTGTTACTCTAAATGTATGCTTGTTAAAAATCTGACACTTCCTTATCTAAATGCCCACATGCCTTGCACACAATTGTATAAATTTGGAGAAAAATCTGATATGGGGAAAGCTACTAAAAAGCGCAAAAAGTTGCTATTTCTTTACCCAAGCTCCTAGAAACGCCAGGGTCGGAACAGTGCCTCCCATCAGTAATGCATGATGTGTGTATGCAATGACAAACAACTGTGTATCTGTGGAATATGTATTTGGGTCAAATATAGATTTGTGTGCAATTTGACTGGGGAGTATCCTTTTTGCAGGCCATAAAACAGCATCACCATGACTCACATTTCCTTTCCCCTATCAAGGAAGAGAGAAAAGCTTGACCAATGATCAGTTGAGAGAGGGGCTGGCTTAGTGATGCTGCGCACACACCCACTTTCAAAAGACATAAAAAGAGCCACTGGAAGCTAGAGAGGACATTCAAATCCAGTTGCTGCGGAGCGTTTTGCCGGACCACACAACATCCAGAAGATACCAGTTCCGGACTGACTCCAGCTACATACTCCAGAACCTAGAACTTATACTTTAGAACCTAAATCAGAGGCCTAAAACCACAAGCTGAGGTCTCTGCAGCAGGCCTCAAATCATTGCAAGCTACTCACAGCTGGGCGAGCTGCTTGAATCCCTTGCCAAGAACTTTTGCCAGGACCAGTGCAGAGATCCAGGAGCTGTGCAGAGACCGCTGTATCCGGACAGACCAGACCAGAGATCCAGAGTGACCGCTGTGAGCAGAACCAGAGAGCTGACCCAGATCACTGTGAAGTGCCGAGACCAGAACCGGAGTCCAGTCCAAAACCTGACCAGATCCGTGGCGAGGCCTATTTCAAATTTATATTGTGAGTACCTAGCAGAACTGTGCAGAACCAATCTCTTAGTTAAAATAATCTAATCCAAACTATTTTAACCTAAGTAGAACAGCCTCCTAGAAATCGTGTCATCTGTCATTTGTAAAGCTGCACAACTGTCACCTGTCAATTCGGAAGCTGCAAGCTGTCACCTGTCATTTTGAGTTTACTTTAAATCCGAAAAACTACCTTTATTTAATCGTCCGTATCTCTGGAACCGTTTGGGATAGGAACCAAATTTCCTCTGAAAGCTTAGAATCTCATCCTTCCAACGAACCTAGAACCGACTTGCTATTCCTTATACTTTTGCCGTAATCACGATTCACGCACTCGCGAATTTTACCGCGATTTGCGATTTGGTTAAAAATCCAGCCACGTGTAACCATCAGCAGTCAATTCTTTCCTTGCTAAAAATTTGTTTGCCTCTTAATCACCATCTCTGAATCATTGCTAAAGTGAGCCTGAACTCATCCCAAGTATCTCTCACTCACCCTGAACCTCCTAAAGGGAATTAAAAGCATTTTCAGCATATTTCTCACTTCATTGCCACCACATTCAAAGCACTTGGGCCTGTGTTTTAAAACTCATACCGGTTTTCTCTAAGCTTGCTGGGGGGGGAACTGAATTTCGTATTGTATTTGATTGCATTCCTGAGAACTGTGTGCTCCTCTTTCCATCTACTTCCATGTCTTACATTGCATAGGGGAGGGGGGTGAATTGGCAGAGAAAAAGTGATTATATTATCTTTTGCTAAAATCATCTCTAGTATTTCTGTACTGCATTTTATTCCTCATTGCTTTTCCCTTGAAATCATAAAAGCATTTTTGCTACTTGATCCATCCTATACTAACTCTTCATTGATTATAAAGAAGTGTGCTAGTGTCAGATTACCCATTGTTGATTAACATTATATTTATAAGAGCGATATCGATTATTAATTTATTATAAAAGCGTGGTATCTATATTTTGTCTTATTTCTCAAATAAACCTTTTAAACTTGCAAAACAGAACTACTTCTTGGCTCAGTGGGATCAGGGGGATTCTAAGAGAGGGGTGTTATATAGGGGTAGTCATCCAGAACTCATGAACTGGACATAAAGATATATCAATAAGGGTTTCCATTCAGTATCCCAGACTAGGCATTGACTTAGCTGTAGTGTTGAATTGAATCTTCTTACAGGTAGTACGTTGGCTTGTTCTTTGGCAAATACATCTTGGAACTCCTGGTATTCGGCAGGTAGGACTCCTAGTATCCCCAATACCGGTAGCGTCTTAGGGGATGTGGATATTAGGTGTTCTGGTGTCTTGCCTGTCCCATAACAACTGCTGCAGTCTCTAGAAAAGGTTAGTGTTCTGTTACACAAATCTATAAGCAGGTTGTGTTTATCGAGCCAAGGTATACCAAGGATCATCTGGAACTGTGGAGCTGAAATAAGGTCGAATGAAAGATCTTCCTTATGTCCGTCTTGACAGAGCAGGATAACCTTTGCTGTGCAACGGGTTACAGGGCCCGAAAGTAGCTGAGTTCCGTCGACTGCAGTTACATTATCTGCGATTTCCTTTGCACAGACTGGTAACCCAATCTTGTCTGTCGTTTCCAAGTCTATGTAGTTTCCGATGGCTCCGCTATCCACAAATGCTTCGAGAGCGTGGAACTTGGAAGGATATTGTTGGTCTACGATGATCACCGGGATGGTGAAATGTGAGGTCAGGTGTGTTTTAGTTCCGCTCGACAAACCAACCTCTATGTTTGTCAGGCGTTGGAGTTTTCCGTCTCGGTTATTTCTTTCCCCCCGTCCATAGCTCCAACAGTTTTTCGAGGGGGCTTAGCCAGGCGGTTATGGAGGAAATGGCCAGATTGTCCACAGTACAAGCACAGCTACTCTTGCCGTCTTCTGTCGCATTCTGCCTTGGTGAGTGGACCTCGGACTCCGCCCAATTGCATGGGTTCGGGATGTGATTCTACGGACTGACGAACAGACGTTTCTTTTGGCCGCACGCAGAACGTTCTGCCCTCCTAACGTGTGCGGTCGGCCCTCCAGGTTTGTAGTCAATGATCGAGCAGGATTGCCAAGTCGATGTATTCCGCACAACCGTCTGGGGGATTGACGACTTGTGCCAGGACATCCTTGAGCTCTCCTTGTAGATCTCTGTAGAACAATGTTGTTCGTTTTTCCTCGGGCCAGTTTGCCTCGGCTACCAGGCGATTAAAAGTTGCTGCATAAGCCAAGAGGTCCTGACTCCCTTGCCGGAGAGATAACAACTCGTCATCCAAGGCTTGTCCTTGTGTACCGCGGGCAGAGTTTTTCTAACTCATGCTGGGACCCAGCATAATTCTGAAGTAAGGGGTTGTCCCTGTTTACTAACAGCACTAACCAGTCCGCGGCATTACCCCCCAAGTATGACAACACAAAGTCCACCTTTGATTGGTCTGTGGGGAACAACCCCGGCTTGCACAGAAAATGTAAACGACATTGGTTCATGAAGGTGCCAAATCATTTCGGTTCTCCTAAGAACCTCTCTGGTGGGGCCAACGGTACATTGCCTGGAACAGTTACTTGTACTGGTGCAACGGGCTGAGGTGGTAATAATGGTGTTGTCGCGGCCCCCCCTGGCAACGGGGCCAACCCTGCCTGGGTCTGTAATAATTGACAGACTATCTCATCTGTTTTGTCCCTGGTCAGTACCAGTTCACGCCTCAAGGCGTTTGTCTCAGCACGAGCTGCGTGTACCTCTGCCCGCAATTCTCCCAATAACTGTGACAGCTGATCTACCTCTGAGGTCTCCATCGCTCAGGTGGAGAATATTTTAAGGTAGGCTTCATGTTCTGTCATGCTCACCTGACTCTCCACAGGAGCGATGGAGTCCGCCGATCCCAGCCCTGCTTTCTACTCCACCCAGGGTCACGGGAAAGCTGCCTGTAAGGAGAATATGGGTTAGTGAGTGGTGCCGGAATAACCCTGGAAATCCTCTTACCTTATTCCCTGTGTGCTGAAATGCTGTGGTTGAGTGGCTCACCTTTTAGTTCAGGATGGTGGGCTCTCTGTCCTGCCTCTGCAGGGGCGCTATGGTCCAAAACCCGATGGCCGGTAACTTCACTCGGTGCAGGGTTTGCTTGTTGTTGTGGTTGGACTGCAGTGTGAAGCGCTGCTGTTTGGTTGCAGAGAAGTGGTCACTGAAGAGAGAATGCGACTGTTTTGGAGAAGTTCTGTGGCTCTCCTGATAAGTGTGCCAGGAGCCAGTTACCTCACTGGTTCCTTTGAACTGAATACAGGCGGTATCACTGTGGTCCACCCAGTTGCCTCACTGGGTTTGAGCGCGTGGACAATTCGGGTTCATATTATAAGTTCTACGGAGTTGCAACATGATGCGATCCAAGTTCTAACCTGTTTTCGCTCTGTTTTGTCCCTTCTGCAGGTCTCCAGGTGATGCTGTGGAGATGAAACCTGTAGACGGCTGAAGAGAAGGTGAAGCATAAGAAAACACGCCGGTCCGCAAGGTGAAGCAAGATCAGCTGGATCCTCCAAGAGTTCAGTTCCACGAGCGGTCGCTGGAAAGGTAGTGCAAATCAGCAGAGTGCTAGCAGCGTAACTAACGCCTTCTTTCTTCTTATTTCGGGATCAAGAGTTCGCAGAGCAGCGGAGTGATTGCCTGTCTGCGGGCGCTGGGAAAATGCTGGAAAAACACTGGAGACAGGAACAGGTAAGCATGTGCCTGAAGCTTACAGAATGCACACAAAGCATGGTTTGTTCTTTAGAAGTGGCTTTTATAGACACACATGCACGGAGGCTGGAGTGTGCAACGTAGTTCTGGTTGGGCACATAAGGATCCATTTTGGTGGAAACAGGAAGTCCATGTTATTCTATGGGTGCAGGGATTCCTATGGGTGAAATGGATGATAACCTGTTTCTAGCTCGCCAGGCTCTCACCCACAGTGCTCCTGCCTGTTTTCCCCCTCTGCCATTATAGATTAAGAATGGAAATGGCTTGGATGTGTCAATCAGGCCTGTACCCATGACAGCAGCCCTACGGTCAGAGGGGGGAGTCCCTGCCTTATGTAAGTAGGTTAAGATCAATGCCAGGCAGACGGCGATGTGGGAATATCACCCCAGCGGTGGATAGACAGATGATGAGAGATGAGAACGAGTTTGGCGCGTCACAGTTCCCTTTGCTAGAGAAAGGAGGAAAAAAGGCCACAGTATATACCATGGCCGCAAATAGACAGAGATAATCTAAAGTGTAAACTCCCGATTTTGACTTCTGATGCTGGGAAATGGATACATGAGCTAGAAAAGAGAACGGGAGGAAATATATTGGCTATAGGGGACATTAAAGGTCTTCTGATCGCCATACTTGGTGAGAGAGCTGACAATGTATGGACACGGGCAGGCTACCCTGGTGTGACTACAGTCAACACCGTGCATGATGGAGCACCGTTTAACAATTGCAGAGCAGCAGTTTGCAAAGCACTTTGAGTACCCTATAGGGACTCGTCCGATATGGGAGCTATAATGACAAAAAAGATGAAAGAAGGAGAGGATCCTTTGCTTTACATTCAAAATTTCCAAGACGCCTGGGCGCTTGAAACTTGTGAATCTTGGGGGAAATCTATACCTGTGTTCTACATATCCTATGCCAAGGGCTGCCAGAGCAAGTGCAGAAGCAGCTAAAGAAATTAGTGGGTATAGAAGCTAACCCGTGGTCAGAAATTCAGTTTACCATTGCACATTACTGCAGACTTTTGCAGGAAAAGAATCGCAAAAAAGATGACACTCGAAAAGGCGAGAAGGTAAAATTGCTTCAGAAAAAACTGTCCAAATACGCTCTTGAAGGGGCAATGTTAACTAGTACAGACGGATCCAATTCACAACAGATAACGAACATGCCACAGGCGAATAACCAAAGTCAGTTCAGTCAATGCAACAATGCATATGCTCCACGAGGAAGGGGTTTTGGAGGAAGAGGTTGGCAAGTTAATCAAGGGAATTGGCAGAAACATAGCGGAGGTTTTCCAAACAATCAAGGTGGGTTTCAAAATATGAAAAATGGGCAGATGGGAAGACCACCACCTACATGTTGGACGTGTGGAATGACAGGACATTTTGCTCGTACATGTAGAAGTCAAGGCATGGTACACAATGATCAGTTTTCAAGAGGGGGGATGTCAATGTCGTATTCGCAGCAGAATGGAGATGGGTTTGTGCAAAATAAAACAGTGCAGCAGCAAGCGCCGAGAGTGCAGCAGGGCTTGCAACCACAGTAAATGACAGGTAACCCACCACAGGGAGAATCTCAGCAGTCTCCTATGCGGCTCCAACAGAACACAGTTACAGGACAGGTAGCGAATCCTAGAGTAGGTAGCGTAACTGTTGATGGAGGAAATCCTTTTACAAATAATGGGACAAGTCTGTACATGGAATAGGACAGCTCACTGGGAGACCTGATGTGTTCCATACTATCCGTGACACCAAACCCTCATGAGGAGCCAAGGGTGGATGTCAGTATAGGAGGCAAAACATTTTCATTCTTAGTGGACATGGGTGCAACAAGCTCATGTATACGAGAGGGCACATTTTCAATGTCTGGCAATGCCATGAATACTCAGGGATTCACAGGAGCTACAAGTTGCATTACTTTTACAGAAGCACTACCAGTCTCTATAGGAAAATGTTACATGAATGTGCCAATACTTTATTTGAGGCAAACGCCTGTCAATATATTAGGACGTGATCTGATGACTAAGTTAAATATGACGATCTTGTTCACTGATGAAGGCATAATATGCTTAACAACAGGAATGCATTACTTGAAAGTGTGCGAAATAATTATGGCATACGCAGGACTAATGGCTATGAGAGCAATCCCATTAGAACCAGAGATTTTTCTTTATGGGATGTGCATATTTTTGTCCTGGCTGCCAGGAATAGCAGGCAAAACAATGATAACTCCTGATGAATTTTTGTTTAGACCAAGGATACCCATGTTTGAAGAAAAGGGACAAGCCTTAATGATACAAGCAGCCATAGTGCGAGGAGAAATAGCGTTGCTTGATGACTGTGATGATGAGGGCAGACAATGGTGTGCAGTAATTGCCATTGGAGAAGGCTACAGATTGACTGACATCACGGATGAGGATCTGTTTGAAGATCACCCATCTGATGATGAAGTAATATTTGAAATGAACATCACTTACTGAGTAAAAGCAATTAAAAGAGAAGTGCCTCAGAGAATTATGTTGTTAGCACTGAAACGCCCTCAATATTTTGACGAAGACATGGCGAAAGTGCCAGTCTCATTGTGGACCACTGGCTCCTATGACGTAGGCCTACTAAAGGGGGTCGGGAAGTGAAGATTAACTTGAAACCAGGAGCAATTTTACCTCGAGCACGGCAGTATCCTATGTCTCGAGAGGCAGATGAAGGAATTTTCAAGACAATTTCTGCCATGATGGAGCAGGGTATCTTAATGACGTCAGAGTCACCATGTAATACGTCAGTTTATCTTATCAAGAAATCTAAGGGGGGGTCTTGGATACTAATACAATATTTGAGTTCCCTTTTGTCCCAAACCTGTATACAAATCTATGTAATATACCTGTTGATGCACGATATTTCACGGTGATTGACTTGAAAAATGCGTTTTTCTCAATCCCATTGCACAAAGACTCACAAGATTTGACTTTGTTTACCTTCAGACAAGTTCACCTGAAAAGCACACGGCTGCTCCAGGGGTACTGTGAGTCCCCATCGATTTTCAATAGAGTCCTTCAGATGGACTGAAGCAATATTGCCTTAGAAAGCATTGTGCTGCAATACGTAGATGACATTTTAGTTTGCAGCACCACAGAGGAAGAGTGCAGATGCAATTCTGTTCAGCTGAGGATTATACTTGCTGACAGAGGATATAAGATTGACAAGGAAAAGTTACAATATTGTCAACAAGAAGTGCTGTACATAGGCCAATTGATCTTACATGAAGGAAAGAAAGTTACTCCTGAAGGAGCTGAGGCCATTTTAAAAACAGCTAAGCCGCACACGATAAAAAAGATGCCGTTTTTTGGGACTATGTAATTATGTCAGAGCATGGATTTTTGACTACAGCTCATATACAAGGCCTCTCTTACAAGCCTTGCAGAAAGCACAGGCAACGCAAGAAAAAATCATGTGGACTGAGGCATTGGAAGAAGGGTTTGATGAATTGAAAAAAGCCATTTGCACGGCTCCAGTTTTAGGGATCCCCATTTATGCAGAGGAATTCTTTTTACTCTTGCATACAGATGGTACTGTTATGACAGCAGTGCTCACGCAGAGAACCACATTGGGATACAAGTCCCTTGCATATTACAGTGGAATCTTAGACCCAGTGATGAGAGGTCATTTTCCGTGCAAAGAAAGTTTGGCAGCTGCCGCGTTCGCCATAGAGAAGGCCACAAGCATAGTGATGGGATGCTCTATGAGTTATTTGTTCAACACGCATTATTTGCCATTTTAGAAAAACCAAAAGGCACGTTAACGTCTCAAAGGGCTTCTGCCTATGAGGTAATTATATCAATCCAGCAATCAAAATAGTTTGATGTAAAATAGTGAATCCAGCTATGTTTATTGCTGAGCCAATCATGGAAGGAGAGCCCATATACGATTGTGCAAACTATGAAGAGTTCTATGAGGAAATCCCCACAGTAAAGGATAATGCACTAGCAGGGGGAGAGATTGTGTTTATTGACGGGTCTTTGTGAATCAATCAAAATGATGGACAAAGATACACAGGCGCTGCTGTGGTGAAGCACCTGACAAATGGGGAATTTTGAGTGCTCGTTAGTATTCTACTACCATCTCATTATTCAGCACAAGCTGCAGAATTATTGGCATTGATACTCACGCTCGAGAATCACGCAGACCAGAAAGTAACAGTGTACAGCGACTCCGCCTATGTGATGTCGAAGGTGCATGCATGATTAGCACACTGGAAAAGGAGGGGCTACCTCCGAGCAGACGGCATGTCAGTGCAGCACGCAGTCTTATTGGACATGCTTATTAAGGAACTACAACTCCCAGTGGGCATAGCAGTCGTTAAATGCGCAGCTCACACAAAAGGGACAGATTTTATCTCACACGGAAATCAAGCAGCAGACGATGAAGCCAAGCGCATAGCAAATACAGAAATAGGAATGATGAACATTGAAATATGTAATGTGAATGAAAGAATGACTGTAATGATGACTATAGTTGAAGGATATAATCATATGTTCAAAGCACAGATAATGGAACTCCAAGGGGAGGCACCTCAAGAGGAAAAGAATTTATGGACGCGAAGAGCGTGTTCTTTAAACCCCTCTGAAGTATTGTGGCAACAAGACAGCACTGGTAAACCAGTGTTGCCTATAGCCTTATTAAGAATGGCGCTGGAACAGCTACACTACCCCACGCACACAACTAGGGAGAATCTTGCTGAAACTATTGCTGAGGATTGGTTCGTACCGAACCTAATAGAGCATGTTGCATTTTTTATGGTAAATTGCATCGTTTGTCAACAGTTCACGGCTGCGCATAGACTGCGCACAGTTAGGGGAGTCATTCTGAGACCTAATGGCCCTTTTCAGCACTTGCATATCAACTATGTCGATATGATTCAAGTATATAATTGATACAGATATTTAATTGTTGTGGTGTGTCCTTTCTCAAGATGGATGGAGGCAGGTTCATGTACACACCCAGACTCAACTTGTGTGGCCAAATTTCTAGTACGGGAAGTATTTCCTACATGGGGAGTATGTGAAGTCATGAGGTCAGATAATGGTCCTCATTTTGTTAACACAGTGTTTGAACAGATCAGCCTGTTGCTTGGTATAAAGCACACTTTTTCTTTGGCTTATCATCCACAAGGAAATGGGATCTGTGAGGGGCTCAACGGCTTGCTCAAGCAAAGGATAGCCAAGTTGAAGCTTACTCTGAAGAAAGGGTGGCTGCATTGCCTACCACTGACATTATTTGCATCAAGGAACCAACCAGGTTCTGACCACCATCTTACGCCTCACAAAATCGTGACAGAAAGGCAAATGAGAACACCCCTAATGCCTCCATCCCGAGTTAGAAGTGATGCTCAGCCGAAAGCAGAAGTGCTAGGATTGGAACTGCATAACTATTTGAACTGTATGACTTCCAGTATTTCTGTCATTTCAGGACATTTGCAGAGACAAGGGTGTAGGGCAGTACAGAATACAGAAGGAGATGCTTCAACAATAACCTCCGTAATTTCATCTTCCCCAACGTTACCCCAGAGATGCAGTCTGAGTGCGTAACCACACAAGGAAAAAGTGGTATGAGCCCTGTTTCAATGGTCCATTTGTTGTTGAGGCCGTAACGCTGTCTGCTGTCAAATTGCAGGGCAGGCGCGCTTGGATCTTCTTGGGGTACGTAAAAATCTACTCTGGAGAAACTCCTCTGCCTACACCCCTCCGTGAAGAAGCTGCAATTATCGGGGAAGAACCACTGCACGTGCAGACGAGTTCTATGACGAGGAAGAAGGACGCTTAACCTGACAAGTGGAAAGATTAAAGAACCTTGTAGTTGGACTGTGGCTTGGCTTTGGACACTCCCTTTTGAGCTATTCATAAAAGGGTCAAGGAAATATTTGAACACTCTGTGCATCTTAGTTGCAGGTTTAAGGGAAGATCTGCATTCTTACAGCCACAATAGCTTATTGACTTTGGACTGAGGCATGCTTAAAGCCTTGAAACGAAAGTGATAAAAGTTTATTGATTTTGGACTGAGACATTTTTAAAGCCTTGACAAGAAGGTAACCTTCCTGAGAGATCCAAGAAACATTGCAAATTTAAATGTGATCTTCGAAGGAATTATAATCCAAGTGAGCATCTATTCTGAAAGAAATCACAGAGCGTTCTAGAAACTTTCCTCCGAGGGACAGATCGAGAAAGTGTATAAAGGCCAAACTTTGTTCATGCTGACAGGGAAGAAACATGTTGTCTGGACTGAAGTAGATTCGAGGCATCTATTGGGAGCTGATCTTAGCATCCAGTTAGCAGACGGTTGATCGAGGAGTTACTGGATTCAGACAGCAGTGTCCAGAAGCAATCTGCAATGCAGAACCATTAAAATAAATGTTTCCTTCCTTAGCATTAAATGATCGAGATGGGGAATTTTAACATCAACGTTGTGTTCCCCACGAGAACAGAGGCTCATATTGTCCAAGAAGTAGATGTTGTAAGATAACTTACCACTGCATAATATACACTTGCATTGTGTTTACACTCATATTGCTTTCACCAACTGTGAGAACTACATTTTACATAGGTGCAAATGGAGCTAAAACTCCTGATCATCTTCCTGAGCATAAGGAAGATGTACGTGTGGCAACTATGATGCAGCCTAGACCGTACATAGTCATTCCTGTCCCAACAAAAGATGGCAGGATACCTGAGCTTGAAATGGATGTTGTTAGTAATCAGTCACACACAACACTTGTTTCAGAGAATGCTTTTAAACGCCAGAGAAAGGGTCGGCGGATAAGGCAAAGTAAGGGGTTAATAGAGGTTGGGCCTACCCAATTAATTCATGTCAATACACCTGGTCAAGTGACAAGTGACCCAAGAACAAGTCCCAAAGGAAAATCCCAGATGAAGATTATGAGAGACATTTCTATACATAAAGGATTTGCTGAGAGAATAAAACTTGCTCAGAGGAAGAGGCCTGCTGAACATTCTTCTACACAGGGAACCTGAATGGACGTTCCTATAATTAAGCCAACCAGAAGGAGTTATGTTGATACATTTAGAGACATAGTCATGGAAAACTACATGAAGAGTTTGAGAACCAAAAGAAGCACCCAAGAAGATAATTATGAACTAAATGATTATCTGGACAGCACAGCACACTTGGGAAAGAACATATGGTACCAACACGAAACAAGTTGGATGAAGGATGTCAAATGAAGAATGCTTTGTATGTGCACTCCTGCCATACAGCATGGGGAAGTCAAAGATCTTCATATCTATTGAAATAGACGTCCTATCTGCACACTGCATAGTGTACCTAGCTTTCTGCAGTACAAGAGGCCAGTTTTTGTGTCGAACTGCCTCTCTCAAATGGGCAACTGAATGGACAGATCCAGATGAAGATGATTATTTCCAAGATATAATGTCAAGGAACAATGCCAAGAGTAAGAATCTTGTGATTAGATACGAGAAATCTGGAGTAAAAGGAACTGGAATAAGAAGAGAAATAAATAAAAAACTTTAAGTTACAGGAAAATCTGCAGAAGACATTCGTAGATGGAAAAACAGAGGTCAGATGCAAATTTGGGGAACTGTCCTATCTCCAGATGGCTGGGAGGAAGGAGTGGTGATCTGCAGAGACCGGGTAATAATGGGTGACTACCAACCAATTGAGAATGCACAAATGTTGTGTAAACCATTGTGGACAAAAACCTGCTAAACTACTGACATGGGTCGAAGATAGAGGAGGACCGCTGGAGATACTGCCATTGGAGAGTTCTAAACTTCAGGAACAATGGTACAAGAAAAATGGGGGAGAATCAGAACGATGGGCGAATCTTTGATGCACCAGGAATGAATATTGGGACAGCAGTAATCATGGATCATTATTGGGCTTGTGGATCCAATGCCTACATCAGACTGCTTAAAGATTGGGAGGAATCTGCACATTAGTAAATGTCCATGTTCCTGCATTGGTGATTCCTAAAGGTGACCTGTACATTAATAGTTTCCTGAAAGCAGATGTTCACCTAAGGAAGAAGAGATCCATGGAGCTGATAAAAAGGATGAAGAGAGAGAAACAGTTTTCAGCCATATCAATAGAAGCTTTTGACTCCATCACATATGAACACAGACTGTTCAGCCAGACTTCTTCAGTATTCACGTTGATCTTCATGCCAAGGATCCAGGTTGGAGCAAATACCAAGTGGCTTCAGATCACCAAATGGGAATTGCTGCAGAAAATTAACACTACCATAAAGGGATTCAATGCAATCAGAGAAGAACTGAGAGTCGTAAAACTGATGACTCTCCAGAGTAGATATGTCCTAGATATGATCACAGCTATGGATGGAGGTGTTTGTGTAAAAATTGGAGAATCTTGTTGCACGTTCATACCTTCTCATGATGACGAGAATGGTACCTTGACGGAGGCCATAGACATGCTGACGAAACTCCATGGCCAGATGATAGACAAAGTTGAATACATTGCTGATGACAATTAGTTTGGAAATCTTTTCTCTTGGGTTTCACAATGGATGGCAGACATGTTCAAATTTCTTGGAGCCCTGTTATTATTAGTGATGCTTGGATTCTGTTTGAGCAAGATAATAATCTCACAGTGCAAGAAAACAGCAAAGAAATCCATAGGGATGAAAATCATGATTGATGTTGAACCAGGATGGAAGCCTTAAGGTCTGAGTGATGGAAAAATCAGAGACTTTGTGAAGGCCAGTAACCATGCACCTAAGGGAACGAAGTTCCTTTATCCAAAGGACCATAAGAAGGATGTAGGAAGATGGATCTATTGCAGTCCAAGTATACAGTGCATGCTCATGACATGGAACATTGATGAGCAGGTGAAATCAGCTGGATGCCTGAAGGGAGTCATAAAAATATGGATCCCTAGGTAGCATCTCTTCAGACCAGGATGTCTAGATGTAAAGAATGATGCGAGAGTAGTCGATGAATCGCCCAGAGGGGGGAGTGTAGAGGAGGATCCAAGTATCCCCACTCCAACTGCCCCGCCTATATTACCTGAAAAGTATGAACCAAAGTATGTGACGTACACATAACAGTTAAACCGAAAAAGAGAAGAGCTTGGACTCTGTGCAGTACCCATAAGAGTACCTATACCGAAGAGAATATGGGAGGTAAAGTACCCATTAAGGAAACCATACCTGCATACAAGACAATATGATGGCCATTTGAACGAGATTCCTGAAGAAGCAGAGAAGCTAAAAGGCAAAGATGAATGGTGATGTCATACAAAATCGAATTGACACCCATAGAAGAGATAAACAGACCAGAGGATGCAGGTGATTTATAAACGATCAAGAAAGTATCAAGGATAAGTGACATCTTGGGATCAAGGTGAAGAAACCTATGCCACAGATCTGATGAAGATACTTAGTTAGTTTAAACGTGTACAGATGCAATGAAACGCAAGCAGCAAAGCAATCATGAAGCTAGCCACATGCTTTTGAATAGATTAGACCATGGCAAGCGCCAACATTACACAGCCCACGGTAGTGGCCGTGTAGTTATGGTTAAGTTGCTAATCCCATAGGAAGAGCACTTCTTGGGTGTTTTATAACTTCACTCTCCCTGGACGAATCCTCACCAAACTTTGAAAAAAAAGTATATGGCCCACTCTGAATTTTTTTGCAAAGTTATAAGGGGGTCCCAAAATTTCTTTTTTTCCCGTAGAGTGAATGGGGAAAAAACTTTGCTCACTCCTACAGCTCAAACCGCTGGACGGATTTGCACCAAATTTGCGGCAGGGGCTGCGGTTTGGTCCCAAAAGCGTGCTTTTGTAAATTTGTTTGAAATCCGTCCAGTAGTTTTTTTTTAAACGACCAAAAAGTGGCTCTAATAAAATGAGTGATATCGACACATTTCCCTGTTCGCTCCGCGGACAGGACATCGATTGGCTAATCGGCTTGCGTCATGTCCGCGGACATGCAACGTGTTCGCTGATTTTCTGGGATGAAGTGTGAGGTGTGTCACATTGTTTTGATGCGCCCACCATCTTGCATCCGCGGACAGCGCGTCGTTGAACGGGGGAAAAATACAATTTTTGGGAGTGTGTTGGTGTGTAAGAGTGCTTGGGGAGGGTGGGGGAGTAAGAGATGGGTCAAATGCTGTATTTGTTTAGGTGGCAGGTGCCCCTGATGTGTTCGTCATGTCTGCGGTCACCGCGGCTGTCCGCGGACATAAAAAATGCACTTCTGGCTATTTTACTTTAGTATGATATTGGTTTTGGGTTGTTAGTACAGCGTTGATTGTAAATAATGTCCTGTATAAGTAGCCCATGTACCACAGTTACCATGCACCCAAGACTCTAGGCCTTGGTCACAACCACCACAGCATAACACACCCATAGAATCAAAAATCATCAAATATCCACAAATCTACAGTTTGTGTACTGTTTGATTTGTATAGTTTGTATGTGAAGTTTTGGCTACATCATGCAATTAAGATTGTAGAGTTTGTTAACAAGCACTGCAGTATAACATATCCATGGAAATAAACATTTTGGATTGTGGTGTATGGTTAGATGTTTGCTTCAATGGTTGTGTTATGGAGCAGTATTTGTGAGTTGAATTATTATATACTTACTGTTTGATTTTTTTTTGATTGCATATATTTTTTTCATGACTTGGGTAACTGGAGCAGATATTCTTTTTCAATTTCTGTGATAAAAGAAAAGATCATGTTACTGTAGGTAGTTAATAATGAGTTATTGCATTGCATAATACATTTCTGCATTATTTCGACCCTCATATTTAGTAGTTGACAAACCAGTGTACTGTGCAATTTGCTCAGTTTCTGTGTTTGTATAATAAATCATTGGGTCTGTGGGGAAAAAGAATCCATGCATTTTTGTTATGGTACAATATATTTATTTATTTGTTTTGAGTGTTTATTTGTTGTTTCTGTTGGCTTGTTGCAGATTTTTTGGGGAAGTTAGATATCTGTTGGCGTATTCTAACTGTTCATTTCTTTTTATATTTTAGTGGTATTGATTTATCTGTTTGGTTGTTGCAGAATCTTGGGGCAGATACCTGTTGGTGTATTCTAACTGGTTATAGTTTTTTATTTATATTTTCAAGTCACTCATCTATCTGTTGGGTTATTGCAGATAATTGGGGCAGTTAGACACCTGTTGGCGTATTCTGTTGATTTCTTCTTATATTTTAGTGGTATTGATTTAACTGTTTGGCTGTTGCAGAATCTTGGGGCAGCTAGATACCCGTTGGTGTAATCTAACTGTTTATAGTTTTCTAATTGAAGTTGTGTTAATGTTTATGCACAGATTAGTTATTAAATTTTGGTTTTAAGACTATTAAATAAGCATTTATAAGATTTGCTGGTAATCTCTGCTTTAGAGTAATGGTACTATCATTACATTCGAACCATCCACAATTCTTTTTTTTATATGCAGTGTAGTGACCTGCATTGGTTGTGGCTCCTGCGTGGTAGATTATGCCTATTGTTGTGAACGTTTTCTTACCAAGTGATACTTGACGATGTGTGAATCCAGTCAGCTTGCAGTTGTTTTTGGTACCATCTGCATTGTAATGCAAAAGCATTAGTATTACGTATTTACTATGTGTTTGTATTTGTAAGGTGGAGCGATTATCTGAATTGCAGGTAGTACATAATCTGGCAGGGTTTGCATTTTGTACAAGTTGCTCAAATGGAATAGATTCACAGTTAGGCATGGATACATACACAAAGCGTTCATTAGGGATTTGTTCCTGTGCCCCATGGTTGCAGAGAGTGCATGTATGTTTCCACATGTATGAAATCTGGAAGATTTTATTTATAGGTATATTTTTGTTTTCCAGTACTTGTAGTAAGTACATTAGAAATTCCTGTGGATCTTCTTGTGAGTTTATAGTGAATTACACCACTCCAGCACAGTACTCCAATTCTTGTCTTATTCCATGAACACTGTTGGGGTAATTCATAGATTTCAGTGCAGAGGCAGTGCACAGGAGCAGCGCAGAGAGGGAGCCTGCGCCAGCATGCGCCAGCCGTGTGCGCTAAACAGGATTCTGGCGCACCGCGTATTCAGCGAATTTCCAAGCCATTTTGAGCGCTAGCACACCGAACATCCCGTAGCGCCAGTTATGCCCCCAAGAACGCCCCTTGCGCAAGGAAAAGCCACTGAAATCCCCAATGCAACGCAAATGGCTGCGCTAACCCTGGACCAGTTTACAGGGCCGCTACACTTTAATCGCATGAAAATACTACGCGTACCCCACTCATGGCAGCCAAAACACGTGAAAATGTACTTGCGCCCCCCTCGGAATACGCGTACCGCGCTCGCACCAGGTAAATTGCATAGAAAACGTACCCTCTGTGGTGTGGGCTGCCTGTGGGGCATGCCCAGGGTGGTTGGCCTGCTTGCGGGGCATGGGGAGGGTGAGTGGGCTGTCTGTGGGGCATGCCCAGGGTGGATGGGGTGCCTGCGTGTATTCCGGGGTTACGCAGGGAGTTTCACACGCGATAGGCCTTGGGCGAGTGGGGTATGTGTATTTTGGGGGTGCATAGGAAGTTTCACATGCGATAGTCGTGGCGAGAGTGGGGTTCATGTATTTCGGTGGTACGCGGGGATTTTCACATGCGATAGGCCTTGGGAGAGTGGGGTATGTGTATTTCGGAGGTACGCAGGGAGTTTCACACGCAATAGGCCTTGGGCGAGTGGGGTACGTGTATTTCAGTGGTGCGTGGGAAGTTTCACATGCAATAATCCTGGTGAGAGCGGGGTACGTGTATTTCGGGGGTACGCAGAGACGTTCACACTCTATAGGCCTTGGTAGAGCGGGGTACATGTATTTTGGCGGTACGTGGGGAGTTTCACACGCGATAGGCCTTGGGCGAGCGGGGTACGTGTATTTCGGGGTGCGCGGGAAGTTTCACATGCGATAGTCCTGGCGAGAGCGGGGTATGTGTATTTCGGGGGTGCGCAGGAAGTTTCACACCTGACAGTCCTGACAAGAGTGGTGTCCGTGTATTTTGGGGGTACACAGGGAGTTTCACATGCGATAGGCCTTGGGCGAGCGGGGTACGTGTGTTTCAGTGGTGCACGGGAAGTTTCACACGTGATAGTCCTGGTGAGAGCGGGGTACGTGTATTTCGAGTTTCACACGCGATAGGCCTTGGGAGAGCGGGGAACGTGTATTTCGGGGGTACGTGGGGTGTTTCACACGTGATAGGCCTTGGGCGAGCGGGGTATGTGTATTTCGGGGGTGCGCGGGAAGTTTCACATGCGATAGTCCTGGCGAGAGTGGGGTACGTGTATTTCGGGAGTACGTGGGGAGTTTCACACGCAATAGGCCTTGGGAGAGCGGGGTACGTGTATCTCGGGGGTGCGCATGAAGTTTAACACGCGATAGGCCTTGGGAGAGTGGGGTACGTGTATTTCGGGGGTACGCAGGGAGTTTCACATGCGATAGGCCTTGGGAGAGTGGGGTACGTGTATTTCGAGGGTACGCATGGAGTTTCACACGCGAAAGGCCTTGTGCGAGCGGGGTACTTGTATTTCGGCGGTGCGCGGTGAGTTTCACACGCGATAGGCCTTGGGAGAGTGGGGTACGTGTATTTTGGGGGTGCGCAGAGAGTCTTACACGCGATTTGGCATTGTGGTCCCTCCCTGGTGTGCCCTTTCCCCCGTCCCCATGCCCTGCAGGCAACCCACACCACAGGGGACAACCCTACACCCTTTGCCATGCTCTGCAGGCAGCCCACATGGCACCATGCACTTGTGAACGCACTTGTGAGCCCTGTCTCATGTCCAGCCCACCATTGACGGGCTCCTGCCAGCAGGCCCCGACTCATGTCTCCCACCCACCCACTATTGACGGGCACCTGCCAGCAGGCCCCGACTCATGTCCCCCACCCAGCCACCCACCCACCATTGACGGGCACCTGCCAGCAGGCCCTGACACATGTCCCCCACCCACCTACCATTGACGGGCCCCTGCCAGCAGGCTCCGATACATGGCCCACCAAACACCATGTTCTAACAAAAGAGACCCATGGGCCTAATGCCTACACAAATCCCCCTGCCCCCCAGTACAAGCATGCAAGCATCCACTGCCCCACTCCCAAATTACCCATGCCATGAGAGCTTCCAAAGAACCACCATGGCCATGAATAAATGTACAACAGAGCCACACAGTGGCAACACATGACTGAGGCAATGCTTATTGAGACAGTCACAAAACCAATGAGAGTACACAACACCAATAATGAGGAAATATGATTTGTATTGAACTACGTAATGAAAAAACATAAAGAAATATCAAACTTGTAAATTAAGAAATGATTGAATACAAAAAAATAAAATAATCCAATGTAAGACAAAAATCCACAAGAGGAAAAAAGGGAATTGGTCCATTTCAAATGTCCAAATAAAGTCCATGAGAACATTTTAAAAAAAAACATTGATCCATGGGATGACAAAATAACAAAAGTATGTACAAGTCTGAGAAAGTCTGAAGGGGCCATGATGCCCAAACAAAATGAAACCTACCAAAGATCCTATAAAAATAACTATGTACATAAAGTGGAGCAAAGTCCATGGACTCCAAAATAAAGAAAAAACAAAGTAAACCTAACCCTAAAGAACTATGTACAAAGGCGGCGGGCAAGTTCAATGGATCACTGGTTTATGTCCCAGGGCATCATCAAACTCCTCTTCAGCGTCCTGAAGGTTGGCCTCTTCTCTGGCCCCGAGGTCTCTCATGCTGCAGCCATGTTCTCCTCCAACTCCCTGTGAGTTGCCTCGAGGCACTCAGCCCGCCTCAACGCCCTGCACATGTAGTTCTCTGCCCTGACCATAGTGAGCTGTGCCTCTTCTGCCTGCCGCCGCTCTGCATCTGTTTTCTGGCCCAACCACTGCCACACGGAAGACAACCCCAATCCAGGGTCCTCCTGCCCTCTGGCCGATGCCTGCCCCTGTGATGTTGATGGCCCCGAGCCATCATTGCTCCCACCTTGAGCCTGCTCCTGCCATGCATGTGCCCTGCCTGTCGATGCCTGCACGTCCTCCTCCTGCTGGGGTCCAGTTGTTGGGGTGGCCACCCCTGCTGGACCTCCGACTCCCGACTGTGTCAGGGATGTGTCCTCCACCAGCCTGGCCGCTGGGTAAGGGCCGCTCCACAGGGTTCCCAGGTGATACGTGGGCAGGAAGATGGCACGGAGGATGACTGGTGCATAGGGGGTTCAGTTGAGAAGGGGGTCAGTAGAAGGTCCAGCACAGGGAGGAACCCAGCACTGGTGACCCGTCCTAGTAGGTTGACGCGGTCAACAAGGCATCAGAAATAACATGCATTGTTCACAAGGGAACCCTGCACATTATCCCGAATGCCACGTTGACGCAACGCCACCCAAGCCAGGACAGGCTCAACACGGTCCCGGATTGCCACGTCTGCAGGGAGAGGAAGGCCAGTTGTTGTTTGTGCATCCCCTCCCTAAAAAACGGGTCTGGACGAAGGCATCCCTGCTGGGGCGGGATGATGCAGTCACAGGATCGGGGACAGGATTACACACAGGCACCTCCACGGCCGCCTGTGCTGCCTCCTGTCCCTGCCCCTGGACTGCACCACTAGCACCAGTGGAATCCCCCCTCCAGGCCCCGTGTGTGGGCCTTCCACAGCCGCCTCCTCAACCAAACCCCCCAACAACATGGATGACTCTGTGCCATCTTTCTCCATAGGCCCCTGTGGGGTCTCAGCTGCCCCTTCTGATGTCGAGGAGTCCACCTCTGACCTCCGCCTCTTGGATCTACCCTCGGCAGCTGCGGCCGCGGGCGCAGCACCAGACTCCTCACTTCCCGAAGAGATGACAACCTGGAAGGGGACCTGGGCCTTGTGTCTCTGGCTGGCGGTGGGATCCCTGCCGCTGTGCTCCACAGCACCGTCTCCGCCCTCTTCATCAGTTGACGCTGCAGACAGGGAGAGACAGAACACAGGCATCAGGGCACTGTACAGTGGTCTGATACACACATGACAGTTGCACATGAGTGGCAGTCTCAAACTTCACAGATGGCATCACACTCCCCAACACACATCATTTGAACCCACACACATGTGCAAATTAACAGGAATGATGCATCAGGCAGCACCATACATACACATACAACAGCATGAGCATCCGAAGGTCAGCCTGACATCACATGCAACACGGGGAGTGCCAAACACATGAACACACTCCACCAGACATACAAGCATCTGTACATCTCCACCACCTGTCGCAGTGAAATCATCGGGTACTATGTCACATCTGCCAATCAGCTTCCTACATGTCGGTGTCACATGCATCCATGGTGTATCACAGTGGCACACATGTCAAATACACACACACGCACATGTACACCATGCACGTACATGAAGGTGGAACCAGCATCCATGTGTCACACCCCAACCATGCCATAGTTCATACCCAGAAATGTAAACATGTGTGCACCCCCACATGCATTTGGGCATCATGCATTCCAAGACATACACCATTGATGTGCCTCACACATGACTGTACTCACATGTGGCAGGCTCATTTCCCTTTACATACACATCCATACATGGGCCTTTCAATACATATGTCCAACCTGCACACTCCTGACACACCTCAACATGCAGTGCGTCCAATCAGTACGCATGGACACTTACCGGTCGACTCTGGACGGGTCTGCCTCTGAAGGACCTGGAGGTGGAGCGCTGGGTGTATGCGTTCCAGGACCCTCATCTGGATGTTGGTAAGGTGGACCCGGCACCCCTATGCATGCGCTTCCTCCAAGAGGCGCCGGGCATTGCTGAGGGTCCTGGACCTGAAGTCCTCCCAGCGCTTCCGGACGTGTTGCATGTCGCGGGCTGCCACCCCTTCCACGTTGATGGCAGCCATGATGTCCTTCCAGATCCTCTTTCGTCCTTCATTGTCGGCGTGTGAGCTTCCGAAGAGGGCATCATTATGCACCAGGACTTGCTCCACCAGGATACCAACTTCTGCGGCACTGAAGCTGGTAGACCTCTGCCTCTCTGGCTGGTGGTGTTTCCCCTGACACTGGATGGTGTTTCCCCTGACATGGCAACCCCTGAGGCAGGTGTTGGTGGGCAACTGGGTCCTGGTGCTGGGCTGTGGAGCAATGGGAGTCTTCTGTTCCAGCAGGGGTGGTCACAGCAACTGGACCCCTGCAGATGGCTGATGTGCAGGCACCAAATAGCAGGGCATGTGGCCAGCAGGCAGGCAGGCAGCAGCAGATGGCAGGTGGAGCAGGCTCGGGGTGCTGGGGGCAGGAAAATGGCCTTCTGGACAGGAGTGTGGTCTTCCGTGTGTTGTCGCGTGGCCAGCTTGATACGGAGTGATTTGGCACGTGAAAAAACTGCACGTCAGCATGTAATACGAGGAAAGGCCCTTAGCGCGTAAGCACATCTGTGACGTAATGCACACGGGTGTTTCCCTCCACACGGGTGCATGTTGATTGTACACGTGCAAAAACTGCACATCCGGGTGTCTCTGCTTGTAATTGGAGGAAAGGCCCTTAGCGCATACGCGCGTAAGTGAGGTCGCATGTGTGGGCTGGGTTAAAAGGTACACGTAGGATGCCATTTTCTTGTACGTGCTTTTTGTGGAGAACGAGGGGGTGATTTTTGTACTTCTTGTCGGTTCACACGCGATTACTTTACAATGGTTCCAGTTCATACTCCTTGTATATTCTTTGTATACTCAGACAGCGTTCTGAGTATACAATTCTTCTTTTGGCAGGGGTGTTGGCAGCACGCACACGTGTGTCTTTTTCACATTCTTTTTCCAGGCAGACAGTGAGACGCACATGTATTTTTCAACTGTGGTTGCCCCGTGTGTCGCGTACCCATTCAGAGATCATTGTAGTCAGCTTGTACCACACGTACGCTTATTTTTGTGTTTCTGGGTGCCACAGCGTAGTGCAGGTTCTTTATTCCACGCACGTGGGCTACCAGGAGTCGCATGCACGTAAAACTTTGTTTTCGGGGTGCCTGAGCATTGTGTGACCCGTGATCTTCCCCGAGGGGTCACAGACAGCCTTGCTAGAGCACTAGGGTACGTATTCCATCTAGCACTCTGCCCCTTTCACCCCAATTGCCCAGGACAATTGTTTACTGCACCTCCCATTCACACAATAGCATCAGTGCCATGGTTGGGAGGCGAACATGTGGTAAGGGAGGCAAAGGTGGCCGACCTCCAAGAGGTGTCCGCGGTGGGGGTCGTGGCTAGGATGTGCAGGATGGCCCAAGAGGCCAATGTGTGGAGGACCAATCAGGGACACCTATGCCCCCCCAATTGGTCGGGGAGATGCAGCTGACACCATCCCACCTCAGGCCTTGTTAACCCAGCCCATATTGTTGACCGAACTGGCACAGGATGACTCACAGGCCGACTTCCATGTCACCAAGTCAAAACCACGTGTGCCGGTGAAAGTTGCTGTCACCAGGCCACGTGGATCTGGGACAGCAATGTCATCTGCTGCCCCAAGTAGCCAGGGTGACGAGGTTGCAGGGGTAGCTGCAGCTCAAACCACCCCAGCTCCGAGTCACCCAGCAGGGACAGTGTTGGTCCAAGATCATCACACCAAGGTTGGTCCTGCCAACATCACCCAGCAGCCAATGCCTGCAGTGAGACCTTTGGTCACCGTGCCTTTGGCTACTTCCAGTGCCCAGTCCACCTGCGCTTCAGCCCCTACCGACCAGAGCGCCGTAAGCCACTCAGGGTCCGCACCACCTCTCAAGAGGGAGAAGGGTGCTCTTGCGGTACAGGCCGGGACCCCAGACATGGCTCCCCCCTGCGGCACGTCAAGGAAGCGTAGTTTCCATGATGTGGAACTAGACACACTTGTGGGCTACGTGTCGGCCCATGGCCGTGAAATGCTGGTGACTGCAGGGTGCAAGACTATGACTGCTCAACGTAGGGCACACTGGCAGTGCATGGCAGACCAGATTAGTTCCCTTGGACTTGTGAGGCGCACAGCTGATGATTGCTCTAAGTGGTGGAATGACCTCAAACGCAGAGAAAAAACAAGCTGGCTTCCAATCATGCCTCTACTCTGGTGAGTGGCAGTCAGTCTCCACCAGAGGAGGAAGAACATGAGTCAATCGCTGGAGGCTTCATCACAGAGGATCAGATCCAAGGTGTGGGAGACCTACCAGACCTTGAGGCAAGTGGGCATGCATGTGTGTGCAAACGATGTGTATGTTGCTTGGGTAATGTGTTCTGATTGAGTGCCAGGTGAGGCTGTGTAGTCATGACTGCTATGGGTCACCCATGTGGTGACTCCAAACCATCGCCCGGCCTTGGGTTTGGGTTTTACAGTATCCCTTCTGACCGCAGTTAACAATTTGCACCTGATTACTGCACTTTCCATTCAACTGCCATCATGCCACAACATTGTTCATACTGTTTTTCTGTTCATTCTTCCTGATTGATGGAATCCTTTGCATGTTTAACACACATTTTTGTGCCGTTCTGCCCCAAATTTAACATACCTCAGACATAGATTACACCCCACAATGCCCCACATTTCTTTACTTATTATGGGAATGATTTCATCAATCAGGCTGATTGAGTATTGTGCACCTACACATGCCCTTCACACAATCACTTCGGGGCCCTGTTTGAATGTTCAACATGACAATTGTCTTCTGTCATGTCCAAGTGACCAACAATTGATGTATCCTTGTGCCTCCCATCACTGCATTAGTGAACACTGGCTTTGTTGGCACATGCGTGTTTTGTCACACTGTTTTGCATGTTCTATTTCATGATGTCCATCTCACATGGATGGGTGACAGTACTGATTTGCTACCATCTGGGTGCCCTTGTCAAATCTGACATGGCTATGCTACATGCCATCTGTGCGCTGGCATGTGTCATGTATGTGGATTGTCCATGCCACTCACAGGCTAATGTGTGATGCAGGTGCTATGCAGCATGCAGCACATGTGTTGCTTTTCCATCTTGGAGTCCTCAGTGTCTGCTTTTCGACTCCCCTTCCACTTAATTGCCAGTGTATGCATGCCAGAGTTATTGTCATGTGTGACATGTGTCATTTATGTATTCAATGTGTACCTCGTCATGCCTATGTGTGTGGGCTATGCTGCGCATGCATGTAGTCATTTCTTTTCTTTTATGTTTTTGCAGGTGATGAGGCACTAGATGCTGTTGAGGAGGAGGAGATGGCGCAGAGGCAGGAGTACTCACAGCCACAACCAGGCACCAGTGGAGAACGGGGGGTGGTGGTGGGTGAAAATCCATCACTCCTACGGACCATCCTGTCGACGGGTGTCTCTGTGTATACTTCTGGAGTCCTCTATTAATCAGGTGCTGAATCTGACATTGAGACAACTGTCCCGTCGCAGGTGAGTGTTTCTGGCAGGGATGCTGTTCTGTCCTACCCACCTGCACTGGGGGTAGACCCCTCTATGTGGCATTCAGTGTTGCAAAGTCCGCCTGTGGCGGTTATGGATGCAGGGTCACACTCCACTATATTTGCTCCTGTTCCTGGGCCAGCAGATCAAAGGAGGAATGCAGTACTGCAGCCTTAGGCAGTGCCAGCACAGCAAGGTGCACTTCACCTTGCCCCAAACAGGTGTGGTGCCCGCCAATGCGATGGCCGTGCGCCACCAGGCAATACTGTGTGGGAGAACTCCATGTATACTATTGTAGCACAACAGGGGGCATCGTGTGAGATGATGGCTCAGGCCGTGGATAGGGTGGCCACTTCCATTCTCCCCCCTGAAAGGCAGGTGGAGCTCCAGCAGCAGGCAATAGAGTCCATGTGCCGCTCACACAGGGAGGACATGTTGGTGTCGAACAGGGACCGATGGGCTGGACTGAAGACTCTGCGGACAGCCATATCTGCAGAGTCACAGGCCCACAGGGATGCCCTGAGGTTAGAACACAGGTCTCTCAGAGATACTCTGGGTGCACTTGAGGTGTTCCAGAGTACAAGGTCAGAACAGCAGCTGGAGCAGCTAACACGCACACTCTCAGCTGAGCTCCAGGCAACCCGTGAGGAGATCCGGGCATCACGCGAGGCCTTGCAGGCAGAAATGCATGTTACCTGTGAGGTGCTGCATGGGGATCTCCGTACCATCATCCTGCAGAACCAAGCCTTTCATACCCGCATGCTTGCTGCCATGGAGGAGCATGCCAGGGCTTTGTGTGGTCTGCCTCCCATATCACAGGTACCTTCTAATGTACCACCAGAGGGTGATGACAGCGACGGCAGTTCTCGCACTGTAGGGTAGCCGTGCAGGCCATGAGTCCATGGAGGTATTTTTTTTCTCAACATCCACGCATTTTTTTCTCAACATCCACGCATGTGGGTGTTGGGGTGCACCCTGTATCACCTCCCTCCTGGGTGACCCCCCCCCCGCCCCCGGTTGACACATTCTTTTGGTTTTTTCATATTTCATTCCGAATTGCAAATTAAAATGAATATTTAATTCATTTATTATCTTTTTTCTTCTTCTTTTTTCTATTTATTTTCATTTTATTTTCATTTTTAATTTGTTTTTTTATTTTAATTGATTTTATTTTATTTGAATTGTATTCTGATTTTTACTTTATTATTTTATTTATTTGGTTTACTTTACATTTACTTTTTCTTTTTCTTTATTTAATTTGCATTTATTTTTTTGTTCATAACCATTTTCTTTCAGATTGTGAATTCATTTTACAGTGTGTTGCTTTGTGTGGCTCCCGTAGGCATCCACTGTGTATTCCAGCTGGGCACATGCAGGCTTGTCCTGTCTTTGGGTTAGAAACTTGGGTTCCTGACACACACGTCCCTCCTGCTTCCCCTTTCCATGGGCTTGCAAAGGGTGTGACCAAGTGACAGTAACTTACACAGAGGCATTGGGCTCCCATAAGTTGTGTGCGCAGTCTGTAGTCCAAACTGTGTATAAATCCCTAGTGGGGATTGGTGTTGATTTCTCCATTGCATGGTTGATTTGTATATGGTATTACATACAGGACTTTTTGCATATTACATGTAGCTTCTTCATGTATTAACGGGCCCGTCTCCTTTGCAGATGCAGTTCATGTTGTATGCAGTAAACTGCCACATTTGCCTACCAGCAACACACTGCAGTTAGAAGGGGTCGATGTGCTGCCTTTGTCAGGTTGTGACACTTGCACTACTTTCCTTTTTTACTGTTATACGTTGCCACTGTTGGATCCTTTACTCATGTATTGTCTTGCTGGTAAGTATTTGTTCATGTGTGCTGTTTTCTTTTAATTCGTGAGGAAATTGTCTCTGGCCTGTTTCCATTTCGGACGGTGCACTTTGTGACACTTGTGTCATATGTTGTGCATTCATTTGGATGCTTTCACATAGCATGCCATGCCATGGTGTGTTAGGTAGCTGAGATGGGTTAGGGAGGGGTTGGGTGACATGCCACTATTTGGTTGCAGTATTTTGCAAGGGTGTAGTCCTTCATGCTGCATGAATGTGTGCCTTTTACTGACACAGCATTGGGTGTGTTTAAGTAGCTAGGGATGCACACAATGTAGCACTTCCAGGTAAACAATCTCAGGGTGGTATGGTTGTGACAGTTGACTGTCCCTTTTGTCATCATCATAAATTGTCAGCTGGTATGTGCCAGGCCTGTGTGCACTCCGCAGGGGTGGGATTTTAGGTGAAGAAATTTGCCACAAGCTGGGTACGGGCTGCCTCACCACGTGCCCTTTCACCTCCCATGCGCTGCGGGCGTGCATGTGGTTGGGGATGTGGGGGCACCACCATGTCCACCGGCATGCCCCGCCGGGTTGCCACGTTGTGCAGGACACATGCTGCCACTATGATCCTGCACACTACTGGGGGTGCATATAGCAGCTGCCCACCAGAGCGGTCAAGGGAGCGAAAGTGTGACTTCAGCACTCTGAATGTGCGCTCCACTATGCCACGGGTTGCAATATGGGCTGTGTTGTATCTTACCTCGGGTGGTGTGGTGGGTTCCATATTGGTGTCATCATGTAGGTGCTCAGAGGGTAGGCACTGTCCTCTGGGGAGGTGATAATGGTTGTCATTAGTTTGGTTTTCCCATTTCTCAGTGTCTGACATGCATGCATGTACAGAGGCATTTGTACTCACCAATTAGCCATGTGTCGCCATGCCTCCGAGCTTCCAGGTCCCGGTTACGGGTGACATTCGGAATATGAAACTATCATGGCTGGACCCTGGATAGTTGGCATATACTGAGGTGATGATTCCCGTGGCATCACATACAACCTGCACGTTGATGGAATGCAAGTGCTTGCGGTTTGGATAGATATGCTCAGTGGCCCTGGGCGGAGGTAGAGCCACATGGGTGCAATCAATGGCACCTACCACTTTGGGGAAGTGTGACACCCCGTAAAAGTCCTGGATGATGGCCTGCCTTTCTGCAGGTGTTTTGGGCATGTATATGTGCCTGCAGACTGAGGGGCATGCAGTCATGATCGCCAACACCTGGTGTAGGCAGCGTGACTGCGTGGCCTGTGAGACACCCCCAACTATGGCACTTGTCCACTGAAATGGCCCAGTTAGCAAGAAGTGCAGTACATTGAGCACATTTTCCAAGGGGCTCAGTGCTTGGGAGCACAGGTTGGGTGATGTGAGGTCATCCTCAGACTCCCTGACCAGTTCTAGGGTTATTGGTGGTGGAAACCTGTACCTCCCATAGACCTGGTCATCAGGCATCCCAAAAAGGCTGTTCCTGGGTAAAAAAATGCGGGGCCTGGCTATCCTCCTCCTTCTGCGGTGTCCCATGACCACTGCTGTGAGGAACGGTATGTTCATTGTAGCGTATGAGCTTGTTTGTTGATTGTGCATACTTTTATGGTGCGCGGGGCCACTTACGCCAGCTTCCTGCTGGCGTACGTGTTTCCAGATTAGTGCATCTTTTTTGCCGCATGGTTTCCCCTGTTTGATTCCATGAATACGTGTTGTTAGCGTGCGTGTGGGCGTTGTGAGCATTTACCTCTGGTACTTCCCACGTAACGCCCACATTTTCACGTGTTGTTCCCCATTCCGCGTGTTATGCCCCGTGTTCTGCCCCCTTTTATTGTGTCCGCTACACATTGGGCGCTTTCGCTGTACGCATCGCGCACATCATTTAGTGACGTGTGCGCCCATGTGCGCCACCCACGGATTTGGCGCACATCCCAGGGTTTACACTCGCAGCGCACTCCATGAATCGATGAACGGCTGCGTGCGCGGCTTTAGCACGCGTGCGCTGCGATTTTCACGCTTGCGCTCCCCTTTTCGGCGCACATTTATTCCATGAATTATGTGTTGTCAGCATTGTTGGTTGCATTTCTATGAAGGACTAACATTTGCAAACACAATTGGTCTGTATTGTGTAAGTAAATGTTGTCAATAATTGGTGGCAATTGGAATAGAATATTTATTGGTACATTTGCGTAGCAATGTACACCAGTTATATTAGAACATTTTTGAAAATGGGTACCTGATTTCAATGTGTGTGCAACTCCGTTGCATACAGTTGCTAGTTCACTTTCAAAGAGTAGGTGGAATATGTATTCCACATTTTGTCTAAATCTGGGATCTTCAGAATACATTCGTAACGAGTGGTATTTTGATGCTGTTATCTGAGTGGGTCTATCATCGCACCTTCCTCCTTTCCCAGTAGGAAAGAATAGAGGAAAAGCATGTGCTTCTATACTTTTTTCCCATATGCTGATTGGTGATCCTTTGGCTTGTCTCATTTGGTATGTTTTTAGTGCATCATCTATGGTGTCTTTAGAGTGTAATGGATGAATTGTATAATGGTCTAAAATATTGGATACTGTAGCAGGATCTACAAGTTCAAATTGACCAGTTTCTGGTGACTCTTGAATTATTTCAGTGGTTTCCCTCAGGTTTTCGTCAATATTAATTTCTTTGTAGTATTCATTATTGTCTTTTAGATATTGCAAGGCTTGTCTAACTTTATGTAAGTCTACGAGTTGTTGCCAATTTTTTTTGTCTTTTGTAGGTACACCATTTACTAAGACAATTAAAGATTGATCTATTGGATGTTGCACTCCCAGAGTGTGTACATTTTCTTTCAGAGCTAATGATAAATAAACTACTTTGCCACAAATGCCTTTCACTAATTCAGAGGAAGGTAGTTTGGTTGTTGTCAAGTTTTGCAGTGCAGTAAAGTAAAGTATTAGGGGTAATTTATTTCGTATTTGTTTTCTGCTATAAGGTAGACAGCTAATTCAAACCATTTGGAATCTTCATGGTCTTCTATTGTGTATGTTATGTCTACAGTTTTTGTGCTACTTTTATAAAAAGTTCTGCGGCAACACACACACACATGGTTTGGTACTTCAGCGGATGTACTTTTAAATTTTAGTATTTCTTTTTTGTATGTGTGTAGAAGAAGGTTGCCATTTGTAGAATTGTTCCTAGTCTGTTGTAAAGCTATTGCATTTTGTAAGTGGCTTTCACTTCCAAAATATTTTCTCTGGATATGCTCTATTTCTTCGAGTAGGTCTTTGGCTGTACCGTGTAGAAGATTGTTATTTAAATTGCCTAATGCTAAAGCTGGACTTTTAGCATAGTACAGTTTATGGACTATATTTCTTATAGTTGAATAATGTGTTGATATCATTTTGATATGATGGAAGGGGGTTTTGCAAATATGTCCTGAAATGCATGTCCTGAATGTCCTTGTAGTCCTGTGTATTTGCGCACTGGACAGGTATCCATATTTTGTAGTAGTTTCATTTTGAATTTGTCTTTGCCTTTCACATACTGATTGAGGAACTGGCGTAAAGATTTGAAAGATTTTTTGTCAATGTTACACATTGACGTGCACAGCCATTTGTACACTGGACGTTTTGGTTCAGTCGGATGGAGAGGTGATACTGAGTTTTCTGGGGATATTTTTGTAAGCAGCATTTCTTGTTCCATTATGATATTATTACGTTTTTGATACCCTCGTCCACTGCTATGTATGGCAATTGTGTTTGTATGCTTCTTCATTGAAATATGGTTCTGTGCTCATGGTGTGACTCCATTCACCTCCACAGATATTTAAGAAGTTATTTTTGTTGACATTCTGTTTATTGAGAAGTCTTTTTTGTAGTTTAGTAGTTAGTTTTGTTAGTGGTTTCATTCTGTTTAACACTAAAATAAATAACTTCCTTTTGAGAAGGATTGCACTGTCGATGAGAGCTTCTAAGATTAATTTTCTATGGTAGGTTTTAAGGGTTGTGCATGATTTCTCTCCTGTTTTTATAAGATTCTGAAGGACTCCCTGGCGGAAACATTTTTTGTAAAATACGTTTTTTTGCTGTTGTTACTTGCCACTACATCATTTGTAAACAGATCTATAGGAGCAGTGTTAGCAGTAGCGGTAGTTGAATTCTTGTTAATCACTTTCTGTTTTGTTTTACATTTTGAAAGAGGAGGTAAAGTTTCTCTACTGGAAGCTTGTTTTGTTTCGCTTAATGACTCTATTAGATTTTTTTGTTTGAACCTTTTGTTCAAATTCTGCTAGAGATGGATGCTTATTTTGGACACTTTTATTTTTATTTGCTCTACTTCTGTGTTGCTTTCTACGGACTTGCTTTTTGGTAGGCATTCCTTGGGGTCTGTTGGAAAAAAAGAACGTATGGGTTGGGCTGTTCGCAATGTATGTGTGCTGTGTGCATGAGTGTCTGAGTATGATGGTATGGATGTATGTGGAGGTGTGTGATTGTGCAATGGGCAGCTACAACTAGTTGTGAAGGCTATTATTGTATTTGTGTGTTACTATACTGTGGTTCAGATGACAATACAAAGTAAGCTAGTGGTGAGGAGAAGCACTAATACTAAATCTATTGGTATAGAATTAAAACAGTTCTTTGTTCTACAATATTAACATTCTAGGGGTTGATTTATGGAATTTGTGCACTGAAAAACGGGGATTTGTGTGCCATTCTGCCCGCAAATCCGTGTTTAACAAAGGGGGATTTGTGGGCAGAATGGCGCACAAATCCCTGTTTTTCAGGGCACAAATTCCATGAATCATCCCACAGTGTGTTTGAGTAACAGTTAGAAAATTATGGTAGTATTGTACTTACTTTTTTTGTTTGGAATGAGCATGTTTCTTCTGAGTGGTTGTTTGTACTTCAGATGCTGCAGCTTTTCAGGAGAGTGGTCTTCACTGCAATTGTAAAAGAAAGAAGTTAGTCATTTTGTGTGTTTATAGCACTGTTGTTAATTTAGACGTTGATTTTTATGTTTTTGTAGTAGTATTATTGTTTGATAACTGAACATAGTGTTTGCATCCAGTTTCCTTTGACTATGTGCAGCCTTTATATTTTACTTACAATCTGTTAGTTCAACATGCTTTGCAAATGAGTATAATACTAAGCGTATGAAACTCACTTGGTTTCTTAAGGCTGTGTTATTGGATGTTAGGAGATAGAAGACATAATCATATACTTATTTTACTATTTATATAGGGTAAATGGCAGAAACAGTATAGAAAAGCATGGAATGTATGCATTTGTGAAGGTGTGGGTAACAAAGCAGAAGGATGTGATGGACAGGCAGTGGTGTTATTACAGGTGGGAGCTTTTTAATGATAGTGTCTATTTGTGTGATTGTATAAAAATGCCTGAAATTATCCTGGCTGTGTATAATTTTATAATACACTACTAAGTGTTTTTCTATAATTATACTGTTATTTCTCCCATCTTTTAATATTAAAGTAGACTTTTTTAGATAGCTGTGTGTGTAAAAAAAGAATATAGATAGCAGACAGGTTTGGAAGTGACAGTTGATTTTAGCAGATGGGAAAACTAACAGTAAGTTCATTTTATAGGTTATACAATTTAAGTGGCAGTTACTCTGTTTATATGCATTTATAAGAGTTGTACATGTACTGTGCTTAAAATATGCATACCTGTAGTTTGTATTCATGCATGTATTCTTGAGAAGTCGGTCAAGTGGCACAGCGAGTAGAGCGCTCGCTTTGACATCCGTGCAGCGCCTGTTAACGCAGGTTCGAATCCCGGCGGGGCCAAACTCAGCCTTTCATCCTTCCGAGGTCGATAAATGAGCACCACACACCGTGGGTAATAATAAGCCACGCTCAGATACTTGAGGGTTTGTAGCGCTATATAAATGCCTAATTATTCTTATTATTATGCATGTGGATATGCATGCAGCTGCAAGTAGACATCTTGGAGACTTGTACAGTAGTTTTTATAGTAGGTGCTTACCAATGATATGGGACTTGTACTCAGAGTGATCAACAGTACATTTGAAGTGCTGAACTATGATAATGGATTTAGATGTAGAGGTCTTGGATGTGATTGGTGGATGGTTGTGTGACTGCTTAGCTGTATCCAATGAAGGAATGGCACAGAGAATGAAGTGGAAATGGTAGAAGGGCTGTCTAAGAGTTACACGCTCTGCGGACACCATGGCTGTCTGCGGACTGGGCGTGCCACATGCAGCATTTTCCAGCAAATTCAGCATGCAAAGGGGACTCTAGGGATTAGCCAATCAGTTGTTGAGGTTGTGGATTTGTGTTGAAAGAGGCTGTGTGTAGTGAAGATGGCAGAGGTGGAGAAAGTCAGGGTGTTGGTGGTTGGAGATATGTTTGTGCATGGTTTACAGCAGTATGCTCAATGCAGGAATGTGGCAAACAATTTTGATGTTAAAGGAGTGGAGGTGGTGTGGAAAACTGTGCCTGATTGCAATGTACAGGGAATTGTACAAGTTTGTGAAGATATGGGTAGGATGAACAGTCCCCATGTGGTAGTTTTGCACTGTGGTGCTTTGAATTTGGTCTATGTCAGTGCCCCTACTTTGTTGGCAGATTTGGAACACTGGTTCAAGCAGAAATGAACGTCCTTCCAAATGCCAAAGTTATTTTTTCTGGTTTAGTACCTAGGGCAATATGGGACAATAGTTCTGTTTTTTGTCCTCAGAAAAACATTGCTAGGTGTGCAATCAACCGAGGCATGTTTTCTTTCATGCTTAGAGCTGGTATGTTCTTCTGTAATAATGAGAATATTGATTCCAGTAATGCTGTTCATTTTAAAGAAGATGGCATTTATTTATCTTTTATGGGAAATGCCATGCTGTTTTGGAACGTAAGGGTTGCTTTGGAGAAGCTTATGTGAAGATTTTAGGAGTAAAGTAAGAAAAAAACCTGCCAAAAAAATATAAAATAACTGGTGTCTGTCAATCATCTGCAAAAAAACAAAAAAAATGGCTCTTTTCAGAGCCAACCTCAAAGGGGAAATGTGGTACATTAAATTTAAATTCATCACACTAAGATTTTCGATATGTCCGCGGACATAACGGTTGTTCGTGGACACTGTGTATTACATATGGAAATTTTGGGGTGGAGAGGCATGCAAATGAGAATCAGTAAAGCAAGGGATTGGTCAATAAAGTTTACTGGGTGTGTTGTGTAAGGAGAGAGTTTGTCAGAAAGTATTTTTCCTGAGAGAAGAACAGATAGCTATGGCTGTGTGTTTCAGAAAACAGATTTTCTGGATTTTGGGAGACTCATGGATACATTGGTTGGAAGTGCATGCAGAACGCTGTGGAGTAGCTGCACATCTTGGATTCCCTCATGTGGAAGTGCACTGGCATGGAGTGCGTGGAATGAAGTGGCTGGACTTGGTACCTCTCTGTGCTACTTTGGAGACACAGCATCATCCAGACATAATTATAATTCATTGTGGAGGGAACAGTATAGGACATGTATCTGGAATTTCTTTGCAATTTGCAATGAAAGAAGGACTTGGGAAGGTCATGGATATGTTTGCAAATTCCCAAGTAATATTTTCCCGTATTGTGCAGAGACAAATGTGGCTGCGTTCTTCTTCATTTGGTCCACAAATGGAGAAAGCGAGGCACAATGCCAATGAGGCTGTTTGTGCCTTTTTAAGAGATGTTGGCATGTCCTCTTTTCACAATGAAAATATTATGTTTCGTAGCACATACATTTTTCGCAGAGATGGAGTCCATCTTACTTATGCTGGCAATCAGATTTTTCTGAGAAATGTACAAAATGCATTGCGACCTTTTTTGGAATTACAGCAATCCATTTTGCAGTAGGTGTTGACCATTTGAAGTTTTTCAAACACAAATAAATACCACCAAAAGGCTCTTTCAGAGCCACCACTTCCTCCCATAGAAAAGTGCAATGGTTATGATAGGGCAGCACCCCCAAAAAATAAATGTCCACAGACTGTCCGTGCACTCCTAAAAAATGCACAGGGCCCAGCACAATTTTTTCTCACTTCTATTTTTAAACTGTGAAAGGCGGCTCTTGTTTTAGTTTTTTAAACACGACACTCAAGGAAAGGAGGAGAAAGGAGGGTAAGGAAGGGACACCAACCACGGGGATAAGAAAGGGCAGGTGGAGAGAGGAAGATGTGGGTGGGCCTTATTCAGGTAGTGGGCAGACCTTCTCGTGCTCCTTGACCGCAGTCTCGAAAGCACTCCGAAGATTCTCCCCCTGCAGAGTACTGCATCGCAGTACATACACAATATTGTGACTCTCAAAAGGTAAGGGTCAACAGCATCATGAATGGTCTGTGAGGTTGCTGGAGGGATGCCCTGTCCCACAGGAGTCTCTCTTGTGGTGACAGGAGCGGAAACGGAGGATTTTGTAGAGGAAATCAACCTACAACATTTATCACAAGGTACAACCTTGCGAATAGCTCGACCGTGGAACGTCCTTAGGTGTTGCTTCATTGATGTCGTATCAAAGCTGTACGAACCAGGCCTCCGACGACTCAGCACCATGTAGCACTGATTGCAGGTGACCTTATTCGCACATGCTTTTGGCACTCCATCAAGAGTGGTAAACAGCCGCCACACCCAAGACTCACGGCGGGTGCTGGTAGTAGGGACTTCCACTACCTCATCCTCTTCATCCTCTTCATCCGTCTCCTCTGCATGCTCATGCCTGTTCCCCTCTGCAGGCCCTTGGGGAGGTGGTGGTGATGGAAGGGGAATCTGCATCGCTGGATACTCCCACCCGACATTCCAGTAAGTACCAACACTGCCACACCCCCTCCAACATAAAGGACTAGCACCTGGAAACATCTTGGAGAGCCTTTCTGGTGAAAAATGCCATTGCTGCAATAGCCTTTATCTGTGCAACTTATGTTGCATGGCTATTGAAAATGACCATATGGTGCAACACATGTACGGCCAAGGATCTCTGTTCTCTGGGAAGGGAACGTCACGTGCCCAGTGCTGTCTGGCCCCCCTGTGGGTGTTCTCCACCAGCTTCCAACAAAATGGAATACATCTTTGATATCAATCCCCTAGAGCCCACATGAGTGTCCAGCACTTTTTCAAACCGTCAGAGAACGACCTAAGAGGGTGCTACAAGAATGGTCTGTGAGAAGTCCCTTTAGCTGTAAATACATTCAATTTGACAGTAGGCCCTCACCCAATATCTAATCTAAAACAGTTTTAGAGATAAAAGAGCCCTCCGTCCATAACTGACCCCCTCGTATCAATCCTCTTTCATAACATAACTGAAATCGGAGAGGTTCATGAATCTTGACTCGCATCGTGGGAGCCCAAAGACAACTCAAGGGGGAAGGCCAAGTCGTTATACTTTGGGGAAGTGCAGTTTTCTGCCATAATCCCCACAATGTAGTGAGGACTGGGTGTTTCCTGACTCTCTCTGGAAGACGATGTCCCGGGACCGACAACCATTCCCCTATCGTGACCGGGGCCATCAAGTCATTCTCAAGAGTAACCCATTCATTATCGATAGAACCCCAATGATGGTCTACAAAACCCATAACTGAGCTGCTCTGTAGTTGTTCCATAGATCTCGGAGGCCTACCCCACTCCTTTCTTTCGGTTGCATCGGTGTTATATACGCCACTTGCGATTTTACTGAATTCCACAAAAAATTCCAAAAGGGCCTGTTTTGCCTCCACAAAGAACATTTGAGGGACAGCTATCGGAAGAGCTTGAAACGGAAATACTACACGATGGAGAGTATTCAATTTGATGGTAGTGAGACGGCTCGCCCATGAACAAATCAACTTTGCCCATCTCCCCAAATCTGAGTGACCCCAGGATAACACAGCCCCTCTGACTGTAGACGAAAACCACTCTGGGCTATCCAATGAAAGATATTCGATGAATGATCCACCAGAGGCAACACCTCCGATTTCCCATAATTTCATTTGAAGCCAGAGAACAATCCGTAAACCACTAACACCTGTTTCAATTCTATTAAGGAAGTCTTCGGTTTTGTGACATATAGCAATAGGTTATCAGCAAAAAGTGTTTATTTATACTCTGTGCCCCGTCGAGTTAATCTGCATATGTTTCAATTTCTACAAATCCTATCTGCAAGAGGTTCAGGGTCAGAGCAAAAAACATGGGGGGGAAAGGGCAACCCTGCCTTATGTCCCTTCCCTCTGCAATGGGAAAAATCCAACAGGAGACCATTCACAGACACCTGCGCCTCTGGGGTTTTATCCAAGGCCATAACACCTTCAAACCAGTGAGAACTCAACCCCATTTTAGCCAAGACCGCCCTTAGAAAAGGCCATTCGATGCAGTCGAAGGCCTTTTCTGCATCCAGGGAAACCAATGGATGCTTTTAAATCAAGGATTTTGAAAATATTGTCCGACCCCTGTCTTCCTCGCACAAAGCCCACTGGTTACTATGTATCAGGGTAGGCAACAACCTTCCCAGGCATTCCACCAAGACACTGAAGCAGATCTTAACGTCTACATTCAGAAGATATATCGGGCAGTAAGATCCACAATCAAGCCTGTCTCTTCCTTCTTTTGGGATCACAATAATCCTCCCCTGGATAACAGAGTCGGGTACCATTTCCCTGTACATTATACTATTGACTAGGGAGGATAAAAAGGGTGCTAACAAAATCCGAAACCTCTTGTAAAACGCCCCTGTATAACCGTCAGGGCCCAGGGCCGGGCCCGTTTCCAGTCTGGCAATAGCTAGCAAACCATCCTGGGGTTCTATTGGTGCATTCAGAGTAGCTAAGTCAGCAACCCCCACTGTAGGAAGGCTAGCATCTGCAAGATGCACATCAATTGTGTGTATTGGGGCTGGGGCGTTGCTAGTTTACAAGACCCTGTAGTATCCAACAAACCTCTGAACAATACTATCAGAGGTTACAAATCTATCTCACTGAGGGCACTTCATTTCTGTAACCAATCTGTTTGCTCACTACTTTCAAAGCCTCGCCACCAATGAGGTGTACGTTTTGTCCCCTTTCTCAAAGAAATCTCAGTTTCTGACATCTGAGATGAAATATCGTGCAATTCCTGTCTAAGGCCAGCAATCTCTTTTCGAATCTCTTCCTGATCGGATGACTGATCATACGTAGTATTCTCCCAGGACCTAATCTGTACCCTTAACTGAGTATCACGCAGGGATCGAATCCTCTTCTTTTTCAACCCTTCTGCTATAAGCAATCCATGAAATCTTACCTTAGCCGCCTCCCACACCATACACTTGCTAACCTCCCCCTGTATTGTTAATTTCGAAAAAATGATGAATTTCCTCCTGGAACCTGTCACAAAACACCACATCTTTGAACAATACATTGTTGCAGGTCCAACGTTTATCAGCAAATAACCGATAACTCAGACCTATTTTCACCAAAGCCATAATGTGGTGCGTCCATGCTACTACTCTAATAGAGGATCCAGTTATGTCTTGGGCCCTACTGGAATCCACAAGGATGTAATCATTCGTGTATAGGTCTTATGTAGGGCCGAGCAGAAAGTGTGGAACCTAAGTACTAGATGTAAAAACCTAAACGTATCAGTTAAGTGGTAAGTGACAAAAAGGTCCCCCAATGATCGCTCAGGTCCTTGGGCCGGTTGTGACGGCCCTCCCTCAAGGAAAGGCAGTCTTTTAAGGGATCCACCAAGCATTAAGGTCACCATCACAGATCATAAACTCCCTACCCCTTTGCTCAAGCGATGAAAAAGACTCCTCACAAAATGCTAGTTTTTGGTTGGGAGCATAAAATACACACAGGGTTATCTCTACTCCATTTAACTTGCCCTTAACAGCCAGAGAGCACCCCTCATGTAATACTTTGCTCTGTAACAATTGGAAGCCAAGTGACTTATTGAACAAAATCGCCCTGCTGGCCTTTCGCTCCAAATCAGATGGCCAAACCACCTCCACTAAAGTTAGTTTCCTGGACAAAAAATATATCAACGGCAGATTGTCGAAATTCTCTCCCTAGCAAAGATCTCTTGTGCTGGGAATTAAGGCCCTTAACATTCAGAGACCCAACCTTCAAAAATGATGCATCACCATAAGCATTCACAACTACAATCTACCTCAAAGCAAAAATACAAAATCTGATTATAACTAGAGCATCGCAATGTCACACCAAGCTGGAGACAGCCCTATGGAACTAGAGCCACCCAGATGGATCCCTTCCACCTATGGAAAATATTACAACCACATATAATATTATGAACAAAGTCAGAACCCCTGCAAAACCCTGCATCCAAAGTTTTTGGAGGAAGAAACATTGGTAATCAAATATATTAAAGGGACGATTCCCAGTTCATGCAGTTCTACACTACCAAACAGTCCAAACCAGGGCTTGAAGATCAAACATCACTACCGGGAGTCAGTAGTCAGCCCGATAACCATTAGTATCATATCATTGAAAAGTCTCAAGGAGTGTTCAACTTCCGGAGCTTCCTGGAGCCCCTCTGCCTTCCCCTCTAAGACAATGGCTGGCAGATGCTGCCAGTCAATGGAGGGCCCTTCGGAGACACGGCACCCTCCACCAAAGCTCTGTTCCGCAAGTGTTCCAATGCACCTTCAGCCTCAGTCAATGTAGTGATGCGATAATGCTCCTCAGTGTGTTCAAAGTTAAGTGGGAGGGAAAATCCCACCTATACCGCACATTATTCCCCTGAGCCACTGTGTCAGCGGGCAACACTCCTGCTTAGTAAAGGTGAGGGATGATAGATCTTGATGTATTTGCACAGCAGACTCAAAAGTAATTGGCATCTTTTCCCTTGCTTTCTGTAGGATCATCATTTGTTGAGCGAAGTAATGGCATTTGGCAAGGAATTAACGTGGGCCACCTGGGGGGCCTCCTCCTCTATGCACCCTGTCAAAAACAAAGTCCGTCAAAGCAGACCTTCCAAACAAGGAAGCTAACAGAGGACGTACAGAGTTTTGAGCCATCAGGTAAGTCACAAGAGGCGTCTATCTCTGCAGAAGGGTTGGCAAAAGAGTGTAACAGTTTCAAAGTTGTGGGGTGTGTAGAAGTCCCACTAGGATGATCTAACAAACTGTTCTACTACTGTCTGAGCCCTTGTTGCCTTGTTCATTTTTTTTCTACTGTTTCATCTCTCCTTTCCTCGTCTGCTTGCAGCCCTCCCTCTGTCCTTCCCTAGTGTTTCCCCCACCCCTACTGACCCTTTCTTCTTCTCTCCTCTCCCCACCTATTCTGTGGTGCTCTCTGCCTCCTATCTTTTCTAACTGCTTCTCTATGGACTATCCTGCTCTCCTCACTAAATCTGGTAGGAAGAACCCAGGACTCCCTATCACTGACACCTATACCAGTGCCTCCTCCAGGCAAACTTTCACCGGCATCCTCTTTGTAGTTCCCTCGCCAGACTTATGGACTCTACATCTGGTCTCTGTGCTCTCTCCCTTCTCTTCCTCTCCCAATAATGGTGGCACCCGCCTGGCCTCCTTCCACTCCTCTAATGTCATCATTAATTTATACCAGAATGGTACCATCTTAGTCCAAGGCCCTCAAGCCAACCTTCTCCTCTTTGATAGACGCTTCCCACACCTCATCAATTTCCTCTCATCTCCTGCTGTCCCCTTTTTTCCCTCCATGGCTTAATTGCCTCTCACTGCTGTCTCCTCCTTGGCTACCTTGCCCTCACCTCCTTTCACCTCTGCCCCTCCTCTGGCTTCTTCTACACCTCTGCAGGGCATACCTCTGATTTGTAACCCTCCGTGGAAGTCTTTCAAGGATGGCAACCTTCTACATATTGCCACTCTAAACTCTCACTCAGCTGTCAAACACTCCTCTGACATCTGCCGCCTCCTGGAAGATCTTGACCTCGATGTCCTCAGTCTCACTGAGACATGATTCACGGCCAGCTCTGTCACAAGCTTTGACACTCTCCTCCCCGATGGCTACAAGATCCTCTCTGCGCCCAGATCCGACCGTTCCAGAGGGGGTGTAGCTCTGATCTTCCCTGAGTGGATTCCTGCCTCTGTCATTCCTATGCAGGCCTACTCCTCTTTTGAATGCCTCATCTGTAGGCTCTCTCTCTCTTCTGGCCATTCTCTTACTTTGGCAACCATCTATCAGCCACCTGGTCAGATCCCCTCCTTTCTCTCTGAGTGGGCGGACCTCTCCTCTTCCCTCCTAGTCTCAACCACTCAACTCTTCCTTCTTGGAGACTTCAACATCCTCCTGGATCCTTCTTGTTTTTCCACTGAATTCTTCCATGACCTCTGTGACTCTCTCTCTCTCTCTCTCTCTCTATTCTCCCCTCTGGCCCGACTCACTGAGCAGGACACACTCTGGATGTTCTGATCTCTTCAGACCTTCCCCTTTCAATCGGTCTCACCACTCCTCTCTCCTGGAGTGATCACTTTCTCCTTTCCTCCCATCTCACCCTCTCGACCCCTTAGGCCAAGCCAACACCAGCACTACCAGCTACCTTCTTGGTTATCCGACCCATGAAGCATGTGTCCGTTGAGGCTTTTGCTGCCACTTTCTCCCCCCCCCCTTCCCCTCTTGGCTGACTCACACCCTGACACAGCCCTTTCCAGGCTCCACTCTGCTATATCTGATACTCTCGATGTTCTTTACCCTGTCACAAGGATCTGCTTGAAGCCCAAAGCCAAGTGCAACTCTTGGTATGACTCAGACCTTGTCACCCTTAAACGCAAGTGCGGGGTGGCTGAGAGGAAATGGCGCACTTCCTGGACATCCTCTGACAAACTAGCCTGCCACCGGCTCCAAAGGCAATACTGGCTCTCTGTCTGCACCAAGAAGAGAGCCCACATCCAAGCCTGCGTCTACGCGTCATCTAACAATTCGGCCGAACACTTTAAAATCTGCACGGAGCTGGACAATCCTGCTGCAGTATCTACCTCTCATGTCCCCTCCCAGTCCGTCTGCACAGCCCTGGCTTCTCATTTCATCTCTAAAACTCAGGACATCCTTTCCTCTCTCTCTTCCTCTCCCCTGCTCCTCCTCTGGTCCTTCTTCGGCCCCCTCTCCTCCTTTCTTCTCTGCCTTTCCCCTGTTCTCCTCTGACGAGGTTTCTAGGCAAGTACGATCTATGAAAGTCTCGTCAAAACAAGTTCACTCCTGTTCCTCCAAAACCATCAAGAACCCCATTGACACCCTGGCTCCTGCTTTGACAGACTTCTGCAACCCCTCCTTCACCACTGGAGTCTTCCTATCTCCCCTGAAGCACTCCCTTGTGCACCCTGTTCTTAAGAAACCCACTGAGGACCCCTCCTGCCCGGCTAACCATCGTCCAATCTCCATCACTCCTTTCCTTGGCAAACTCCTGGAAAAGCTGGCCATCTCCCAGCTTAATCTTCACACTGAATCTGTTGGTTGTCTCCATGACCATCAGTCTGGCTTCAGAGCTGCCAGAAGCACGGAAACGGTTTATAGTCATAATGTCGACAACAAAAATGTCGACAGTCAAAATGTAGAAAAAAAAATGTCGAAAAAAAAAATGTCGACTTTTTTTTTCAATGCATTTTTTTTTTAAATGGGGGGGTTCCCCCCCAACCCCCCTTTTTTAATTTTTTTTTTAATTTTTCCTTTTTTTTAACTCCCGAACCCCTAAAATAAATATATAATTAAAAAAAACGAAAGTCGACATTTTTTTTTTCGACATTTTTTTGTCGACATTTTTGTCTGTCGACATTTTTTTTCGATATTATGACTGTCCACCCACGGAAACTGCTCTCCTGAACATCCATGAGGACCTGCTCTCCAACCTTGATTCCAACACCCCCTGTGTCCTCATGTTACTTGATCTCTCTTCTGCCTTTGATACAGTCAACCATGCCATCCTGCTCAACCGTCTCCATGATAACCTGGGTATCACCGGTCAGGCCCTGGCTTGGCTGACCTCCTTTTTTGTGATTGACCCTCCCAGATCCAACTTGGGTCCTTCCTCTCCTCTATCTCTATCTCTATCTCTACCGGTGGTGTTCTCCAGGGGTCCAACCTCTCTCCGTGGCTGTTCAACCAATACCTGGCACTTCTTGCCCACTGCATTGCCGCTCTCTGCCCCAACTTTCAGTGCTATGCGGAGGACACTCAACTCATTTACAGGCTCCCCTCCGCTACCTCATCTCCTTCTCTCATCTCTGACTGTCTGTCCGCCATCCAGGAGTGGTGTGCCGCCAATGACCTCTGCCTTAATGCCAGTAAGACCGAGATTCTCCTCATCGGCACACCTGCTCCCTCCTTTCCTGCCACTCGCTGGCTGGCTTCTCTTGGCCCTCTTCCTGCTCCCATTTGAAGGCTAAAAACCTTGGGGTCATCTTCGCCTCCACACTTTCCTTCTCTCCTCACACCTATGACATCTCTAAAAGTCACACTACCAGCTGCACCACCTCCGAGGCATTCTTCCTTTCCTCTCCTTCCCCCAGAAGCTCACTGTCTCCAGAGCTCTGGTTCTCTCTAGGCTGGAGTACTGCAACAGCCTCTTTCTAAATCTTCCTGCCTCTTCTCTCCGCCCTCTGCAACTCATCCAAAACAGGACTGCAAGACTTGTCCTTGGCCTCAAGCCCAGGGATCGTATCTCTCCAGGACTGAAATCTCTGCACTGTCTCCCAGTGGCAGCGAGGATTAAGTTCATAATCCTCTGCATTGTCCACAAGGCCTTCTGGGGCCTGGGACCTCAATACTTTCAACTCTCTCTTCCTAAATATCTTCCTTCTTGAGCTCTTCGCTCATCCACCTCCAACTCCCCCACGGTCAGTCGCTTCTCCAAGCAACAAGTTGGTGGTAGATCTATTTCTTCAGCTGGGTCCTCCCTCTGGAACAGCCTCCCTGCCTCTCTGATACTTGAGGAGAACCATCTCCGGAAACACCTCAAGACCTTCCTCTTTGCTTCTGCTTTTTCTCCTCCTCTCCCCTGCTGCTCTCCTGGCTGAATATGAAACTGCACTGGTTACCTGGCTACCCTCTGATCTTCGGCCCAGGTCCCCTGCCCAACAGTTGCACACATGCACTGCCCCCGTAGCAACCCTTGCACTCAGGGACTGTTTCTGTATCCTTACAGCCCCCACTAGTACTTGACCCCTGATGTCTGCAGTTACCCTTGCACTTGTCAACAGCTGGCCACACGTGTATTTATGGTCTTTGTTTATTTCACTGTTATCTTATGTTCTGCACTGCTCCTTCCCCTTTCCCCTTGCACTTTTCCCCTTCCCATCTCCCATGCACTTGCACAATCTCAATGTTACTTGGCCTAGTAGGATCGTTGTCTGTCCTCCGTTTTCCCTCCCTTGCTTTGTCGCGCCTTGAAACACTTGTTTATAGGTGCGTTATAAATACCATATCATATCATATCACAAATAACTCCCAACAATTGCCTATAATAAAAGCCCCAACCATCCCCCAAAACGAGTGGAGCGATACAAAAGCTTCTGTTGCACTGTTTCTGTAGCAAAATGTCCAGATAAAATCACCGCACTGAGATGCCGCAGATCATCACACTAATACAAACAAACTTGACATTGTGTCACTTCTAATAGAAAATGTAGCTATTACATCCTAGGTGGAACACGCTGTGCACACTTAAGACGAAATGGGATTCTGCACCAACAAACCATTACAATCCCAAGAAAATGCCTTAATGTGTCAGGAGCGTTGTATGCGCTTGGGAGAAGGTGACACAATAAAGATGTCCCCATGCACATGTACCAGTGTAGAAACTCGGCGCAGGACTCCAGTAGTAAAGGAAAAACACACATCCATTCAAAAGCGACTCCAGTAACTTTTCTCCCGAGATGCAGCACTTCCAGAATGCAGAGGCTGCCACCGTTTAAGCTCACGGAGCTTCATACATAAGTGGTTTGCCTCCTCGACGTGCAGTGCCCGAGGGTGTAAACGCTGCGAAGGGGTCCTCGACCAGCTCCAACGCCGGCTCTCCCGCAACACAGGGATCGAGAAACATCCCACTCTGCGGCCTCTTTAACCCCGGCAGCTCCAACAGCGCACTTCCGCTGCTTTGCCTTGCAATGCCTACACAGGCCCCACGCCTTAAACACTAAGGCAGATACTAGGTCGCAGGCCACCTACAGTGCTCAGGGGACCCTACGAATATTCCCAGGCACATCCCACTCCTTTATCCACAGTGCCGAGGCCGCACAACGGGTCTGCAGGGGTCGACTGTTCCCCTTTTTCCTCTTATGGGGGAAGGAGAGGACAGGTTAGTCAACCATGTCGCCTGCCCCCCGCCCTCTGCATTTCCCCTAGTCTCCCTGATACAGGACTTTTGAATACAAAGATTACTGAAGAAAGGTGATTAGCAGAGCCAGTGAATGATGGAAAATATCAAACATATTCTTTCCCCTCACAAAACCAGCTTCAGATATCAGTAATTTCATCCACACAGTTTATAACAATGTTCAGAAATCCTTTACCTGGGTGCTTTCCGAGTAATAAGAGTAATTGAATGAGCTCCCTTGAATAAGGCACCGTCTCCAATTATTCTTAGAATGCAGACGCATTCTGCTGCTCCCAGGAGCGGATAAATGAGGTTTTACCTGTGTATGACTCACCGTTTGACTAAAGAGATTTTAGCACGAAAAAAACATCAATCTCCATCCCACTCATGTCAATAGAGCGTCTACTGGTGGAAACACTTTCGAGCCTGTGACCCGTGCAGCAGCAGCAGCCTTTAGCCCTCATTTTTACTCGCAATACGAGCCGCCTGAGGCTCTTGCATTTACGGACTTCCTACACGCTTCCTGGAGGAGGCGTGCACTACACCACGTGACTGCTTCACGTGACTTGGTGCAACTTGAAAGGCCGGAGGCTGCCGCCCGCTCAGTGTGAGCGTCTACTGGTGGAAACACTTTCGAGCCTGTGACCCGTGCAGCAGCAGCAGCCTTTAGCCCTCATTTTTACTCGCAATACGAGCCGCCTGAGGCTCTTGCATTTACGGACTTCCTACACGCTTCCTGGAGGAGGCGTGCACTACACCACGTGACTGCTTCACGTGACTTGGTGCAACTTGAAAGGCCGGAGGCTGCCGCCCGCTCAGTGTGAGCGTCTACTGGTGGAAACACTTTCGAGCCTGTGACCCGTGCAGCAGCAGCAGCCTTTAGCCCTCATTTTTACTCGCAATACGAGCCGCCTGAGGCTCTTGCATTTACGGACTTCCTACACGCTTCCTGGAGGAGGCGTGCACTACACCACGTGACTGCTTCACGTGACTTGGTGCAACTTGAAAGGCCGGAGGCTACCACCCTTGTGGCTGTAAGCCCGGTGGAAATAAGCCCATCGGCTGTTATACGGCTGTTGTTCGCTGGTGGCGTGCTAAGTGGGCGAGAAACTGCGGAGGCGTTGCCGCTTTGATCTCGGCCCGTGGCGAGTCCTGTTTGTACTGGGACCCGCACTGACGCTCCCGCGCCTCAGTGGACCAACTATAGTTCGGCTATTATCTACCCCCGATGACGCTAATAGCAGAAGGACCTCAGACTAGAAAGAAAACTCTCCAACATCGCCGAATGCTTAACCCATGGACAGGGATGAAATCAACAGCCAGCACTAAGGTAAGCAAAACTGCTGGCCGAGTCTTGCTTGCATCTCTCACCCTACCAGCAGCCTTATCCGAGGCCCACTTAGACCAGCCCTCTGACTGTCATCTACCTAATCCATGCCATGAAGCTTTGAGACACGAATGCATAAACGAAGATCGATCTCCCAGGCGCTCCTGTTCCAAAGATCACGTCTCGAATACTAACCTAGCCACTGTCACTGCAGTAAATTTACTTGCGAAGCAAATCCATCAGGGAAAGCACGGGCAATTAGAACACTTACTGAGTCAAGATCATCCTGACACTACCAGTAATGATGTACTAGAGGCCCTCGTGCCGGCTACCTCCCCGCCTGTCCCTGTTGACAATTTGCTCCCTCCTCAACCAATCAACAATAGGGGCGAAGATCCGGCAGTTGAGCCTGCCAGTCCTCCTCTTGTTGTGCCAGCGCATTTTATGCTGAGCACAGCTGCGGCCGCAGCACACTTAACCTCGGACACGACTTGTGATCCCTCGAATCATCTAGCTCCTACAGCGCCTGACGCACCAGCTTCCCAACTCCGGCAGCACTTTATGGTGAGCGACGATGAACTCTTAAATCTGCCAAATGACGAGGCCGCGCTACGCTCTTCATCCTGCATATACGCTGTGAATTCAACAGCTCTATTGGCACAGGAGAAACCTTTGACAACGGCTTCCACAAAAAACCTGCTTCAAACTTTACACTCCTCAAGACCTGCACCTAGCCATTTTATCTCTCTGCCTTCACCTCACTTGGCAGCGACGTCTGCTAAACGCTCAACAGAGCTCCTGGGTCAAGGAAACTGTAGTAGCTATGCATGCCAAGCACCTGAAGATCCAGCAGCGCTGAGACCTCCGAATGGACTCCACCCAACCTTGTCTTTACCAGTAACAATACTCAAGCCATCCGGCTTGGAATCTAGTTCGCTTGCTAGAGCAAGACGCCTACAACGAATTGCAGAATTAAAGTCAAACCTTCAACAACTGTCACCACTACAAGATCAGCAAACTGCTCAAGCAAGCACTCCATTTTCTACAAACAAGTCTTCCCATGGCGAAATTTTACAATCTACTCTACCTCGAACTCTGTCTCCGATCAATTCTAAGTTTCATTTGGACTGCTCCACTTCATCTTCAAATGAACAAGATGCCACCTCAGCAAACATCTTGCACGCGAACATCCTATCTGACGCTGTCATGCAAATTCACAATAACGTCCTTGCGGCATCTGCAGTTGCGTTGGCACCCTTTACCAAACTATATGAAACTTTACAAGGCCAAATATCTGACCAAGGAGCGATGATTCAGACTCTGATCAAACAAGTAGACAAATTCGATCGCTTTACAGTCTTTCTCCAAACGCAAATGGAGAAAAATGCTGACCAGACAACAAGATGGCAAGAGCGGCTCGGCGACTTGGCCGCCAGACACCACTGTCAAAATGACACTCTTACAGAAGGCCTGTTAGACGCAGTGAAATGGATGAGAAAAAACGCCAACTCGAACTCCATATTGCATACAATACCATCGTGTTCAAAAAATTCCTCTTCGGTCTTAAAGGATGTCGGACATCAGCCCGACGAGCCAATCCCTGTGACAACCAATGCGAACACCCTTTCAAAACCTGACATCTTTGCCGTTGCCCCAATCCAACTGACGCAACTTACTTACGAGCAACAGAGCGACCAACTAAGACACACTTGTAATGCAAACCCTCTAGGAAAAGACGCCTCTCTCCTGACGAGTCTTGCAGCAAATGCTGAGGAATCACTTGCTCCAGTGAGTTTTCGACCTTCCTCATTTAACATTTTTAGTGCTCCTGCTAAAACGATTACTACAACGAATCCAATTAAGAAAAGCTCAATCATCGCCAAAAAGAAATGTTCTGAAGGCGGCCAAAAAGAATCCCAACAAAAAAATACACGTCAGAATGTAAAAAAATTCATAAGAATTCTGACCACCCCAAAAAAAACTGGTTTGTTTGAACGCAAAACTGTTCATCAACAATCAACCTTTTCAAAAACCCAAGCGCCCGCCCGGCAAAAAGATCAGATCAAAGTCATGCCTAAACAAACAGCAAAACGCCGACGCATAGACTCAAATATTGAGAGCCCGGACCGTTTGGCTAACGAATCTTCTGTAGACCTATGCGATCTCTCTACATATTTAACTGGAAGTGAAACAAATAACTCCTCCTCCTACGAAGCCACGCCAGCAAAGGTTGTTAACAACTTGGCAGCAAAACAAACTTCAGTAAATGAAAAACTGCACAATCGACGTTCCTGTGAAATTTTAAAAAAGGACTTTCCAAATGCTGAAAAGACTTTGCCTGCATCTGTCAGCTCAAGACTAAATCCAAAGCTAACAACAAACCAGAGAAAAATCGATTCACACTTTCGTTCTAGAGTTCATGGAGATACGTCAAAACCTGTAGCGACCTCATGGAAACTCCGACTTCAAAACATTTTATCTGACGAACACGAATTAAACTTAAATAGAGCTAACGTTCTAAAACTGTTCGCTTGTGTTCCTCAACTTCGGACTATAACGACAGACGATATCAAAATTGTTGAGTACGCAACGGAAAAATCCACCGACCAAGTGCTGCTACATTTAACCTCCTGTGCTGCAAAAAACACCTTATTGCAAGCTGCTGAAGAGTTGCTAGTCTTTGGTTTTGACATTACCTTGGAACCAGATTTGATAAATCACAACAGAAATCTGACCAGGAATACCAACGTAAATAAACCTGAAAGTAATATCAGTCGAACGCCCCTACGGAAATCATTATCGCTTCCATTTAGATCTCGACAAGAGCTGATTCTCAAAACAGGAAACGATGGAGGCAGACAAGAAGTCAGCAGAAGAAACGACCAAAACCACTGACAATGAGTGACACAGACAAAGCTCTGTCTGATCTCCTGGAACACCCGTGGCTTTATGCACTTGTTTAACGATTTTGTGGAACCCTTAGATGAGGTTTTCATGATCTGCCTCCAAGAAACATGGCTTCGCGAAGCACCAACTAAAGACGGATTCAGTATCTTCTTGAATCCCGCGGAAAAAAACTCCAAAGGTCGTCCTTTTTCAGGCCTACTAACCCTGGTCAAAATCTGTAACTGGATGACCCCAATTGTTGCAGTTAATCCGAATCCTTTTGTGCAGGGAACGATTATCCGACGTGACACGAAAACTCCCAAGAGCTACAGTCATTTACTTGTAATTAATAGCTATTGGAATCCAGCAAAGATCTCCACCGCGAACTTTATTGCCTCAGTTACCACTCTAATTGACGATGCCTTCCTTAATTTTACTGATCTATCAGTGATTATATGTGGCGACCTGAACTGCAGTTGGTTTCAATTCAATCCTAACAACATGGAGAACAACCCTATACCTGAAGCCGAAGTATCTGAACGAGGCCAACTTTGGTCTCGTGCGCTTTCCTCTCGAAATTGTCAGATGGTTAACGGCAACACAAAGGGCGACCAACCCTGCATGACAACCTGGAAGCGACTCCATTGCAGGAAAACCCTGGACTACATTTGGGCCTCTCGAAATATATTCGAAAGGGTGGACTCACTCGAGGTAATTCCGAAGGCTGCTAGTGATCACGACATGTTATGTTTATCATTACATCATGAGACCTCCTTTCTGTCTGAGACTTATGAAATACCGCTGTCAATAAATGCTGCTGGAAATCGGCTCAAAACCAACGGCCCGAAAATCTTGAAATTAGTCTCTGACCTTGATGATTCTAACGACGTTGAATATGTTCCCCTGCTGGCCGCGTTCTTGCCAAAACACACGAATTCAAGAGTCTATGGCAACACTACAAAACATCTCTTCAGCAATAAAATAGCCGGAGAAAAAAAATCATTAAGGAAAGACATACGGCTGATAAGAAAGTCCAAACACGATCAGAATGACATACAAAAGGAGATACAAGCACGTCGCCAGGCCTATAGAAACTGGCTTAAGTCTCACTCGGTGATCATCGAACAAGACAGAGCCGAAACTATGCTAAAATTAATAATCACCAAAAACTCCCGCGACATATGGGCTATACTAAACAAAGGAATTACAAAAACGAATCCAAACATGTCAAATGAAATTCCTAGCGCGAAGTGGGTCGACTATTTTACAAAAGCATATGAACAGCCGCTCCAAGACACCCAAGACTTTTCCTCTGCCTCCTCCAAAGCCTGGGAAATAACGCCCTCACATGAAGATCTGGCACTAGCAATTGGAAACCTAAAAAACTCAAGTGCAGCCGGACCTGACCACATCTCCAACATTACATTAAAAAAACACAAACATCATTGGGCCAAATTTATGGAAACTCTATTCCGACAAATTTCAAAGTCTAGAAAAACGCCTGCATCATGGGCCAAGGCTATAGTGGTACCAATCTATAAGAAAGGAAGTCGAGATGAGCCTTCGAATTATCGGCCCATTGCCCTGCTAGACACGATGGGGAAAATATTCGGATCGTTTCTTCACTTGAAACTGACGGCTTGGGCTGCCAAAGAAAAACAAACAGATTGTCGACAAACAGGTTTCGCTGAACAAGTTGGTGTTGATGTGAATCTCACCCTGTTATCCATTCTAAAACTAGAAGCCCTAAAAGCGAAGAAAAAAATCTTTTTTGCATTTGTCGACCTCAGACAAGCGTTTGATGCAATAAACCGCGGCAAACTTTGGTCTAAACTACGAGGATGGAACTGTCCAGCGCAACTTCTTGACCCCCTTATAGCGTTGCACACTAACACAACAATACAAGTGAAGGTGAACGCTCAAGGTACACTCACAGAGCCGATTCCCACGCATAAAGGGGTCAAGCAAGGTTGCCCTCTTGCTGCCGAATTATTCAAACTCTTCATTTCTGACTTACCGAAATGGCTTGAAACGGTCCATTGTTTCTCTCCAAAGATAAACGGATCCTCCATTAAATGCCTTGTATACGCCGACGACATTGTGTTGATCGACCTAACTCAGATTGGCCTACAACATCTACTACTTAGTTTGAACAAATACTTAGAGGCCAACGACCTGCAACTAAATACAGACAAAACAAAGAATATGTGTATAGGAAAAAGCTTATCGAGAAAAGATAACAACTTTAAATGGGTAATTGAAAAAACAGAACTAAATGTCGTATCATCTATTAGATACCTGGGCATTTTGGTCAACAATTCCATCTGCGAATCTGCATGGACAAGCGATCTTCTAGAAAAAGCAGACAAATTAGGCCGACAAGGAGCCAAAATCAACAAAGATTTTCGAAAATTCTCAATAGTCCCACTTTTAACATTCTACCAGCAGAAGTTCATCCCCACCATAACTTTTGGTGGGGCGACAGGGTGGAACATCGAACATTCTCTGTGGCAACAACTTGAAGGGAGGTTCTGGAGACGAGCTTTGAGTCTTCCAAAATACATTTCAACTGTAGCTCTGAGATATGAATTGACGCAGAACTCTCTATACATGACAATACTATGGCAATCCTTATCGTTTATGAGGAAAATGCTACTTGGTTCACAAATTCCAGCATATGAAATTTTTGCAAAAGAGTCCGAACACTCACAATCAACCATACTTCAAACATGGAAGTTAAAAATAAAAACCATCATGGAAGCCGCCAACATATCCATAGATGAGCTGATCAATCGACCTCAGCACGCAAAAAAAAAACTCGAAACCTGGGACTGGATCTCAACTCACGAACTTCGTGTAACTCGTAAAGCCACTCTCCCAGATTTGACAAGTATGCTGAAATTACATTCCCCCCCGAAGTATCTTACAACTTGTCCATCACGTTACCACAGGAACCAATTCCTGAAATTCAGACTGAATGTTCTGAATAATAGTGAAGCACTATGTCAACGTCGACCTAAAGTCATGCTCTCAGATAAATGCAGGTTTTGCAACTCAGGCGAAGTAGAATCATTAAAACATCTAATAACATCCTGTACAGAGCTTACCATTACCCGAGAACTACATCTGCACTCCTACAAATCCATTCTATATGATGCAGACGAGTGGTGGGAAACAGTTGCGGCTGGGCAAAACATCAAACTCACATGCAGTATAATAAACTTTCTAGACGCAATCCTGAGCACAGATCAAACTTGACGATACGAGACAAGATTTTATTATGTGTGAGGAAAAAGGAAAAAGAAACAATGGGAGTGGAAACGACAACGTTAATTTAGCTTTGATTGGTGCATCACAGCTAAAGTGGAAAATTCTTGTAACAAAAGTTTGATACACGTATTAAACTGTAGCTTTACAATAAAATAAAAAAAAAAAAAAAAAATAGAGCGTACAAGAATTATTTGGACAATGTATAGAATTTGAATAATGTATTAGAATGATACCAACGATTCTGAGGATAAAAGCAGCTTTTCTGACAGCAGTAGCTTTTCTCCTAGTCAGAACAACAACTATTCCATTTGTACAGTGTGCACACAAAGTATACACCACACATACAACTAAGGTGGAGGTTCTGTAAATGAATTGCCATAGGTCTTTTAAAACATGTGTCTCTTTGACTGCATGTTTACAGTGCTTGTTTGTGTTCTGCTGTTTGCAGCAGTCCACTATATGTCCATATTTGTTGAGCCACTAATCATGCACTATTGTTTGGAAGTTAAAACTAAGATTCACAGCAATGTAATACAAGGAAAGTGAATGCACTGTGCATTACACGTCGATCAGCTAAATACACAAAATGTTACCGGGACACATCAACAAGCAAGTATTTGAGGAGAGGCACACGTGGAAAAGGGCACACTCCTTAGGTTTGAACACAATCTTTAATCGGTCACTTGACAAAACCACTGTCCACCAGCATCCTGGTGTTTAATGTGTGACACTATGAAGGGAGGTGAGAACCGGTTTACTATTGGCCAAATGTGCAGTGCACATTTTGCCTACTTTAACCCTGTGAAGAGCTGCTGATAGAGTTTACTTATTTTCACAGGATACTAGTACATGGGCAAGGAGAAAGACATGTGAGATATGCCAACAGTGACGTTTTAAGGGTTGTGAGGGGTACCAGTTTATAAACCTAGCAAGACACCCTTCTTACTCCGGCCTGACCATGAAACCTCTGTTTTAAAGACCAGAGGGGAAGCATTGCAAACAGAAAGGCGACATGGCTCTGCAAAGATCTCAGTTTTCATTTATTTATTTATATGTTTATAATGTGCCGGCAACCCTCAGGCATCAGGGCACAACAAGAACACAAATAGACAACAGAAAGGACGGGACAGTGAGGTATCAGAGGTAGAGTATCAGTTATCAAGGAGCTCATCAGTTCAAACATCTCACCCAGGCCCCACGCCCTTAGCAAATTCCTAATGGTTGCTGAATGACTGGGGGTGGGGTGGGGGGTGAGGGCAGAGGACAAGTGGTGGGATACTATATTTATGTGTGTTGATTGTGAAACATACGTTAACTACAGGACAATAGAGGCAATAGGGTTGATCAGTTCATATAAAGGTATGGCACTTGGAAGATCCTAGCCTAAAAAAGTGTCCCTCCTAGAGGTTATGAGGGTCATGAGGCATATTCATGAGCAGCATTCCGGGATCGAATTTCATATGTGTGCAGTCACAGTGGTGCATGCAGGCGGAAATAGAACTAGGGGGCCATCAAGGGGACCAGTTTTTTGAGGTCACACTCCTGCAACAAACATCACAAGGCACAAACAAGGAGCAAATCTAATAACTCACATTTAGGGAACAAGCTTCATAAGTGTGGAATTAGGGGTGACTTGATTCCCAAGGAAAACCTAACCAGCCCCCTTTGTTGGGTAGAACAGATTTTTTGTTGTGTAATTACACATATATTATTGAGAAAATTCCATCGCACAATGTTCAGCAATGGCTTTGTTACGGAACTTAACTGTTTTAAACATCTTTATGTGCATCATGAAGCTCTGCATACAAACCACCATTTTCATTTATTTTAAGTGAAATGTTCAAAAAATGTCTCTTCCGGGCAGTGTTTTATGACATTTATTGGCCTGCCAATCCTAACTATTTTTATAATTTCTGTGTAGCGAATTCTCTGAAATCTCGCCACAAAACATAGAATAAGTAATCATTTTTTGCCTACCTCGATTAAGATATATATTTTATTATCATTCTCTCAAATTTCTTGTCTATTCGTGCTCCTCCCATTTCGGATCGGATAGCTTCAATGGGTGTAGACTTTCTTAAACCGAAGAGTTTCTCTTAATGATTTAGTCCCTTCAAAGGCATTAGGGGCTTAGATACTTAGACAGTGCAAACACAGTGCACACATTCATATTTAACTGAAGTCTGCATACTTATCAGTTTGGTCCTGGGGATGTGTCCACGAGTTCGGAAGAAAATGCCTGTGCCAAGAAGAAGGATGAGATAGCTCTGCTGGTCCAACAGCTCTGGCCAGTATCTGAGGATGTCGGACGACTTCTGATCTAAGGGAACCAAGTAAATGGCTCTCCCTTCCATTGATACAGTGGACAGAGAAGAGTCAACGGCTCTCAAGGATCCCATGGTCCCAGGAAGGCGCACTGCCCTGATCTTGATTAGAGGCGAAAGCACTTGACACTGAGAAGGCAGGCAATCAAATTAGCCTGCGGCAGGTGATTGCAATACGAGATGCCGAAACTAGCTATATCAAAGAAGGAGCTTGAAAGTAACACTCTAACTCACAGGAACTGCCTCTGCTGGGTATGGTCTGCTTCACTGGAAAGAGAGGTGCTCCTCAGACGACCGGGCCGCTGTAACGTACGCTTGCTCGAGGAGTACTGCTTCTCTTTGGCTCAGTGTCATCAGTGTCTCCACAGCAGTTCTTATTGTTTGTTTCATCTGAAAAAGTAAATGTACTGAGTGTAGTACAGAATGATGAACTCCATGTACTTTCTGCAAAGAGTACTGTGAATAGCTAAAACAATGCCTGTGCCCTCTTTTACCAGACCTTTTCTTGTTCATTTTGTTGGAAACTACAAGTCTGATAATTTCATGTAGAAAATGTAGCTTAGTCCTGTTTTTTTTAAAATGTACAAAAAAGAGCAAAAACTCACTTTTTGTGACAACAGATTCATATTGGGAATTTGCATATCCCCTCAAAAGGTAGGTGAGTGTTGGGGTTGATGGATAAAAAGTGGGGTAGGCTGGAATGGAAGGGGTATGGAGGGTAGCCCACCATACGGGGAGAAGAGCAGTAAAAAAAAACAGGTAAAATTGGGGGAAAAGAATCAAATAAAATAGATCTCTTAATAGAGCCAAAATAGTTACAAACGTGAAAATAAATATTTGATGAATTACATTTGATGTAATGCACTTCTTGATTTTGTGTATTTTTGTAAAATCACATCAGTCAACATGTTTCTGAACAAGAAAAACATTCTGGATAGACTTAGAAAGTGGAGTGCTTTCCCACTTTTACTTTGAACGTTCATTCTGTATAGAAGTGGAATGTTTTGAGGCCTACTATCAATCCTGCAGGAAAACGCTGCATAAATTTGAAACCATCAAATACTAGTGATCAATATACACCAGGAGAGGTAGCTCTGCAGTGCTGGGCTTGTGCTCAGACAGCTCGCTCTCAGTAGCCTGACAAATGCAGCAGGCTGAGAGCCGGAACTGCTCTGGTACAAAGCGGTAGTTCACTTTTTGCGGTTTATCCATATATAGAACGACTAGAGAGCTAAGCAGGGTTGAGAGCGTGCATCGAGTGTTTCCAAGTGGATGGTGCACATACAAGCCGACCTGTTGACCTGTAATTTGCTTGGGATGATATGATAGGTTATTTGTAACACGCTTAATACCCAGAGGTTTCTAAGCGTGGACCCGGGGATCGAACCCGTGGTGCTCCGTGCCGTCTTGCTTCCAAGGCAAGCACTTTGCCACTGAGCGATCCTCCCGAGACAATGGAGGGAGCCCTTGTATTCTATGACCACCTTCTTCACAACCAACCCTAAATACTAGACCCGAAACACCTTAAGTAACATGTCAAAAGGGCCCGCACATTGAGCTGGCCACAGCATGAAAAGCTCCTACATGCACCAGCCTGTGCCTTAAACCTAGACAGTCAGCCACTCCAACACCCCACCACACAGGCAGGACAACCTCCTACATGTATCTGCACTCAGAATCCCCTTCCTAGGGTCTCAGTAGTCTTTTTTAAAAAGCACCCAAACATTTATCGTTTATTTTCATTCTTTTGTAAAATGTGTTCATTGATTTGCTGGTTACAAAACACCCAAACAATACATATAAAGAAGACGTTGAAGGTGATCTTTAACAAACAATTATCAATGTTTTCATTCTTTGAAGGATGAGAGGTTGAGTGGATTCAGCAGGTTTCAACCTTTATTACAACACAGTCCTCCACAGTTCTGTGTTGAGAAATCAATGGTAGGAAGGTGTAGATGATGCTCCATACGCCGGTGTGCATCGAGTGGCAGGGACTAGTTGAGCAAATCTTAGTTTGTCCATGCCATCAACACCACTTGAGCACAGGAATGTGTACGGTCATCTACCCTTGTATTGAAATCACTGCACTTGTAAACACAGAACACATACAGGCACATACAGTATCACATGCTACAGGCCACAGTGCGTCTTAACGGCACATGTCCATCAAACATGGGCTGCTGCCACAATCCTCTATCTGTGTTTATCACAAAGGTACACCAAATGTGGTCTAAAGTCCATGGGGTATGGTCAGTGTTTTCTATCAATCATTGATCGCACACAATTCACCCAGCATCACACTACCCCCTTAACAAATGGATTTACAAAGACCTACTGCAGGTGCATCTTAATATCTGTGTTTATCATACAGGTCCAGGAAATATGGACCACAGGGGCAGGCCATGCTGTGCACGCAGGTCCCGCCAAAATGGATTTGGGGCAAAGACCACTAAACAAGGGCTGACCAGCAGGTGTTGCGGTCTGCTTGTCTGCAATGTGTTTATTTGCTATCCAGTGATAAAGCCACCTGGGAAACGGCCAACAGGGGCGACATTTCCCAAAATATGCACCCTCAGTAAAATCAGACACTTTCCCCAAATATTCTACGATTGGAGTGTATAATATAAAACTATACCCCTCCTAGAATATTTGGGGAAACTGTTTAAGGGGTCAGGAAAAACAAGATGCCTACTTCTTGATTTTTCCCAGGTGACATTATCACATGCAACTGTTTATTTGTGATTTATTATAGACTCTATTCACAACAGACTTGAAATTCTCTGAAATAGTGTTTGTATATATAATGCTAATATATGTAATGTTACATGCGTTGACTTACAGGAGAAATGTTAGGAAGGGGCCCATGTCTCATCATTCAAAATACACCCAGATGTACTTAGTTGTCAACTGCAGTGCTCAACATTTTAACATCTTTAACCATTCTCATCCTGTCTTGTCTGCTCAATGGTGCAATGGTGCAGTTAGCAAGAGGTTGAACTGCCTCTGCTAACATGCTTGTGAAAGGATTGTATGAAACATTGACGATGGACAAACAGTACATGTAATTAAAAAGATGGTAATGTCTTTAGGTAATTCTACACTCCATAATTAATCATGGAAGTGACCTTTATTTGGTCTGTATATGCCGTTCAGATGTCATTAACTTAGAAGGAAGTTGCTTTATATTATGCTTCTGGTAAGAGGCTTTGGACCTCTATGTTAACTAGGATATTGCTCTCAACATCCAGCTGCATGGACCTGAGAGCAACACATGTGTTGTCACAATCTCCAGATCAATTCAAATTCTAAGCAAAAGCATGTAGATATAAACACAGGACTGGTTGAGCTACTAATGCCTAAAGTGGGACACATTGGCATCTCAGAGAGCAGCGCAAAACCTTGATTCCAAGGAGAACAATACATATTGTAGCCTCTAGGAGCAGGGGCTCTGAATTCTAGCAGTGAGACTTTACATTTCAACGGTTCATAAGGTTAGCATGCACATGTTAGCGTGGGTTGAACTGCAATAGGGGCTCAAGGGGTGAAACTAATTTCTGGATTCAAGAGTGAGAGTTTCAGGCAGAATTATATAGATGCCAATGCACAGAGCACATGATTGAAATTGCACAGAACACATGATTGAAATTGCACATTGCTTCAGGATATTTCAGTGGACTGAACTGCGCTGAACATAATACTAATATAAATGAACATACTAACCCAACCCCAGTTAACATGTAACTGAAGCCCTTGATAACATTTAGTGCAAATTGATTTATCATGAAATGCTGAAGGCAGAATTGGAAAATGCATGATGCTCTTTGAAATGGGAAATTAAACGTGCAGGCTGAATTTGCGCTCGGTGACAAAAAATGTGAAGATCCGTTCCACTGAAAACAGGGCATTGAATTGAGCAGGAAACTCATGGAGAGATGTATCTTTTGCTCTCCAGCAATGAAACCACATGCCATTTCACTGGAATGATCTGCTCGAGGGGAGATATTTCCCTTAAATTGCAGGGGGATGGGGATTTAATAAAAAGGGTGTTGAGAGGGAGCCGCTTTCAGACTTCTTCGGGCACTGGGAGATGAAGTAACCGAAGGTTCACTGGAGACAGAATTCACTGTTGGCAGGCTGTCTGATGCTGAAGCAGTCCTTATCTGAGTGACCTTGGGTGAAGTAAGCAGAAAGATTGTTGAATATTTCCATGCTAAACTGAATTAGAAACATCGCCAACATATCTGGAAAATATGAGTTTAAGTGAGGAGCTGCTGTTTTGAATGAGGCCAGATAGTCTAGATTAAGTAGGTCACTTCATATTAAGTGCTGTCTATTTTTAACGTGCATGTAATCCTGCGCTTATGGTTGGAAAATCTCACTGTGTTTTTTTTTCCAAAGTGTATTTCTCTTGCCAAGTTCCATGTTGCCAACGACAGTTGGTAAGACTTGGCACAGATAAGAACCCTGAAAGCTTTTGCAATGTAGGCGGGGCAAGGGTACAGTGTTTGGCAGCATTCAGACTCCTCCTGGGTCTTTCCTCACTTACTGCTTGCAGTGACCACGCCCCCTGGAACACTTAGCACCCTCCCCGACCCCACAGCGGTGAAGACTGTGGCGGAGCAAGGACGCAGTGTTTGGCACTGCAGATGTTCGGCACAGAGGTGAGAGGACACTTTGGACGACATAGAATTCTGCACGCACAGAGACTATCCCCACAGCCTTTTTTGAAGTCCTTCGGTGCTCTTTGAAGCCTCGTTTTTCCAAGACCACCTTTGGAACTCACTCTGTCCCTATTCAAGGAGCTCATGGAGTCCCCCCTCAACTCTCCCTTCCCTCCACTCCTTTTTTGCCCTGCCCTCCAGGATGCACAGGCTCACCCCGTTCCCAAATCCCAACGCAAGGCACTGATTGGGCTTTTGAAGGAGGTTAAAATAGACCCTACTGCAAATACATCTACTGGGCATGTTGTGGACAAGGACATGGACAAGGGTACTGCTTGATCCCCCTCGCCCTTAACTTTATCTGCTGATGCACGCCACCATGACCCTGACCCCCTCAAGCCTCTGGTTATGCCACTGGTCGTGCCCACCCTGAACTCGCCCTTTGACTCAGTCTGCCACAGTCTTGCAAAATCACTAGCCTCAGTGCTGGGGAATTTGCCTCTGGAAAGTCTTTTGAGGTACACCCAACCATCTGACTCCATCTTAGAGCCCCACACCCTGGTCCCTGACCTTGCATCGGTCACTAGCACACTGGTCGATCACCCTATGTGTATTGAAGCACCAACCCCTATGGACCCTTTGGTCTGTGCCACTGATGCTACTGATCCTGCTCCCAGCTTGAAGGATGCTTTGGGCTCCTCAGGCTGAGCTTGTAGTGAGCAATTCCCCTCTACTAGCGTGGGGGGAAACTCTTTTCTCTGCCTAGCCTCACTCAGAGACCATAATCACACATGCCATGCGGCGGATCACAGTTCCGATCTGTCAGCTGAGGACGCCTGTTCTATTGGGAGGTGTAAGTGCAACCTGGTGCTTGTTGAGGTGCTGGCTGAGCAGACAACCATTAGGAAATTACTCCTGGTTCTATCAAATAATCAGGGTAATGGAGACAAAAGGGTACAGGAGGACTCTGTCATTACTCCCCATGTGGTTAAGGGTTCGACTGATCCACTAAGGCTCAGGCCCTCTTGAACCCAGTATCCACTAAAGATCGTGTTGCCCCTCATTGTAGGGCACACAAGAGATTGTCCTCCACCCTGCCTATTTGGAACCCAGAACCGCACCATTGCGCCTTTCGTCAAGTTATTGTCTTCCTCAGCTGCGAAGCAAGCCTCACGCCCTGCACCAGGCCAAATGCCAAATGTCTTTGGACCACACATCCGACACCACAGAGGCAATACATCTGGGCTATATGTCAAGGGTGGGCCTGGACCTACCACAATCTACCTACATGGGGTGCCAAAACTGTTAGAGGTCAAGTCGGAACCAAGAGACACTTTATTGCTTTATTGAATAAGGGCCTGCATTGGTTATGGTCCATGAGAGTCTGAATGTTTGTTTCGAGAGAACCCATGGTGGGATGCTCTAGAATTCTAGGCAAGGACTTGAACCCCCAAGACACTGTAAAGCTGGTCCTTTGTGATGGCAGCGTGGCCAAAGGGATTTTGTAAAGAACTAGGTGGGATGGTGGGGTCACACAGGGTGGGATATCATCCAGCCAGTATCCCCAACAATTTGTGGTTGCCCATCTTGGGCACTGCTCAGTTAATACCCCCTAACGGGTGCGAACTTAATTCCATTGGGTTAAAGAGAACTGGGGTTTACTGTAGTTGAACTGTTTGATTGGGGGCAATTTTGAATAAGGCTGGCCTTTTCCCATTGGTCTTCCCCCTACAGTTGTCTCCGACTCTTTTGTTTACTTTATTTACATTATGTATTGATGTGATTTGATTTTGTATGTTTAGCAAATGTATATGCTAGGGAAACACAGAGTGTCCGGTTCGGTGCAGCAGAACAGGGAGCTTCAGCTGGTCTGGTCCTCCAGTTGCTGTGAGGCCCACTCAGAGGGACTCAAGGACAGGATGGTTCTGCTCAGGGTCTGCTCTGACAGCTTTTGGAGATTCTGGTGCAGAGTGGCCGGTCCTGGTATACAGAAAAGGTTCACTGCAGTGTGACCTGGGAGAGGGTAGGGGACAGATCTTTCTTCAGCCTTGTTCAGCTCCTTCTTCACCTCAGGCTGAGGGCTTTGGAAAGGGAAATTTTCCAAATGGAAGTTCAGGGAGTTCTTCTCAGGTTCTTTAGAGCAAGTTTTTAGATTACCTTGAGAGGATCTGCCGAAGGGGTCGGAGACCCCTTCTTTAAAAGGCAAAAGTCCCCAGGTGATTGTATAAAAGCTAGCCTGCTTTAGTGGTCCAAGTCCTGCTCTTGAACGGAGTGGACTCTGCCCTTGTGATGTCACACTGAAAGTGCTTTGCTCCAGCGGAATTAGAGGGGACAGGAAAGACAAAGATAGATAGAGAGAAGCAAATTGGTGGAACTCTCCTTTCCATTGCCCAGAAGCACTCCTGCTTCCTCTAATCCTGCCCCCTTCCCTTCTCACAAAGAATGAAGGCAATAGGAGATGCAGAACCCTGGTGTAAGGCTACTCCTTTAGAATGGATGTGCTCTTTTGATGCCCGCGTCCAGGACACCTCCCTGCTGTGAGGTTGTCTCTGGCGGAGGGTGTTACTTGCCTTCACAAAGAGTGAAAACAAGAGGCCCGCTCCTCCAGGTTCCTTTCCTGCCATTTGGCAGTCTCCACCCAGCTAACCAGAATACACATCACATCCCACAGCAGAGCTGACTCACAGGAACTGACACATGTACAATATCATTTGGGATGTGGCTGCCATGATCACGGGTAGTACCATGCACCATGCCTAAACTCAGGCATAGCTTTATTTTAGACTTTAAAGGTGAACCCTATCCCAACTCATCATGCTGTACATATGGTTATCCCTGGATGCCAGCGCAAAGTTACTCTAGCATCAAAAACTCTCCATTACTATATATAGTTTCTTAACCATTGAAACTGCCTCAGATCCCAAAGAAGACATCTACACAATGAGTCCTACCGACATGGATCTGGGTACTTATGTTAGGCCCAAACAACACCAGAGCCCATGAATGGAAATGAAATCATGTGCACTCCAAATCTTTCCAAAACTGCAGCTTACCAAAAGGTCACCCTGAGACACTGTTTGAAGACCACACCTACAGTATTAAAAGGAAAATGCATAGCTGATCTGTTACTTCAAACCTCAGTCTACATAATGGATCACAATGCTGCCATTTAAAATCCTCCTGCAGAAAAATGGTGGCACCATGCCCTCCAACACAATACAGGGGTTTCAGCAATATGGGCTATGATGGTGGTGAGAGGGAGGCATAAGTGTGGTAAAAGGAGATCCCTTGTAAAAGAATTAAAGAAACAGAGAATGCAACCAGCAGCTTTTATAGCAGGCAGCATTCAAAGGCAGGCATTATGATATAAGAAAAACACCCCAAGCTTGGCAACCTTTCCTCTGTGTTTCACAGCACCCGTAATATATTTGATGGAAAGCTCATAGTTGCAGTCCCACCGGCTATCCACGGAGCGGTCCCCTTCTTTAGCTTTGAAGTTCGGAACGTAATGCTCTAAGCTAACAATGAACAACTGCATGTTTTGAACTTTCCTGTGTCTCAAGAATACTGTAATGACTTCCAATGTCAGCACACTCTTACCTTTCCCTTTGTCACACAGACACTGCGCTTGGTGTAACCTTCCACAGTCCTCCACCTTTAACTACTATTCTGTACCAGCAGCAGAACCACCTCTCAATCTGCGACCATTGAGGTGCTCGATGTGACCCACGCCCAACTCAGATGACCCGATTCCTCTCACATCCCATCATAAACCCACTCAAGAACTCTAAAACCACTAGAATTACACCCTGCCTTTACTCAAAGGGAATCAGAAACGTTTCATCTCGGCGACCACAAATCACGCCCAAGGGAACCTATCAAGAAAACCATGGAAAAACACACTTCTTCCTCCACTTGACGAAAACACTCAACTCAGCCTACAACACTGGGGGCTGTGGGGGCTGTGTTATAGGCTGAGTTGAGTGTTTTTAAGAATTATCAGCAAAAACATAAAGGAAATAAAAAAATCACTTGCCCACATTCAACCCCTGTTAGTGCTCCCCATCGCTTTGATTGAGACCATTTCAACTGCAAGGGACTTGTGTACCTCCAAATTCAATCAAAACCAACCACAGATCCAACTATCTTCTCCTATGAAAAATGTTGCAATTGATCGAACTGTTTGCTTATTGCCCCACAGACCTTTATAAATATTGTGACGATCCCAGTACTCCTAGATGAAATCAGCCCTCTCGGTTACCAAAACCCTTCTCCTCCAGCCCCCTGCTGCACAGCTATCTGAACTGCCAGAGAGAATAATATACCAGTTTCCCTTGATGATACCAGATCTAGGGCTTGGGTTTGGTTCCTGTTCTCCCCACCAATTGCAGCACAGATGATCCTACAGCATTTCTATATCCAGAGGCACTCACTGCAGCAAAGTCAGCAAAATACAACAGCTACTCTCGGAAATGACAACAAGCTTTTCTAAAACCCACACCTTCAAAGGCCTCCTCCACAACTCTAGACCAGCTAGAGCAAAAACCACTAGGGTTGGATGAAAGAGCTTTATGTCCCTCACAAATGTTGGAATAATTATTGATCTTATAAATCTGAAGAAAGGCCTTTTTCCTCACTAAGTATATTGGTGAGTAATGTCCACAACCTCATATTCTCTCAATAACAAGACAGCGTTGAACGTTGTGTCCTCCAACAGGCAACTGCATTCCCTTGCTCTCTCTTAATGGCTGTCACTGATTTCAAAAGCTTGTGTGTAGAACGGCATCAAACCAGACTAACATGGCGGATTTCAACATCTGAACTGTTTTACATCAGTCCTGGTGAAAACATAGCCTCTGCTCTTGAAACCCACGCAACGCGCTTGTCCTTCTGAAAGCGGTGGCATGTGTCTGCACACAGTCATCAATGTGGGTCTGCACAGACCACTAAGCAACACAATGTGCTCAGCACAGAGGCAGGCAGTCACTCTAGGCATCGCAAGGGTGTTAATAACTAACGCTCATTGTGGCAAGCAATTTACAGTACAGTGCACAGGCGCTGGGGAAGTAATGGGAATGAGGAAAGGCTCTCGAAGCTGGCGTCAAAGACATTTAATGCAACTTTAAAGTGAAATTAATGTTCTGTGGTAGATTGCTGCGAACATGGTTCAAGGACACTCAGTTTCTTTTATATGATTCAATTTATGCCAGGATGAGAAGGAGCCGGCGCCGCATTATCTGAAAAAACATTTTCTTGCTAACACATTATTAATTACATTGCTCATTTAGGTGCCACGCAAAATTGTATGGCAATAACATCTGTTCTCCCTTTGTTACACTAACTGTGAGCGAGAGCAAGAACTCGAAAACAGTGCTTGCCATCAAGTGTAAATCCGCAGCACGGTCCGATTCAGCAGCCATGATGTGGGGGGTGAGCTGTCAGCCGCCATCCTGTGCGGGGTGAGCTGTCAGCCGCCATCATGCGCAGGGTGAGCTGTTAGCCGCCATCATGCGCAGGGTGAACTGCCTCTGTCTTCAGTAGAACTGCGCTACGTGTAGGTATGAGTGCACGTGAGGCGTGATTCACAACACGTTTTTGTAAATCAGGCCCTACACATTTGAGCATTTTCTCTGCAAAAATACAAGCGAAGCCGCGTTTTAAACTTCAAATATCAGTAGTTTCGCCAACATAAAGCAGGCAAGTCTGACAACAGATATTGCTGTTTCTACCACTAAAGGATAGACTTTTTCCTAAAAAGACATACAATGCAAATAACTGTGTTCAACATTGACCTCAAAGTAAAAAGATAAAAACAAGTGTATGGGTTAGCGGGTGTCTGCCATGGGCACTCACTCTGGGGTCCTACAGATGATCTGCACATTATCTCTCGTGAATTCTTGTCCTATTTACAGCGAGGTGTCCTTATGGCCAGGGTGATTCCCTGCCTGTGTTGGTCTTGACAAATTGAGCTAAAGGATAATGGTGGTCCTTCAAATGCGGCCACTATAAAGTTATCAGTTCCTGCCTTCTGTGCTTCTACTCTTAGCCTGCGTTATCTCTTGCATGCTAGCACCGCAAGACAGTGAGCTGCACTGGTTATTCTGTGGTTCTACTCTTAGCCTGCGTTATCTATTGCATGCTAGCACTGCAAGACGCTGAGCTGCACTGGTTATTCTGTGGTTCTCCTCTTAGCCTGCGATATCTCTTGCATACTAGCACCGCAAGACACTGAGCTGCACTGGTTACTCTGTGGTTCTCCTCTTAGCCTGCGATATCTCTTGCATGTGGCGCCGCAAGACACTGAGCTGCACCGGTTTTTCTGTGGTTCTCCTCTTAGCCTGCGATGTCTCTTGCATGCTAGGGCTGCAAGACACTGAGCTGCACTGGTTATTCTGTGGTTCTCCTCTTAGCCTGCGATATCTCTTGCATGCTAGCTCCGCAAGACACTGAGATGCTCTGGTTATTCTGTGGTTCTACTCTTAGCCTGCGATATCTCTTGCATGCTAGCGCCGCAAGACACTGAGCTGCACCGGTTATTCTGTGGTTCTCATCTTAGCCTGCGATGTCTCTTGCATGCTAGCATCTCAAGACACTGAGCTGCACCGGTTTTTCTGTGGTTCTCCTCTTAGCCTGCGATGTCTCTTGCATGCTAGCGCCGCAAGACACTGAGCTGCGCCGGTTATTCTGTGGTTCTCCTCTTAGCCTGCGATATCTCTTGCATGCTAGCTCCACAAGACACTGAGCTGCACTGGTTATTCTCTGGTTCTACTCTTAGCTTGCTATATCTCTTGCATGCTAGCATCGCAAGACACTGAGCTGCACTGGTTATTCTGTGGTTCTACTCTTAGCCTGAGATATCTCTTGCATGTGGCGCCGCAAGACACCGAGCTGCACCGGTTTTTCTGGAGTTCTCCTCTTAGCCTGCAATGTCTCTTGCATGCTAGCGCCGCAAGATACTGAGCTGCACCGGTTATTCTGTGGTTCTCCTCTTAGCCTGTGATATCTCTTGCATACTAGCTCCGCAAGACACTGAGCTGCACCGGTTATTCTGTGGTTCTACTCTTAGCCTGCAATATCTCTTGCATGCTAGCGCCGCAAGAAACTGAGCTGCACCGGTTATTCTGTGGTTCTACTCTTAGCCTGCGATATCTCTTGCATGCTAGCGCCTCAAGACACTGAGCTGCACCGGTTATTCTGTGGTTCTACTCTTAGCCTGAGATATCTCTTGCATGCTAGCGCCGCAAGACACTGAGCTGCACCGGTTTTTCTGTGGTTCTCCTCTTAGCCTGCGATATCTCTTGCATGCTAGCACTGCAAGACGCTGAGCTGCACTGGTTATTCTGTGGTTCTCCTCTTAGCCTGCGATATCTCTTGCATACTAGCACCGCAAGACACTGAGCTGCACTGGTTACTCTGTGGTTCTCCTCTTAGCCTGCGATATCTCTTGCATGTGGCGCCGCAAGACACTGAGCTGCACCGGTTTTTCTGTGGTTCTCCTCTTAGCCTGCGATGTCTCTTGCATGCTAGGGCTGCAAGACACTGAGCTGCACTGGTTATTCTGTGGTTCTCCTCTTAGCCTGCGATATCTCTTGCATGCTAGCTCCGCAAGACACTGAGATGCTCTGGTTATTCTGTGGTTCTACTCTTAGCCTGCGATATCTCTTGCATGCTAGCGCCGCAAGACACTGAGCTGCACCGGTTATTCTGTGGTTCTACTCTTAGCCTGCGATATCTCTTGCATGCTAGCGCCACAAGACACTGAGCTGCACCGGTTATTCTGTGGTTCTACTCTTAGCCTGCGATATCTCTTACATGCTAGCACCGCAAGACACTGAGCTGCACCGGTTTTTCTGTGGTTCTCCTCTTAGCCTGCGATATCTCTTGCATGCTAGCGCCGCAAGACACTGAGCTGCACCGGTTATTCTGTGGTTCTACTCTTAGCCTGCGATATCTCTTGCATGCTAGCGCCGCAAGACACTGAATTGCACCGGTTTTTCTGTGGTTCTCCTCTTAGCCTGCAATATCTCTTGCATGTTGTGCCGCAAGACACTGAGCTGCACCAGTTTTTCTGTGGTTCTCATCTTAGCCTGCGATGTCTCTTGCATGCTAGCGCCGCAAGACACTGAGCTGCACCGGTTATTCTGTGGTTCTCCTCTTAGCCTGCAATATCTCTTGCATGCTAGCTCCACAAGACACTGAGCTGCACCGGTTATTCTGTGGTTCTACTCTTAGCCTGCTATATCTCTTGCATGCTAGCATCGCAAGACACTGAGCTGCGCCGGTTATTCTGTGGTTCTACTCTTAGCCTGCGATATCTCTTTCATGTGGCGCCGCAAGACACTGAGCTGCACCGGTTTTTCTGTAGTTCTCCTCTTAGCCTGCAATGTCTCTTGCATGCTAGCGCCGCAAGACACTGAGCTGCACCGGTTATTCTGTGGTTCTCCTCTTAGCCTGTGATATCTCTTGCATGCTAGCGCCGCAAGACACTGAGCTGCACCGGTTTTTCTGTGGTTCTCCTCTTAGCCTGCGATATCTCTTGCATGCTAGCGCCGCAAGACACTGAGCTGCAACGGTTATTCTGTGGTTCTACTCTTAGCCTGAGATATCTCTTGCATGCTAGCACCGCAAGAAACTGAGCTGCACCGGTTTTTCTGTAGTTCTCCTCTTAGCCTGCGATATCTCTTGCATGTGGTGCCGCAAGACACTGAGCTGCACCGGTTTTTCTGTGGTTCTCCTCTTAGCCTGCGATGTCTCTTGCATGCTAGCGCCACAAGACACTGAGCTGCACTGGTTATTCTCTGGTTCTACTCTTAGCTTGCTATATCTCTTGCATGCTAGCATCGCAAGACACTGAGCTGCACCGGTTATTCTGTGGTTCTACTCTTAGCCTGCGATATCTCTTGCATGTGGCGCCGCAAGACACCGAGCTGCACCGGTTTTTCTGTAGTTCTCCTCTTACCCTGCGATGTCTCCTGCATGCTAGCGCCGCAAGACACTGAGCTGCACCGGTTATTCTGTGGTTCTCCTCTTAGCCTGTGATATCTCTTGCATGCTAGCTCCGCAAGACACTGAGCTGCACCGGTTATTCTGTGGTTCTACTCTTAGCCTGCGATATCTCTTGCATGCTAGCGCCGCAAGACACTGAGCTGCACCGGTTATTCTGTGGTTCTACTCTTAGCCTGCGATATCTCTTGCATGCTAGCGCCGCAAGACACTGAGCTGCACCGGTTATTCTGTGGTTCTACTCTTAGCCTGAGATATCTCTTACATGCTAGCGCCGCAAGACACTGAGCTGCACGGGTTTTTCTGTGGTTCTCCTCTTAGCCTGCGATATCTCTTGCATGCTAGCGCCGCAAGACACTGAGCTGCACCGGTTATTCTGTGGTTCTACTCTTAGCCTGCGCTATCTCTTGCATGCTAGCGCCGCAAGACACTGAGTTACACAGGTTATTGCACAATTGGATCTATTGCACTTTCAGCTTTTATTGGTTTGACTATATTCTTGCACTTGTGTCTCTTCTCAGGGACAGCTTGGATTCTTGGCTTCTGCACTTCGACCTCCTCCCCCTTCGCTTGCACTTCAGTGTTCCTGAATGTTCCAAGGTTTCTAAAGTTCAGACAGCCTCCACGTCCACCTCCCCGCCCCTTCCCTTCCCTCTACCTCTTTCCACTCGGGGGGCACCACAAAGAGACTGAGTTGCTGCTAGAACTTTACAAAATAGCAATACATAAGTACACGAATAAACACATATATAAATTGACCCAATGCGGCACAGTCAGTGGTGAAGGCTCATGGGAGCTGTAGTCCGGAACATTTAGAGATCTACTCAGTGAGCAACCTTGAACACGATGCATGATAAAAACGCACAATGTAAAGACTTGTGGGTTTGGTATGGTCACAACCAGCCATCTGTGTATCCGACCCCTCTCATGGCAAGAGAAAATCCAAGCATCTCTTATACGTGTTCCATAGATCTAAGAATGACGTTTGTTGTGCTGTAATGCTTAAGTAAAAGGGGGAGGTTTGATACAAGGGCAGATCAGGAAGAAAGAAGGCAATGCCAGAGATATGTATGGATGACGGAGCTGTTCTTAAATGGAAAATGGATGGGGAGGCAATTAAAAGGCATAATCATTTCACTTAGGCTCTGCCATGGCATTGTCAATGTGTTGCCAGTGAAACCATAAAGCATTATTGCGTGCAGCTGTGGATATAAGGCTATTGGCACTTGTCTGCCGGACTGGATGATAGGGGCACGATTGGTGTATTACTGTGGGAAATAAACGTGTCCACTTTGATTCCAACATGGACAGGGTGGGAGGGACCAAGCGCACGTTTAGTCCAGAAGCAGGAACGGCCTGGGAAAGAGCACAGCGGGACATAGGGGTGATGGAAGTGGAACAGGGGCGAGGCTGAGGGAGCGGGGTTAGGAGGGCGCTCAGAAAGGTAAGCGGGTGATGGAGAGAGAGGAGGGGGTGGCAGAAAGCTGGGGTGAAAGCTTGGGACCTTTTGAGCATCTTTCAGCTACCATTGCTGTTTCCACCGAAACCGTGGCAGAGTACTAGACAGCAGTTTCCAAGTCTCATCTTTAGCACCCATGGAAAGGGCCCTCCATGCCACTGCTGTCTCATCAAAGGGCATTGCAACATGTTACCCCGATCCCTATGGAAGTACATATGCTACCCCCCCTAGCCTGCATATTGTTGGCGGTGTGCTGCACAGCACCACCTGCAAGGCAGTAATTATGAAATCACTAACATACCAGCCGGGATCAGTCAATTTCACCCCAAACAACACGAAACCGACTCCCTCACCAGACTGGAACACCTGGACCGCAGAAAAGAAACATCATAAAGGATAGTTCCGGGACTTTTTTTTTATTGTTCCTATGGTTCGGCCATGTGTTTTTAAGCATAAATCGGTAGATCGTAGAAAACTTTCCTATGGACCTTACCCGACTTTTCGTTCATTAACGCACTCGAAATCAGCCGCCATTTTCTGATAATCCTATCATTTCCCCCCATCGCCCTGGCTCACCTGCTTTTGCGGCACTAAATCAAATCCCCCGCCCCTGAAACAGACTTGATCAAAACATTCATATTCCCCGCCTCTATCCGTGACGTGACTGAGCTGCGTAGGCAAACGCGCCCAGGCGTCTTCTACGCGACTCCACACAGAACCAGGAAATCAACACAGATGAGCTCACACAACACAGCGCGCCACAATTGGGAATATGAAACTGTACTTTTAAATTAAACCGCAAGATTGTAAATTTGGTAAAGTACATTTATTTGACATCAAATGTTTTGAGAATATTCAGCGATTTGCATTTTAATTTGCTCACGTTCCAAAAAGTTTGTTTTGAGGCACGCGATGTTCCTTTGCTGTACACAGGGTCTTAGATCATCTCACAATACAGCGCCACAATTCGGAATATGAAACTGTGGTTTAAAAGCAAACGGCAAGATTGTACATTTGGCAAAGTACATTTATTTGGCATCAAATGTTTTGAGAATATTCAGCGATTTGCATTTTTATTTGCTCTCGATCCAAAATAGTTCGTCTTGAGGCAAGCGATGTTCGTGTGCAGTACACAGGGTGTTGGTTTACGATAAAATAAGCTCTTCGGTCGCACTGATAATCGCATGGCTGTTCCAACAACGAGGCACTAGGCCACCACAACGGTCTGTATGTTGCATCTAGCCGTTAGTACCGCGTAAGGGCATACTTGTACTTGGCGATCGTCCCATAAAATGGTCAGGGTGGGAACGTTGTTCACGCGGAGAAGCAACTGGCGGTTGAAAAACCCATCCGCCGGTGTCTGGTACTCGTGACACATGCAATAATGGATGATGTACCTGTTTGAAAAACATAAAAAATGAAATTAGTCTCACCATCAGATCTTTATTAAAATTATTCATTTTATATATTAGGTCGGGAAATTATTTCATAGCTAGGACAGTGCAACTGGGTATTATACGTCAAGGGGGGGCTGTAGGATACTGAGACAGTCCCCCAGTGCAGGGGTTGACAGGGAGGCAGTGCAGGTGGAGAGTGGAAGGGCCCAGGACCGAGGTCGCAGACAGTGGACCAGTTGTAGCAGGGGAGAGGGAGAGAGAAAGCAGAAGCAAAGAGGAAGGTTTTGAGGTGCTTCCGTAAAAGGAGATGGTTCTCCTCAAGATAGTGCGCGGTACAAAACAATATGCCACATAGAACGAACAAGTACAACTTAACCCGTCTTTAAAGCTACTGTATAGTAATTAAATTGCGGTATAAACTCATCTAAAGAGTTACTTACATTATATTTGCATTTTCCATTGTGTCTGTGCGTAGGGCAGCCCCGAAATACCACTCCTTCTATGCCGACGTTATTTTTTTCTAATGAACGAACATGAAATGGCTTTCGTTTCTGAAATTATATTCATTATCGTTTCTTACGTTATTACCCCACACCCCCAAAAAGAAGTCTTTCGGGATGGTCCCGGCCTGTCAAGGTCAAATAACAATAGAACCTTATACTGAGTCGTGGGCCATTCCGGCACCCGAGCAAAAAATCAAAGCACCTGACCTTCACTTTGAACGAGCACACATTCCTAGTTAGCTACATTCAGTGTAAGGCCATCTCACAGGACTTGAAATTTACACTCCATCTTTGCATTTTGTCTGCGTGCTTTGCAGCCCCAGAGAACCATAAATACGGAGACATTCTATATTTTTTGAAAAATGATTTATATTACTGTTTGGTTTAATTTAATGCGCAAATGAACAAGGTTGGATAGACACATTGCATGTACACTGAGCAATCACTTTTATTTACACATTACATAGATACACATATTCAATGGGCCTGTGACATGAGGAGACTCGAGAGAACAGACAATCAAATTACAATCATTTAAACCGTGATGTGTATTTCTCAATGAGCTCTTCTTTAGGTGGACATGGAACAGAGGCAATGTTGGGTGGCAATGCAGTTGTCCCCTGCACAGGTTCGTTCACAACTCCATTTATGTGCCTATCTAGGACGTCAACAATAAGTCTCTCAATAAACTCATATTGCATATCCTCAAACACTGGTTTGATCACCCATTGTTTACTTCTTTTAGTGAAGGCCTTATTGTAGCGAAGCGTCCCTAAAGTTCCGGTCGTCCTACTTTGTTGACGGCCAACATTATGGTTATGTGCCAAGACCGCTAGAAGAGTCCGATTTATCATGCCCTACATGCCAAAATGCAATCGTTTTGGCCTGTACTTTAGGCACATATTGTGGAACACCTCCAAATCTCCTGTGTGGCAGAATTCCGTGAGTCCCCTCAAATCTCTTGTTATAGTTTTATCAAATACAATCTTTTCAATGGCTTTGTGAGTGGGTGATGAAGGAATCAACCACTTCTTCTTCCGTGCCTTCTCTGTGGACAAATGGCCATGTTCACAATTGTGGAAATGTTGGTTTGTGTTCCAACGGTGAACGTTGGTACAGTGTAGCATTACTGACCGCCATTTTTCCAGTAGAATTTCCAACGACCCTCCACATGTTTTTGAGCTCCACCAAAGATGGTAGCTGATTGACTTGGACCACTGTGAAATACCTTGCATTTCTTTTTTTTTACCTGCAGCCGACATTTTTTTATTCATTGTTTTTGCAAGATGCCAAACGTCAAATTGGTGATTTATATTTTTGTACTCTTCTCTCATTGTCTTGGCAATTGAAACGTGTCTGTCCGTGGCTATCAGGTCGATCACCATTCCCCGCGATTGTAGTTCTTGCAATGATGCTACAAAGCCAACTTTCTCCATGGCCACTGAGGATGTACTTTGTGACACCTGCACGACCACCGAACTCACAATTTTCTTACTTTCCATGTCCTGAAAGTGGTAGGTGCAGTACTTGGCTGAAAATCCTGGGCTGTCGCACTGTCCATCACCGGCTAGCCTGAACCGTTTGCCCGCGAATGTACTATCAATAGACATTTTTTCCATTCTCCAAGCTTCGCTAATGGCTGGAAATAGATAATCGGTTTGGTATTTGTAGAACTGAGTTTTCGCAATGAAATGGATTCCCACAAACTGAAAGAAAGACTCTAACTTTTTAAAACTTGAACCACTAAAAAGTGCAGCCGCTGCACAAAGTAGATTGCCTGCTGGCAGTTGTCCCAGCATGGGTTGTGCAGACCATGAGAAAGGATGATATTTTGTACAGGTGGCATGTATTTTAAGGTTAGTGCCTCGAATTGCACGAGTCACATTAATCAATGGCTCCCCACATACTTCCCCACCTACCGAATGCCCACATTTCAACCGAATAATAATATCAATCAAACAACTATCGAATACAATGAATTTGGCCTCTTTCCTTATACTGTCACTCTGCATCCCAGCTGGTTCGGCCTGTAACGTTGAGGACATGTCACTCACATGAAAGGTAGAATCTCTGATATCGTCTTCCGCTATGTTCAGTGATATTAATGGTGTTTCATTGTAGTCCACTTCATTCTCTTCCATTGCAACATCTGTTCCTTCTCCGGCGATGGGTGAATAAGACAATTTCTTCAACTTTCTCGCGGTCTTAGTTTTTGCGGGTGTGGATTCTGTGAATTGATCTCCGACTGCATCTGAACTACCAGGAGGACATTCACTATCAATGGCTGGTGGTGGTATAGCTCCGTTGTCAATCACTTCATATTCTTCCCATTGGCACGATGCATCTCCAGTCTCAAGTCCCTGCCAAAAGGTTTGACAAGCAACATCTCTCGTTCGCTTCACTGTCTGTGTAGATCTAGTTCGTACACCCACTCGCAACTAGAGGACAGATTGGAAAAGGGATGTTCAGTTTAAACACAACTTACAGTATTGAACTATTAACAGTGAAAAACAACATAATATAGTGACCAGGACACTAACCTTCTTTTGCTTTCTTTTCTTTGAAACTTTCTTGCCTTGAACTTCAACATCAGGACGCTGTTGCTCCGACTCGTGTGTGCATGTCTCCACTTCCTCTTGCGCTGCAACGACTATATTTTCATGATAAGCACATCCATCACGCACTGACGCTCCATCGACTCCCTGAAACATAGAACTTTCATTAGTATGTATAATAATATCGAAAACACAAAATGTACTTGGGGACCAATACCCACGTACATCTCAATAGCAAAACACGAATGAACGCTTTGTGTAGAACATTCAAACGACAATTATTCACGCATAGTTGATCTAGTTAGATGGAACTGTCTCGATCCATACCTCGGGCTCCTCATAGACTTCCATTGATGATATTATTGAAGATGATGCTTCAGTAACTCCCTGAAACACAGTAATTGCATTAGTATGGTTTTCTATTTTGATAAAAAGAACAGAAACTTTGTGCAGGCGTCAACGGCTCATATAAATAGACCTGCACAAATGATCAGTTGTCTAAAATAAATAATGGATATGTAAATATGATTCGATTTGCTCGATCGTTGGAAGTGTCACCACCCAGAGATCTGCATCAGCTACTAGGGGTGATGTTCTTGTAGAAGAAGGTCCGTCATCTCCCTGAAACATAGTACTTGCGTTAATAAAGAAGGAAGTATAGCGGATGTAATCACGTCATAGATTTCGCTTGATCGAACTGTCAGTATCCATACCTCGAAATGCATAAGAACATCAAGGGACGATGTAACTGCGGTGCACACTTCTGCAAGCTGTTGCGCCAACCCGTAACTGCATGCTCCCCCTTCTTCTTGGACTAATGCTCCATCGACTCCCTGAAACATAGGACTTTCATTAGTAATGAACACAATATTGAAAAAAGAAGACACATAGGAGGGCGACGACAGAAGGACATATCAATGGCTAAAAACGAAAGAAACATTGTGTGTAACAATCACGCTACAAGAATGCAAGATCTGATGATCTCCATCGATGGAACTGTCCGGAAACGTACCTCGAGCATCTGAGTGACATCAACGGTAGTCGTCAATATGTTGGACTCCTCAGCATCTCCCTGAAAGACAGTACTTGCATTATTTTGGATAACAATAATTATAACTGAAAACAAAGACTAGAGGACGAGTACAAGGGTGTACCATTAGGTAAAATAATTACACGATAAATTAAAACTATTGATTTACATGCCTAAAACAAGTCAGTGGCAGAATAGCCAAGTAAGATTACCCGATAGGCGCTTGAAGTGGCTGATGACTGCAATAACGACACGGATGGAGAATCTTCCGCCTTCATATTGAGTGGATACATAAATGGGGAAATTATTGTTAGCTAATGCTACACACTAGCGCAAGGCCGAGAGATAAATACGTAAACTTGACTCACCAGTGGAGGGATGTGGACGAATAGAGTGGGAATAGCGGTTGAGAGCAATTTTCGCCTTGCTCGCGGTGTGTTCTTCTTTATTAGCAATGATGTGGAGTACATGTCAGAGGTAAAGTGCCTGCTGCAGATGCGGTATCGATCACCCCTCTTGTCCGCAAAGACTTCTAGGACTCTACTTTCAAGCTCAGACGGTGGATATCCGCAATATCGGACCCATTCTCTTATCTGATCTATTGTCTTAGGGAAAACATGCATTATAGTTCCTTCAGATTTATTATGGGTCTTCGAAGGGCAACCGCCAATGGAACAGGCAGGCGTTGTGGAAAGTTCTGAAAAGTAAAGATCAACAATTCTCTATGAAAACCAATGTAAACTCAGAACATGTGACTAGTTCCTTGCATGTACTGTCTTGAACGAAAAGAATTGGACGCAAAATGATTATGGTACATGGCCTTACCTTGACGAACAAACAGTTAGATGCAGGGATCAGAGTAGTTTCTTGTCGTAGAACAGGGAGCAGTTCACAGGTTGCAAACTGAGGAGTTTCCTCGAAGTGGTCACGGAAGTTCACAGAGACGAAGAGCAGATAACCAGCACCTTCACGGGTTGACTAGCAAAGCGCAAAGAAGTGCTCATTAGAAATATGAAGTGGGTTATAAAGGATTCGAAACAGGGGTGTGTTTGTGAATGAATGACGTGTATATGTCGTGGCATTATGCGGTTTGCAGGGGGGCGTCCAGCGTGAGGGGGGATGCTTGGCAGGAGACACGAGTCTGGAGGTAGACATGGGAACAACAACCCATGCTCTATAGACCACTTTGAAGTGTACATGGTCTTTGGCACCTCTTGGCCTTTATCGCTCCCTGACAGCTCCACTTGCCAGCACAAGTACCCCGGTGCGAACTGCCTTTGATAGGGCGGGGGGTGGATTGGGGCGGTGGTCGTGCAGACAAGACACAGGAAGACTCGTGAATGGAGACACACTTATGTGGATTGCAGGGGGGCGTCCAGCGTGAGGGGGATGCTTGGCAGGAGACACGGGGTCTGGAGGTAGACATGGGAACAACAACCCATGCTCTATAGACCACTTTGAAGTGTACATGGTCTTTGGCACCTCTTGGCCTTTATCGCTCCCTGACAGCTCCACTTGCCAGCACAAGTACCCCGGTGCGAACTGCCTTTGATAGGGCGGGGGGTGGATTGGGGCGGTGGTCGTGCAGACAAGACACAGGAAGACTCGTGAATGGAGACACACTTATGTGGATTGCAGGGGGGCGTCCAGCGTGAGGGGGATGCTTGGCAGGAGACACGGGGTCTGGAGGTAGACATGGGAACAACAACCCATGCTCTATAGACCACTTTGAAGTGTACATGGTCTTTGGCACCTCTTGGCCTTTATCGCTCCCTGACAGCTCCACTTGCCAGCGCAAGTACCCCGGTGCGAACTGCCTTTGATATGGCGGGGGGGGGGTGTGGATTGGGGCGGTGGTCGTGCAGACAAGACTCGTTTGCCGCAGGGCCTCACCAAGGAGAGGCCATCTAACTGCATGTAAGAGGCAGGCTGCAGGATCTAGTACATGGAAGGCAGGGGGTGAGTTTATAAATACCTCACCCTCCCAGGAGAATATATGGGTGCAGTTCACCCTGGAGACCCTGGATGCCTAGGCAGTTAGTCAGCAGCAGGCTGGCCTGTGGTGGCAAGGCGGCACGGGCCAGAGGGGGTCATCTCTGTACCCGGTGCCCAAAAGGATGATTTATTATGATCAACCATATTGATTATTAACCTATAACCATGTTTTGTGTCAATAAAATCCAACGGCCTTCCTTTTATTGCCAACGCTTGAACAAAGTGGTGTGGTAAGTATTTTTGGGGGAGGAGGCAAGGCCGGGAGGCTTGATGCCAACCTGCAAAATAACATATGTATGTCTGCTGCATATGGGTTCAACGGTTATGTGGATTGAAGGTGGGCGGCCTGCGTGAGGGAGGATGCTGGCCGGAGACATGTGGTGTGACAAGACAAGGCACAGGAAGACTATTCAATGGAGACACACTAGATTCATTTAAAAAATCAAAACAACCATTGTTAAAATATATGTTGGGTTTTATTTTAGATCTTAATTTCAATTGAACATAAATAATAAACATTACACATTATAAAGTTCCGGTTGCAGCACATCCAGGGAAAATCCGCGGTATTGTCCACTGTCGCTGGGGAAATGTTGTCTAATGGCAAGTACCGCACAGGCAGGTATTACTCTCCGAACGCGGTGTCCGAGCCTCCCGTGAAGCCACCAAGTGAAGCAACGATAGGCCACCAGCCTGTACCACCTGTGAAAATGAAAGATGCAAACTGTATTAAAATGACAAAACTTTCTTATCACTGTCGATTCTGCTTTGAAAAAAATTCTATCTAGAAAATGCACAATATGGAACCAATTTACATGCATTCGAATGATATGTAGATGTAATTTTATATGTGGGAGACGACCATGACATAGTAGTGGCATCACTGACATCACAACCAGGGTATACTTACTCGTTACTCAGATTACGCGGACGAACAGTGCCGCGAAGTTCGTGCATAAGCACCATCATCATCCTCAACACGGTCCGTGAGAGGCAGGCTTCCCTGAACTCTGTCAGCTCGGTGATGCATTGCGGACTTGGCTCGCCTTCCGAAATGTAGGCCAAGCACCCGGAATTTTCACGGCAGCAGCAGTTCTCCTCCTCAGTTGGCATTAGCTCGCACCGATGGCACGTGCACCAGGTGGAGACGACGTCCATGCGACATGGTCCAGGCTCTTCATCCGTTGACTGGTCCTCCCAACTGCCGTCCGAATCCCCATCGTTTCCGCGTGCTTGCCTTTCCAGTAGTTCCTCCTCGGTGTACTCGGGCTCGTACATATACGGCATTATTGTAGCCATTGTGTGGTAAAGAAAGTAAAATAATTTACAGAGATGGTACAGGTGTTCACAAGGCCTAGAAGCGGCGAAGGTAGCTGACCAGAGCACAGAAACGAGTCACAGAATACTCAAAGTAACACAGAGAGAGGAATGGAATCGAAAATCTACTGCTGTGTGTTGTGAAACGGTGTGTTTATACTTATTGAGGAAAGAGGCGTCCTGCCATTTCCATGGCGACACTTCATTAGCTGAGGCGCAGCGATTGTTGACACGAAACGTGCTTTGGCGTTGGGAAATGGGCGGTACGCGTCTGCTGATGTCAGGCTCAGGGGATTTGATTTAGTGCCGCAAAAGCAGGTGAGCCAGGGCGATGGGGGGAAATGATAGGATTATCAGAAAATGGCGGCTGATTTTGAGTGCGTTAATGGACGAAAAGTCGGGTAAGGTCCATAGGAAAGTTTTCTACGATCTACCGATTTATGCTTAAAAACACATGGCCGAACCATAGGAACAATAAAAAAAAAGTCCCGGAACTATCCTTTAATGACAAGTCATCTCAATCTTCACCCCAAAACGGGAATTTCATCCCATGCAACACATCCCTTCAAGAAGCACCTTGACCAATTTCTGCAAGAAGTCAAACCCAGTGTTTAGCAGGCACTTAATCCTAGATTCCGACAACCTAGTGCAGCCGATGGAACCTTCCCTAAACCCGTCGCCCTGCCGCCGCCTAGATGCTAGGCGTAATATGGGACTGTCTAACAACATTTGCAACACGGCTTTTAGAAGCTAGGTCACTCGTATTTAATATGCGCTATAGAAATAAATAGCATTAACCTCTGATGTGAAAGCCCGATTGGAAAGCCATGTGAGGAGTGTGGAAAACAATGGGGAATAGGTATCTCTTGGAAATGCTGAATGCAAGTGTCAACAAAAGACATCCCAATTAGCAAAGGACCTCCATCAAAAAACATCCAAGGAACATAGAGGGGAATGACAATTCACTGTAATAACTTCAGCCAATAGCAATACATATGTAATAGAAGTAAACAACACGGTAACACACACAAACGCATAACAACGAAATATGCTTATTTTGACGGTTATTCTCGTGTCTCCGGAGGATAGCTCAACAGCAACGTGCTCGCCTTAGAAGCAAGACGACACGGGGCACCACAGGATCCGGTCACCGCTGGGTATTAAGCATGCTATAAATAACCTATCATATATGACAGTGTTATAGTAACACACATGCATGCATTGACACTTATAAACTTGCTAGTTTTAGCTTCAAATTAAACAAGCCAGATCATCAGTGCTGAGCCCTCTTTTCTTGTGTTCCCCAAACATATGAAATATGACGAAATATGACTCTAACGTATCACTATGTTGTAAGTGGAAAAAGGACAGAGCCCCTTTAAGAAGGAAGTCCAGGACTTTGGGAGGGAGCGGGAGGCAGGAGGAAGGGGAGGAGCAAGGGAAGGGAAACGGCAGTCAAGAGGTAGGAGGAATAAAGAAAGGTTGAACATGATGGTGGCTCTGTGTTTCATGGTATGCGTGGGCACTGGTGAGTGCTGAGACCCCCCCATAACAACTTGCGACGAAGGGAAACGTCCCACGCTGTGGAGGAAATGGTACAGGTGACACCCCATGCGGGAAGTAGAAGGGCCTGGGTGCCCAGCAGCAGTGGGGGCCCGTGCGCCCAGCAATAATGGAGGGCCCGTGCGCCCAGCAATAATGGAGGGCCCGTGCGCCCAGCAGCAATGGGGGCCCGTGCGCCCAGCAGAACAGGAAGACGGAGGACCCGGGAGCCCTGCAACGGAGGAGTACGGGTGCAGGACCTGCATACCCACCAGCATCCGGGGGCCCGTGTGCCCGCAGTGACCGAGGGCCGGCGCGCCCGCAGTAACGGAGGGCCTGTGCGCCCGTAGTGTGGAAGGGCCCGTGAGCCCAGCAGTGGAGGAGGGCCCGTGAGCCCAGCAGTGAAAGTGGGCCCGTGAGCCCAGCAGTGAAAGCGGGCCCGTGAGCCCAGCAGTGAAAGTGGGCCCGTGAGCCCAGCAGTGAAAGCGGGCCCATGAGCCCAGCAGTGAAAGCGGGCCCGTGAGCCCAGCAGTGAAAGTGGCCCGTGAGCCCAGCAGTGAAAGCGGGCCCGTGAGCCCAGCAGTGTGGAAGGGCCCGTGAGCCCAGCAGTGGAGGAGGGCCCGTGAGCCCAGCAGTGTGGAAGAGCCCGTGGCCGTGAGCCCAGCAACCAACGGTGGCCGCGTGTGCCCGGCAGCTGACGAGAGCCATGCGCCTGCAGTGAGGAGGGGCCCGTGTGCCCAGCAACGGAGGAGACGGAGGACCCGTTCGCCCACAACAGAGGGAGACCGGTGAGGAGCTCCGGAGGAGGGCCCGTGTGCCCCGCAGTGAAGAGGAACACAAGAAAAAGACCCGTGTGCCCAGCAGCTTGAAGGGCCCGTGTGCCCCGCAGCCCAACAGCGGCCGGTGCGCCCTGTCGGAGGGCCTGTAAGCCCAGAAGTGACCGAGGAAGGCCTGTGTGCCCGTCGCTGATCTGAGGCCCAGTGTGCCTCGAGAAGCTGAGGCCCGAGCGCCTTGAGAAGGTGAGGCCCGTGCGCCTCGAGAGGAAGAGGCCCGTGTGCCTGGGAGGACGAAGAGGGCCCGTGCGCCCGTCATCGACCGGAGGCCTGAGTGCCGTGAAGCCTGTGCGCCTCGAGACGGAGAGGCCTGTGTGCCTGGAAAGCAAGGAGAAAGCGCCGGAGGATCCAGGCGGGCCCGTGCGCCCAGGAGAGAAGAGCCAACACCGTGACGTGAGAAGACCCGCTGGCCTGTGGCAACCACACAGCAAGTAAGGTGTCGGGGAAAGGGAACCTCGCGTCTCCCCATGTGACATTCAAACACATACGGGAAAACCACATTCCGACCAAAAGGGAATCCCCGTGTCTCCCGCACGTGACACATAAAATAATACGGGGAAACTACAATACGGAAAAGGGGAATCCCCGTTTTTCCCCACGTGACATCCCAAGGGACAATTAAGGAAGAAAGATACGAATCCCAGTGTTTCCCCACGCAACACCCAAGGGGACAAGAAGCTAAGAACGCTACGGCAGAAGGAACCCCTGTGTCTCCCCACGGGACATCCAACGGGACAAAACGATAAGAAACACCACGGAAAAGGAAATCCCTGTGTCTCCCCGTGTGACATTAAAGCAATTGTGCGACAGAGACTGCCACAGCAGAGAGGGGAACCCTGTGTCTCCCATGAGTGACACCCCTACAGACGACAGAGATAAACCAAAACAAAGAAGGGACTCCCAAAGCCAAAGAAGGAGGGAAACCCTGTGTCTCCCCAAGTGACATTCAAAAATAAAGGAGTGAGCCACGCTACGAGGGAGAAGGAAACCCTGTGTCTCCCCACACGTAACATTTAAAGAGACCATACAGTTAAACCAAACCACAACAAAAGAAAGAAAGCCTGTACTTCCCATGTGAGACCCACACAGGAAGCCATAGCACCAAGAGTCAACTGTGAACAACGCCCACGTGCCACCTGACTAACGAAAGCAGACCAAGCGACACCATCATGTCGGCTCCGGATGCAGCGGACCCCAATGCCCAACCACCAGTACCAGGGGCACCCTCCTCTCACGCAAGCCTAATGAGGAGACCCGCCCCATTCACATTAAACCCACGTCACGACCAGGGCCAACGATGGGAAGAGTGGATGGAAGAATTTGAGAACTTCGTAGGTGCAATTGGTAACAAAGACCCGCCGAGCAAATTTAGCATATTTAGGAACCTGGTAGGAAAAGAGATAAAGGACATCATCAAGACAATCCCAGCTACAGACAAAACCACGTACCAACGTCTCCTCGGTGCACTAAACGACAAACTCATAACAGGATCCAACAAAGACTACGAACGCCTTGCATTCAACCAACACAGGCAGCGTCCACACGAATCGATTGGATAGTTCGTCATACGTCTCCAGCAGAAGATAGGAGACTGCGACTTCGCCAACTTCAATGATGAAGAAGCTATAAGACTAAGGATCATAGAAGGGTGCACCTCGTCAACGCTCAGGAAACACCTTCTCATAAAGCCCCTACCCCTAGCGAAAATATTGAATATGGCAAAAACATACGAGAGAGTTGAGGCACAGGCAGGCTCCATTGAAAGGAAAGTGGAACACGACGCCATCGCAGCCCTCACGGAAGAGCGACCGCAATACTCTGAGCCCACCCGACCCTGGAGAAGGAGGAAACCGAGAAGACACTGGCCAGAAAGCCCAGACACAGAACAATACCACGGGCGAGGGTGGAAACACACCCACAGACAACCATACCCAGCCTTTGGACGAACATGCTGGCGCTGTGGCCAGGAAGGTCACCTTCAGAGAATGTGCAGGGCAAGACCACCCACAAGCTCGACATGCCAACCACACCCCAGGCAAGAGACCCGAGTGCACCTAGAGCACGGTTAGACATCAGGAAAGACATCAAGGTCGTGAACACCAGCCCACCCAGAAGTCTCAGGAATGCACACCCGCTCGACCCTTACGGGCCAGCACTTGGCACACGAACCCCACCCGTTCTGCCAGAGGACTATGAGCTTCGCAACCGCCCAGTGCCCTTGGAAATATCGTACGAGGGGGGGAAATAGAAGTCACAGAAAACTGCACTACAAGACAACCGTACCAGACAAGAGTGGAAGAATACCCACTGGATAAACCCCAAGACCATGCCGCCCAATGGAGGACAGCACAGACAGAACAGCCCAAAGGACAGTCACGACGTGACCCAAACGAAGGAGACCGCAGAGTGCTGGACACCATCCGCATGATACCGAGTCCCGCCAGAGGACACAGCCGTCTCAGTCACCGTACAGCACTACAGCACGCATTCATCAACGTCCACTACAGGTCATTCAAAGTAACCCACAAGAAGGACTACGTGCCCAAAGAGCAGGTGACAACTATGACAGAGAACTACGGCAAAATGACGCCAAAGGACTCCCTCCTCCACGAGCTATACTTTGAAGAGCAGGAACCAATGAAAGGAGAAGAGATCGAGAGAAAGGAAGAGGAGAGAGCAGAGACTTATGAAACACTGCAACAAGAGAGCGGGGAAGAGACCCACGAGCAACCAAGCAGGCCCCACCGAGCCACAAAGAGGCCCCAACATCTCATCGAACAAATGTGACCCGGGAAGTCTCATGTTAAGCAAGGGGGAGGTGTTGTAAGTGGAAAAAGGACAGAGCCCCTTTAAGAAGGAAGCCCAGGACTATGGGAGGGAGCGGGAGGCAGGAGGAAGGGGAGGAGCAAGGGAAGGGAAATGGCAGTCAAGAGGTAGGAGGAATAAAGAAAGGTTGAACATGATGGTGGCTCTGTGTTTCATGGTATGCGTGGGCACTGGCTTACCTCAAGGGTGCAGATAGAACATTTGATGTAATGAGTAGGGAGGTTTGTGGGAAACTAAAACCACCTGAATAGTGGGTGTTTGGAGCACTACACATTTTTTAAATCCCCTTGTGGTTGGACTGAGGGATTATGAGCTCCCCCATGGGTTAAGAAATCGGGGGGGGGCTTTTCCCATCCTCCCTCGTGTCCCTATGACATCTCCCACTGCCAGTGCTGGGTTGGGTGCATAATATTCGCCCTCTGATAGGTTCTTAGAGCGAGATTGCCATCCCTATTTCCTTCTAATGCGAGAACAAGGACAACCCGGTTTCATGATTACCTGCTGCAGCCTGGCCTACCATCCTGGGCTGTGCCTTACACCTACCTGCCATACAGGCCCTGAGCGACTGGACTGAGGCACCTGGTTGTCTTCATTCGGCACAATCAGCTTGATATTCTTAGGTTCAATTTTAAGTGCAATGCGTTGCCACCTGCCCAGCCGATATGGTTCCAATACCTGGCCCACTGTCAGGGTTCCTTCTAGGTGCAAGTTGCTGGAGTGAGTACCTGAGTCCTGCATGAGTGCTTGATGTTTCACAAGGAAGTTTGGATTGCAGAAGCAGTCTGATTGAGGAAGAAACGGCTAGTACCTAAGATGGGCAGGTGGGGTTTCGGGTGTGGGGCAGAGGGTACGGCTTGCTTTAGCGTGTGTGAGATAGGGAGAAGGTGGGTGCAGGGGATCATGAGGTCGGGAGAACAGCCATGTTTAAAGGGCTTTCCTGAAGTCAATGTGATTCTCTGAGGTGGATTGTAATGCACACTGTGCTACAAGAAATAATGTCACTAATCCTCTGCATCAAATTGGGAATGAGAAATCTGGTTACCTCACCTACAACTGATGGTTTACTCCCTCCCCCGCAATCACCCCTTCCAGACTACTACCCATGGTGTGAACTGCTAGACAATGTTTCATTTAAAGACACAGGCCACAAACCTGACTGCCTCGCTCCCGAGATCAGAGATTGGATGACTAAACCTACCTCAAAGATGCTTTGTCATTCATGGAACCAAACCAAACATGTGTGCATACTATTTTATTAAATGGAAGAGAATTATAGTCTGGAAAGGAACATTAGGAGCACAGGATTGTACCCTTGCCTATAGAGGTTCAAAAGGGAAACAGAGGAGAGAGATGGTTCTGCCTTAATTGGACCACTAACAGAGAGCCTTCGAGGAAAATATGGGTAGAGAGAGGCATCCCGATCTCGGAATTGATGGGCCTTTGTACAAAGGGAGCGCATCCCCCACCAGAGTAGCCTGTTTTGGTTTCTGCACACCAGGGTCAGGGACATGGACAGCACTCGGTCTGAACGCTGGGGGTGGAAAGGTACCGCCACTGAATAGCCAGCCGACTGAGGACCATCTGATCTACACACAACCTAGGAGTAATAAATACAGCACACCAGAATATACAATGGGGAAAGGGCCACGGGCCACCATCACTCAAAACAGTGCGAGTAGGATAGGGTACCACCACTAAACATCCCTACTAAAAAACTCACCATTCTGCATTCAACTCTCATAGCTGTACTAAACACAACCATACCTCTACAACACAACAAACCGCACGCACTGCACTACACCACAACAACGAAACAAACCACACCTAGCCTTGGACAACAGCACATGATGGCTAGCATCCGAAAAACACACCTACGCTCAGCGAATTGTGTAAACCGAACTGAAGCTGCCAACAGCACATCACAGCTCTCTTGCCCTTTTCTCACGCTCAGCCCTACTAACTTACAGCCCCTTACCCTCTTGCTTTTCAGATCTGCCAGAGTGACAAAGGACCACGCAGGTGGTGACAGTGCGCGGTACAAGAACCTTTAACGTAACATAACATACTTGGGGCCTGTCAGGCCCCTGCATGGCGTTGGGGCATACCCAACTTTTTTTCTGTTTTCAGAGTGCTCATGCTTATGCTATGGTTTGCATCCTCAGAAACGATGCATAGCATTTCACAGATCACCAAACCTTTGGAGCAGTGTGTTGCACAATTCCATAGGCCACTTTTGGGGGGGTTGGCCCACCCCTAACAATGAAACCTGTTTTGTGAAAAAGATCCCAAATCAACTCGAGGGAGGGAATGCCAGCAGGACTGAAGAATGCTGTTTCCAAGGAATATGATGAATTTAGTAAGAAAATGAAGGAAGAGACAATGAATAACTTTTCAAACAAGTCAGTATTATAGACGATACAACTTTCCCTGGTACTGCACTGATACACGTAGATCACAGTAGTGCGCCGCCTGCCTGAAAGGGAAAACCCGAGGCCAGAGCTGTGTGTGTATTTTGGATCAAAGTCAAATAAAACTCAATGAAAAACTGAAATGTATACAACAGAATATTTAATGAGACTGATTGCTTTTAGCAGTCTCGTTAAATATTTTATGCACTACAGTATATTGCATTGATGTGATCATAATGCAGCAATGAAAATACGTGGGCTCACTTCCATTTGCATTAATGTTGGAGCCAATTCAGTATTCGGCCTAATATCAGAATTATACAATCCCAGAGTGAAAATAGTTCACTTTGGATTTATATCTTCACTTTTAGCTTATTAAATGTCAACCGGTTTCAGCTGGGTCTAATAATCAGCATTGCAGGTCTTGTGCTGAATCACGTGATGGGGAATAATAATTTCTGTTTCCATCCAGGTGCGATTTTGAATTTAGTTTTTCATTGCATTTCAACTAATGCAACTTGGGACCACATGGTCTCCTGCTGTAGTTATTTCACAGCCGATTACAGAGCCACTTTACTGTTTCTGGGTGTTTGCAGTCACTATTGAAGGAGTGCGGGTCAGAAATATTCCCGTCCTTTCACGCTTTGAATCCCTGATGACTGCTGATAACTACCCTCAGCTGAAACCAGTCGAAATTTGATAAACAACCTTTGCTTGCCACAGTTCTACTGCCAAGCCATTGTATTATCCAAGATCAGCTACAGGCCTAGGAACATTTTCAGCATATGGCCATTGATTTAGAAAGTTCCCCTTTGTCATCCTTGTGGTGGCTGTTGTGGTCTTTGTTTTCTGCTTGTTTATCTGTAGGTCATTTATCTGCCAGTAGGTGCTCACGTGATTAAACAGCTTCTGGGGTCTTCGGTTAGAGCATCCTTCAGGCCAGTATCATGAGCAGATGAGAGCAATCCCCAATGGGCCGATCTGGGGGAAGGATTTTACTGGCTTAACGTTTGCTGGAGAGTCAGCCAGGAACAGATTAAAAAGGAAGGGAGCTGGAGGGCACCCCTGCTATAAACCCTCTCTGGGCTAAATGTTGAAGTGCATTTCCCCCCAGGCAGTGTGAACCTGTACACATATGCCTGTTCAGAGCGGAAGAGGAGAATACTTAAGGGTCACAGAAGTCACTCAGAGCATCATTTTGGACCACAGATTCCACCTGTAGGTTCTGTCAATGTCACATACGAAAGGAATGAATCCTACATTACATACGTAGGTTATGGTATGTGATCATAGAATTCTAAAGTGCTCTGCCACTTTGGGAAATGCCTCATGTTGCTAGGGAAGAACTTGTATACCAAATTAAGAAGACATAGAAGAAAGATTACAATATTGGCGAAATAAACAATTCTCTAAGGACTTCCTAAAAGATCCATCACCTGTCGCTGCTCTCAAGAGCAGTGGAATGGTATTCTATAACCTCTGCAGATTTGTGACTCCTCGAAAATGATTGGTTTGAAAGAAAAAAGTGAAGAAACCTATTGTGGATGATAATTTGCCAAATCTCATTTGGGACCACGTATTACATATAAGAGATATGGGAACCATGTACAAACTGAGATAAAGCATGAACACATGTGTCACATGCAACTGTTTACACACACATACATTGTGGCCTGCCCTGTTGCACTGCCAGTAGAGTTCATTATTATTATTATTACTTTTTGATGATTTAGTTTATTTGTAGTTAATTATTTACAACACGACATCGGCTGAATCCAAAGCCGTTGATTGTGCTAAATGTAATTAAAGTGTACATTTAAATATGTCATGCTGAGGCCTAGTGCTGAAACTATAAGCTTGAAATATTGATTTAAGTGGATAAAGCATCTGAAAATGTGCTCCATGGCTGTGGTGTTTAATTGCAACATTGCATTTTAAAATCAGCTGAGCCGGGATGATCTTGTCTTGGGAGGATAGCTTAGGGGCAACGTGCTCGCCTTATAAGCAAGACGACAAGAAGCAACATAGGTTCGACGTCTCAAAGGAACTCCAGCAGTGCTCTGTTCCAAATCAACTGAGTGCTTCAGTTCCCGAGCAAGTTGCATCACTTGAAACATTTTATGAACTTAGATTGCAGCTATATATCGAACTATATAAGGTACCACCACACATACTTTTCATAATGTTTTAGTGAGCCTCTCCATAGATATTCACATATCCTGTCCGCTCCCTTTCCCTCTTAAGGTATATCTCCTAGGACATTGCTAGCATGGGAGTCCAAAATGATGGGCAGACAAAGCCAAGGGGGTCTTCTGTTTATAGATTTTCAGGCCAAAAAGGCCTACTCTCTTCTCCATAGCTGTCAGACACAGCCATATCATGTATAACACCATCATCTAATTTTCCAGCATATTCACACTCCCCAGGAGCCAGAGGTGGGTTAACTGCTGACAGGTCTACCTCACCTTCTGTCCTCAGAACCTTAATCAAAGGCAGGGGCTGGAGTGGGACAGTCTGTAGCGTGTCCTGTGGCAGACCTTATTGTACCGAATAACTATTGTGCATCAATAGTACAATACTACAGGGGAGGGCAGTGGTTTCTAAACCTTATGCTCCACCCTGAACTACTAGTAGTGCAGCAGTAATCAGGTCATAAAGGTGAAAATGGCACAACACGAGTTGGATACCTCCCTCTCGTCTTAAAGTAGCACATGCTGAGCGCAGGATATGCTCTCCGTGGATGTGACATCCAAACAAAAACAGCATAGTGATACCAAAATAAAATGAGTATCCACACACGGGACTTATAAAATAAAGGTAGTTTATTTAAACAAAGACAATTGGAAAAACACACGAAACAATATTGCCGGTCTAAAGCTAAAAAACACAGATCAATGCAGACTTACATGTATAGGCTGGTGACCCTCAGTGTACATGACAGGAGGGAGGAAAAATATGCATTCATGCAGAAAAAACAAGTGTATGTAGCATTGGTTACTTAGAAATGGCATTTTAAAGTAGAGCATGACATCGTAACCCCTCTTTGGGGGACTCTAGTCCATTGAAACTTGTAGTAGCTTGACCGCCTCCAGAGAGTTTTATTGGTGCTTTTTCAATGGCATGAGATGTGGTTGAAGAAGAGAGCAGCTAATCTGGGTTTGAGCACCATTGCGTGTAGCACTATTCACAGACCGCTTGTGCTTTCCAGTTGTTGCTGCTCAATTGCTTTGATGTGTGGGTCTAAGATGAAAAAGCAGGAGTTTTAGTTGTGATGTATTGATGAAATCAGCCAGTCTTGAGCATACGAGATCAGCAGTGAGTGGCTTCCATTTCACAGCTTGAGTGAATTCTCTGGGTGCCCCAGTGTGGCAAACTGTAGCTAGAAGCACTGACGATGGGGCAGTAGGTTTGTATCAGCAGCGCAATGGCTGATGGTCGATGTTGGCTCAATCGCGTCGAAGTGACTCAAATCAGGAAAGATTGGGTTCTGCAACCAGCACTGCAAAAGAAAGTACCTTTGGTAACACCTTGCCCTGCTCCTCCCAGTCATGGGTAGTACTTCAGAGCTGTGTGCAGGATCCTGGCCATAGACCTAAGCAAGGGCTTCATAGATACCAGCATCATCAGTAGTAGACAAGCTTTCTTGCAGCAATCAGTTCTCCTGTCCCTAAGACGTGATTAGGGGGAGAGCTGCTAGCTCTCCCAAAACTCTTGTCTTTTCCCTATGCAAGGGCTTTGAACAGCTGTAGCTCCAACTTGAATTCCCCTTGATTCTTCATCTGGACCTGGATGATCCCAACAGATGAATAACTATGTGGGGGTTTCACCCCCATCCATAGACAATTCCTAACAGGAGATTGGTCCTTTTTCAAGCTTCCAGTTAAAGGCCAATCTATTTCTATTACAGATGTTACCTCCTCTGCTTTGTTATAGCCAGAGTCCTTGATTTGTTGGAAGTCAGAGGTGGGGTTAGGAGGGTGATAATGTATAGTTAAGAGCCATGATGTCCAAACACTAACTTCCTGTAGCTTCCTGGATTTGGTCTTCACTGGACCTCCACTCACCTCGGGCTCTGCCTTTGCCAAATCACAGGAGCCCGATGTTCATTATTCCCTTTCAAGCAGTATCTGAAGTACCTGATACCTATCCCCTCAGGAAGCTAGTCTCTCAACATGGGAGCGGTATCAGAACTCTTACCAAGACTACAATAGGGTTCCTGGGTGTAACTGGGCCCATGTGTAATGGGAGCAGCTTCAAAGACAGAATCCTGCAGCCGAGGTCTCTTTCATCTGTAGGCTCAGGTGGAAGCCATGGTGGTGGATAAGGGCATGATAGCCAATTTGGTTTTGGCGGTTTAATTTCATCACTATATAATATATAGGGCCTCATTACGAGTTTGGCGGTAGCCATGGAGCTATTAGTTCCATGGCTGCCTTCAAACCGGGCTCCTTTACCGGGTTCCCTGAATAGGGAATTACCGGGCCATTCCGAGTTCGGAGGGCCCGGTAATTCCTCCCTCAGGGAACCCGGGCCCAGACCTTCCCCATTCCAATTTGAGCCCCCATAGGGCTCAATGGGAATGGGAGAGGGAGCTAACAACGGGCCGATAACGCCCGGCCCGTTGGTAGCTCCCTCTTCCCCTCACGAGACCCGGTAATGACGCCTGGTTTTACCAGGCGTCCTTACCGGGTCCCGCGAGGGGACCTCGTAATTTCGCGGGATGGGTTTAACGAGTCCGCCTCCATTAGCGGAGCCCTTTAACCCATTCCGCAAAGGTCGTAATGAGGCCCATAGTTTCAAATTTACTTTAGCACTGTCCAATAGTTTAAAAGGGAAAGTTGTTTGGCCACCAAATTCATGAATTTAACATTTAACAATGGAAGTCTGTTTGTTTACCATCAAATGGAATTCCGTTTTTTTTTCTAAAAAGGCCCGGTCAAAATTCAGAACAGCTTTCATTGCAGATCTGCTATCATGAAATACTTTGGTGGTCCCCTTGATGAGGCCAGAAATGTGCCTTCTGATTTTCATGCTGTTGCCATATTTGTAACAGGCTTGCCAACTAAAAATGGGGTTATAATCGGCAAAGGCACTTTTGAAACTGTAGCCCCATGGCTGATAAAAATTAATTTAAATTCAGCAGACTGTTTGTAATTCCAAGCCATATTTTCTCTCACCCTGTATCACTGGATTAGTAAAATGAGATGCGCTAATCGACATCTGTATAATGGGAAAGGGGTTAACTTTTATGCTAGGCACTGTGTGGCCTAAGAACCTCTGGCATGCAGTGCCAGAATAAACCCTGTGGAGGACCCTAAGCAGTCGACATTTTGGGGGGGTGGGGTGGGCCCTTGCAAATGATCTCTTAATATGTGTTTACTTTTCTGCACTGCTTTGGTAGCTCTTCTTTTTGGGCTCCGACATTATGGGTCTACAAAAGAGTGAAGACAAACAATATTTACGCTTTGTTCAAGAAAATGATAACATTCCTAAATCTCAGCCAAGAATGAGTAAAAGTCCCTAAACAAGATTGATTTGTTCTGTTACGACGTAAATTAGATGGTGAAGCTAATGAAACTTCACTTAGTAACACAGACATTGGGTACCGTATATATACTCGTCAGTGTCCTTAAAGCTTCTACTCGCGAATATTCTACTAGGGTCTGGAGTCGGCAGGAACTTGCGACACACTATCATGGGCGTAGGAACCAGGGGGGATGAGTGGGTCATATCCCCTCCACTTTTCTGAGTTGGGGGGATACATTAGGATGTGTCCCCTCCACATATCAGAGCTGTGCCTTGCAGGTAGATTGTCAGCTTGGATAACTGATGGCGTTTTTCATTTTCAAATGCATCTTAGAGACACAGGTTAAGTCACCATGTCGTTCCCAACCTTTAAAAAACAGGCTATCCATCTGCTGTCCTGACAGTTGCATCATACCATCTGTGTGAAGGGTAAAGGAGGGGGTGTTAGACAAGGGGCTGCTTTGCAGTGACTGAAAGAGTGCAGGTTGGCTGAAAACCATATAGATTAGACTGTGGTGTCCACATAAGATGGCTCAGGTGGTTGCGCGCTCGCTGCTGCAATCAGAGTGTGATTTGCAGGTCTGATTTGCAGCCTTTAATACTTCCGAGGTTGATAATAAATGAGTACCATCTATGGTTGGGTGATAATTGTATGTAAATATGATCTCTGTACAGCGCTTCAGCCAAAGTGCTATATAAATAAATCATATAACAATATACATTGTTCTCTCACAATTTAAATAGCTTTTCTGGATTTCTAAAAAACTTTTATACATTTTTTTTGCTTAGCCCAAATAGAAAACAGTACCTCGTGAAACTACATTTTTCTGCACTTTGTCTATTGGTGGGATTAGTCTTTGGCATGTTTCTTTCAATAGAACCCACACTTTGCAATATTGTATGTTCACTGAATAAACTTCTATATTTTTTCCATTCTACTTTGTTACATACAGTTCTGTATGCAGAATGAATAATAATGTATTATCTGATGAAGAAAAGATAAATCTCAACTTTCTTCTGTGTCTTTTTAAGTAAAAATAAGTGTTGAAATCTCTGACTTCAAAAGACTTTGGGCCAGTTTTTAATAAAGTGGTGCAAGTAAAAAGTGCAGAGGAGGTGCCTTTTTCCTTGCGCCACTTTAAGCAAGGAAGATGCCAGGCATATTTCTTGAGGACTCTGCAGCGGCTCAAAAGGTTTTGGACAGCCGCCTTACATATAAGTCACAAGTGCATTCCTGACCCTAATGTATAAATCGGGCCTTTAGCACCGAAGTAGAGGAGTGTATTTCACAGTTATAGGTGCATTCATTTATTTTGTTTTATTTATTTCATTTGTTAAAGTGCAGGCCTAGCTTGAGAGCAGCAGAGAGCTCTAGCGTGTGTTAACAGTAGCGTGTTTTTTGTGCATCTGTATGTACGTCCATTGGGATTTGTCCTGAGCCAGATGTTGAAAAAGCCACATTTTTAGAGATTTACACAATTTCGAGAATTATGCAGGCATTCAGAGTCCCTACTTGTATTGAGTTCCACAGGCTGAGTGTGTGACAAGAGAAGAATGGTTTGTGGCTCCACTCTTTGAGGATGAGTTATGATTCGAGCCGGTTGGTCGATTTGCTCCACGAGAAGTGCCTGTCACCAGATAACTGGCGGTAAGCTGCTAGGTACACTGGTGTGCTACTCGTGATTGTTTGTAGATGATACATGCAGCCTTTAACAGTATCCTTCCCTGGAGGGGTAGCCAACGTAGTTTGTGCAGGATTTAGTCAAATTTCCATGCACCCGTAATAAGATGTGGTGCAGCGTGGCACACTGCTTTTAAGGGAGCCAAGTAAGCAGCTAGGAGCCCTGTCAGAAGGTAATTTCCCCCATCGATGTGCTAGACCACAAGGTTGCCTGGACTACGCTCCGGATCTCCTGAAGTGGGATGAAGGGTTGGATTGTGCAAAGGGTAGAGATTTGGAGCCAGGCTGGTTGGGCCTTATTGGCTATGTATTATATTGTATTTTTATTTGTATAGCACCAAATTTACCATTATTATAGTTTAAATGCACAGGTAGTGGGAATGCCCTTGGAGGATCGAAGTCCAGAGTGTTGGTGGTCTCGGTGCATAATTAGGATGCATGTGTGCATTCGGCTGAAAAGGCTTAGCAGGGCTGGCCAGGCACTGATAGAAAAGCTACCCATGCCGTCAGGCATGTGGATGGGTGCTGGGAAGACTAGGGGTGGCGTCAGTGCTAGTGACTCGCTATGTTTTCGGCGGGCCCAAATTTATCATAGAACTGCACCGCAAGACTGTCAAGAGTCTTTGAGGCGTCAACTGTCAAGAGGTGTTGAGGCGTAGTCGGGTGTAGGTAGGTAGAAGATGTATGTGAACAGTACAACCAGATTGTTGTTGTAATACTTGCTCTATAGTGATGTGTGTGGTTAGATGTGCCTGTGGTCAGTGGAGTGGTGTATTATACATACCATTGCCGCCAATTGGAGTCACTTTGATGTTCAGCCGCCCGCTCTGATATTTGGCTTCTTCTGTTGGTTCTCGCGGCTGTGACAGAAACAGTTAACAGTAACAACAGTCTATGTTCCAACTAATTGCCACATTCTTCTTTGTGGGTTAGTGGTCTAGGGGCACCATCCAGCCCACTATCTCCCCTGTATAACAGTCCAGCTTTCAGGAAGAAAAATGGGCCCCCCTTTTCCTACCCTCTTTTTCGGGCAAGACCTGAAGGAAAGGTTCACCAGTCTGCTGTCAATAAGGGAGCCTAAGGATTTGCTGAATCTGAGAGTTGCGGATCAACTCCTTGTAGGTGCATATCATTGAGCTATTGTTGGACAACTTGTTGAGGTGGAACCACAAGGGATGAATTGAGTCTTGGATGGGATAAGATTAAAGTAGTCAACATCCAGGACTGGATGATGGATTGGTAATTGCTGAGACAATTGATACCCTGTGGTGGGCTTTATATTCTCATGTACAACTGAGTATTATCCGCATATTGGTGGATGGCCATATTGGGGTGTTTGATGAGTGTGCCCCAAGGATCCATGTAAAGGTTAAAAAGGATCAGTGGGAGGATGGAGCCTTGGGGGACTATGCAGGAGACAAGGTGTAGGTTAGAACACAATATGTTAATCTGGATGGCTGAGTGTCTGCTCAAGACGTTGGAGGTAAACCAATTCAGGGCTGTGCCAGAGAAACTCATCCTGTTGACAAGAAGGGAGAGGAGGAATAAGACACATTTTCCATGATTTGGAGGGCATCATCTTCCACCTGAATGCTACACTTCGGGGTTGGGTGAGGCCCTGACTAATTGTCATTTAGATGTGTTGTTTTTTGATTCTGGCGGGTAGTTGTGTAGGAACTACTTTTTCCAACATGTTGCCAGTAAACGGGAGGCTTGTAATGGGCCACTAGTTGGCCAGGTCATCTGGGTCTAGGGTCTTCTTTTCAAAGAGATTGTATGAAACCAGTCTTCAGGGTGTCCGGGAGGCATTAATGATGCAGAGAAGTGTGTTGAGGTCATCAATTGTTTAATGATGGAGGCAGGGATGATATAGTTAAGTAGATTTGAGGGTCGCAATTGTTTTTTGGATATCTGGGCGAGAGAGAGGAGACAATTTCTTACAAAGGGGCAGTGTGTGTGCTTGGATGGGGGGGCTAATGCTGTGTGAGGTTGAGTCAATGATCTGTCAGATTATTTCTATTCTTTCGAAAACAATAGTTGATTCTGTCCCATTATTCCTGAGTTGGAGATCAAAGGTTGGTGAGCGCTCCAGGGTTAAGATTTTTGTGCCACCATTTCTCTAGGGATCTGAATGAGCATTTTTAGGTGGTGAGCACGGGGTGTACAAAAGGGCGGATGGTTCGGTCTTAGCACAGCTGGTTTTTAGGGGGACATGAGTGTTCACCAGTTTCATTGCAAAGTTGTTGCCTATTTCTAGGAGGACCAAGGTATTCCCTGTGGTGGGGAAGTCTGCAAAGTTTTCTTCTAGCTCATTGACTGGTAGGGTTTTGCATGAGAGTGAGTGAGTGTTTAGTTAGATCTTTGTGGGCTGTAGTCCGGAGGGCTTTCGATACAGGGATAGTGCTGTGGTCACTGCATTCGAGTGGGATAGGGTCTGCGCAGGTGACAAGGGTATATGATGTAAATACTAAGTCCAGGGTGTTGCCTTTGTTGTGAATGGGGAAGAGGCCAATTTGCTGAAGACCTGAACTGGGAGAGAGACAGCAGTGAGCTGCCTGCACGGCAAACCAGCAGAACGAACAAGCAGTGCCAAACAGCACAGAACAAGGGACAGTAGGCCAGCCTTCCTGACAATGCAAAACAGGCCCCTCAGTAGTTTAATGACTTCCGGGCCCCATTTGAAATGGACAGAGAGAGGGCCCCTATTTGCCAGCAGGCCATGGATCAGCTCCTCCCTTGCAAACCAGCATGAGCAAAGTCCATAAAGCCGCCGATAATAACTGGGACATTAACTTTCTTTTCAGGTAACCAGAATTTCCTATGCACGGCAGACACATATACAATAAAGGAGTGGTGGGTAAGACACCTTTTATGTGTTTGTTCATCTGGAGCAACTTCCTTGGCGAAAGGAAAGGCAGCGGTTGGCTGCAGAACTAGGTGAGGAAGAGCCAATGGAAAGGGAAGGCGGTGAGTAAAAGGGGGCACAAGAAACCGAAAGTGTGTGTGATTTGGGTGAGGTCAAGAGTGGAGAAGGAGGACCAAGTGACCAATTGGAGGAAGGACTGTCTAGAAGAATGGAGGAGAATTGCTGATGGACTGGACACGGTGAGGCACTGATTGGTGAGAGAAGGCGATATGGTTTGAGTATGTGTTCAAGATGTATGAGTGATGGGGAGAGTGGAGGTGATTGGGGAAATGAAAGGAGAGTGTATGAGATAAAAGGTGTGGGTGGGAAGTAGTAGTATGGAAAGGGTGTATTAGTAGTAGTATAGAGGAGCAGTTGGATGCATTTTCCCTAACTCCCACCCCCTCACCACCATCATACTGGAAATGCAGAAGAAGGGCCCTGTGTGAGATTCCATGTGTTATGCCTAAACCTCATCGAGTGTATGAGAGATGATATACACTCAGACAGCCGTACCAAATGTACCCTTGCACTAAAAGTGTGGGAGGAAGCCATATGGAAGGATGTCATCATGCACTATTGGACATCATGGAGCGCTGAGTGAAATTTGACATGGGCAGGGTGATGTTATAAAGAATATATACAAAGTCATGCTAAAACAATATGAAAATACAGAAGAATTGTGATGTAACTGTGATGATGTAACTGAAGTGACAAGAGAAACATATATGAGAAGATAAAGTAATCATGAATGCAAAAGCAGATAAAGTAACTAGTTGACCAATAAGTGTAAATACGCAGTAACGCAAGGTAAAAAAGATACATAGAATCTTGCTCTAGAGGAATATATAGCGTGGCAAGTATGGCCATTATTGGAAAATGGACGCTGGCTTGTGCAAAGTTTCATATCAACTACCTCAAAAACAGACCAGGGTTAAAGAGTCAGGAGACACTGGAAGAACAGCTTTGTGTGCAAAACAAAGAGGAGTCGATGTTGGCTTGGGATCACAGGGGATATTTTTAAGGACACAGGGAGGCAGACGGATGAGTCATCAACATGAGGCATATTTCTCTGAGATTAAAGAAGAAGAAAACATTTGCAAGAGCCAAGTATTGGACAATTAAAAGTGTATAAAGTCTATGCAAGGTAGTGTGAGCATGTCTCGAGAGGCCAAGAGGAGCAATGCCAACCAGGATAATTAAATCAAATAGTAGTAATTAAGAGGCCTAATTCGACATACACGTGGTCTCTTCACATGTGACCCAGTAGTCGAAAACAATGGCTATTCATTAAGCCTCAAATGAAGATAGTGATGTGCTTTCACACGTTTGATTGTCCTAGAAAAGAGAACAGGCTAGAAGGTCAACTACAGATGGGAAACGTTGGCTCATGGCGGAACTGATGAGAGATGATGGACTAATTGGGAAAGTAGGGAGTAATCTGACGTGATTCAAGCACCTGGGTTTCGGTTTCCTTACGTCAAAAGTGCATGGTTGGGTGGGAATGCCAAACAATCAGTGGGTCTATGGGGCAACCTGCTATACAATGTTGCATAGACCAATCCGCTGACATTTTGTTTGCTATAATCAGTATTATATGTGTGTAGAGGTAGTTCAAGGGTTGTTTTACAGATAAGAGACAGCCAATGAAGTACTAACCTGTATAGCTTTTATAAGTAGATATGTTCCCCTAATCCAATACCTCCCACTGTTAGGTTTTATGGTTTGCCATGTAGGATGACATCATAGATGACACATATTGGGGTATAAGACCCCTGTGAAATTAAGTTTGTGTGTGAGTGTGCAAGCATCATTCCGATGTCTGCCAGATAACCCTGTTTTATTAAATTGAGAATAAAGTAGTACTTTGTCGTATGCCTTGCATCTGTCAGGTTATTTGGTCTGAGAAATGTATTCATAATTCCATCTTGTACAAGAGACACTTCAAGGTGCTAGCACACAGTAGTAATGTGAAGAGGGAGATAGTACTCTGGAGAGGGGTGTAGTATTTTGAAGAGGGGTGTAGTAGATGTGGAGAGGGGTTCAGTAGTGGTGTGGAGAGTGGAGGAGTAGTGGTGTGGAGAGGGGTGCAGCAGAGGTGTGGAGTGGAGTACAGCAGTGGTGAGGGTAGTGGAGAGCAAGATTGGAGGGTGGAGGTAGGTAGAGATGAGAGGGACATTGGAAGGAATAAGGTGTGAGGGAGACATGGTGGGTGGAATAGTGGGGAGGAGAGTAGAGGAAGAACGAGAGAGTGACAGAGAGATAGGGAGATAAACACCCGGGCATGGCATGAAAGGACCAAGTGGCACCTGAGTGTCCGAAGGCACCAATCCGGACGATATACCACTTTGGAGAACTTGGATTAGGGACCATCTAAATTGTTCTCAGAGCCGAGTTAGAGAGCAAAGACATTTGCCTTTAGGCCATCCCTGTCAAATTGTCAGCATTAGATAGCAGGAGATACCAATTTCTAGTGACAGACATGGAGTTGAGGGATGCCTTGTTTAGGGAGGAAATGGCACACACTAGTTGCGAAAGAGAGAGAGAGCCAAAAGGAGAGACATCCTTTAGTGAGGCCCTTTACTAATCTACAAATAAAAACCCTTGAATGTTCTTCGTGAGTTGGTGAGTTTTGAGGCGTTCTGTAACATCTATCATATGAACAGTACCCATCCATAATTGCCTTTGGCAGAAAGCCTGGAGCATGGTATTTGGCCATGCCTCTGGCCACCCAAGCCACAGAGAGTGACCATTGGACATGGCCTACAGCACAATCCTCTTGGCCCTTCTCCCCTCCCAGAACTTGCTGTGTCCACATGTCATCCAAAGCCACCTGGAGTAGCCACTGGACATGGCGAGGGGCATTGGTCATTGCCCAGTTCACCTTCCCTGCCCCAAAGATGTCTATATTAGCCACTGGGATGACTTTCTGTTATGCCCCTGCCATCACCAAGTCATAGCCAGTGGCCACTTAACTCCCCCTCAACACCCATACGGAAGCTACCTGAAGTGTCCACATCTTGTAGGCACGGACATTGGTCACTGTGCCTGGGTCTTTGGACATGCTTTGGGCCTCCATCAGCCACCCAAAATGCATTTAAATATCTGATTTTGCAGTTGGTGAGAAACCTTTAAATTAGAGTACAACTTTGTTTGCAAAACTGGCATAATTTGGTGTTTTACAACATACATGTTTATGGGCGGCTGAGGAATGCAACACTCCAATCTACAGCTTTTTTATGGTTTGAGTGGATTGTTTCAGTAGTATTGTCCCCAGGCTATGCCTTGTCCCCCCCAGAATGTTAATGTCTCCTACGCCCCTACACACTATCTAACAGAAAGCTTACTTTTTGGAGAGTTCTCGTGCACGACTGTGCGCACTCCAGCAGGATGACATTGAACTAAGTAGTGTGCATGCCAACACTAGTTGGAGATGGCCATCACTACTGAACACTACACGTACGTAGATTGCGACAGAGTTTTCTTTACAAACTGACAGCTGCCATAAAATGAGCTTTTAAGAGACAAACTGTTACGTGAATCTGATGTCTCTGGTTTATGTACTTTAAGTTGTTAATGGGTACATTACATTAATACAGTACTTTCTCTATAGTCTTTAATGTAACATTTTTGTTTGTTTCTTTGAGTTGATTAATCTTTTTCTATCTTTTAAAAACAATTTACGAAAGCTTGATTGTAATTTTCTTTCTAGATCAAATCAAGATTATTTCAATCTGTTGTTGCAGGGCCCCTAAAAGGAGTGGGGCCCATAGGCCGGTGCCTACTTTGCCTTTTTGGTAATCCGGCACTGCTGGCATGCCAATTACTGATTCCTAGACGAAAGCATACATGGGCTATCTTTCAATGTGGATGTTGCTAAGGTCAGTTGAACACCCACCCAATGGCCAGCAAGCCCATCTGGGTATAAACCCACCAACACCAGTATTTAAAACACAGAGCCCTGTCTGAATGTGGGACTGTTTAGCTGATCCGTCTTATTTTATTTATTTATTGTGCGTTTGTTAGTCGCTTATACAGTAAGTCAATTCTGTTTCAAAGCGGCAACAGGGCAACAGGAAGGGAACATGGGATTGAAAAATTAAATACAGTGGAGAAAAAAGGGCAAACCTACTATGCCTTGTGAGTATTCAATACGTACAAGTGCAGCAAGGAAGAGAGGAGTGTGGGTAGGTGCTGGTATGTCCATGCTCGTGGGTGAACTGCAGATGAAGTGCATAGTATGGTAAGTGCTAAACGGCCTTGAGCCGCCTTGGGTGGAAAAGTGCCAGTCTACAGAACAAAGGCCAGAGGGTGCAGAGGAAAGTGCTGAAAGGTAGATAGAAGCTGGGTGATTGGGTGTGGAAGGCCAGGGCCCCAAGGATATATAAGGGCTCTGGTCATCAATCACAGCAACTGTGAGATTTAGCAGAGGAGGGAAGAAGAGAAGGAGGAGGCGATAAGGAAAGTCTTGAGAAGCTTCAGTAATTTGAGGAAGTCCTACTCAAGATGCAGTGGAAGGGGGAGGCTGTTCCATAGGAGGGAGCCAGCTGAGGAAAGAGATCCGCCTCCTGCCCTCTGTTTAGCGAAACGCATTACACACAAAGAGTTGGTGCCACAGGAACGTAGCAGTCTAGAGGGAGAGTATTTAGTAAGAGAGAGTAGCCTTTAGCTTGGGCCCTGGCCTGAGACAGCCTTGTGGATGATGCAAAGGGATTTGAGTTTGATCTGTGCAGCCAGTGACACCTTTTTTGGGCAGGAGAGATGCCGTCCCTGGGCTTAAGGCCAAGGATAAATCTCACTGCTCTATTCTGGATTAGCTGGATGAGTGGAGCATGGTAGATTCAAGAGGAGGCTATTGCAGTAGTCATGCCTAGAGAGAACCAGTGCTCGTGTAATATTGAGTTTCTGGGGAAAGTGAGAAAAGGGAGAATTAGTTCCTTTCAGATGGAAGGGTTGAAAGTGGGACTTCTTGGCAATGTCCTAAGTGTGGGGGAGGAAGGAGAGAGAGTAGTCGAAGATGGCTCCAAGGTTTCTGGCTTCAGTTGAAGGAGCAGGAGGAGATCCCATTGAGGAAGGAAAGAGTGAGCTGAAGAAGGAGGGCGCGGGGGTCACAATGGGAAGGATCTAAGTTCTGTTGGCATTGAGACAGGGATCTTTGGAAGTGCACCAGGACTGGATTGCAAATAGGCAGTCAGGGATGATGGATGGTGCAAGAGGGGTAGCAGGAAGTTTGAAGAAGAGTTGTGTGCTGTCTGTGTAACATGGGAAGTTGGAGGAGAAGGAGGAGATAGGGAGTGCCAGCTGAGCCAGGTAAGTATTAAAGAGCCAAGGGGTTTTCATGTTATGGTATGTTGATTTATACTGTGCGCCACTACCATGTACATGGTCTCCAGTTGCTCACATGCTCTGCAAGAAAGAGGGTGAGGGTCGGTTAGTGGGGGAAGAGGGATAGAATAGACATTGTGATCTTTTGTTGGTATTTGCAAGACCAGGAGAAAGTGACATCTGTGCGTGTTGGCTTTCTGAGTGTGCTTTGCTTATGTGCACTGGGGTTAATGTGTCTGCAGGGATATCGTCCACTGTCTCGGCTGTTTGTTATTTGTTATTTGTGGCATTTTGTTGGGTGCGTGGCTTGTGTGTTTTGTGTTTAGTAAGGCTAGCCCAATGGACGTGTGTAGTGCATGGGAGGTATGCAGGCGAGGAGCAGGGTTGGTTAGTAGTGTGTGGTTGGTTTACCATTGGTTCCAGTGTCTGCACTGTCCTTTGGTTGTTTTTCGTCCATAGTTTGTGTTTTTCATGGTGTCCATTTTTATTCTTGTCTCAGTGAATTAAATAGCCAGGTTTTTAGTTATTTTCTTAATATAAATTAAATTAATAAACAAACAAACAATGTTATCTGAACTGTCATTCTTATTTCCTTTGGTATTGGATTTCATATTTTAGTTATCAAACAGGAGAATGTGGTTCCTCTGAATTTCCTCTTCTTGTAGTGTTTTGTTTCGATTTGAAGGTCATTGCTCGATCTTAGGTTTCTTCCTGGTTGATAGTGGTTCATTTTGGTTTCGAGATATTCGGCCCCTTGTCCGTGTAGGGATTTGTGAGCTCTGCAAAGGGCTTTAAAATTATTGTGTTTCATTGGAAAATCCATTCACTTTAGTGCCCAAAATTTCATAAATCAGGGAAATTTCCCCTAGCAGATGGAAATCTACACTAACACAAATGGAACCCTGTTAAAGGATTGAGGACCTCATTATGAGTATGGCGTTGGTGTGAAAAATGTCAGTAACTGAATGACCAACATTTTTACTGCACTTCCATGTTCCCACTGTGGAGTTAAGTTAGAGGAAACCCGCTAGCATTTGGCTGGAGAGTTTTCCCTATGGAAAATTGAGGATTTACTGTCAGTGGATTTACTGGCTGTGGTAAATTCTCCAAAAAGTAATGAAGTCAAGTAGGACTGCAAAATAGGGAATAACAAAACTTCTACCCTACTTGTAATATGGTGGATTCGCCACCAAAATGAGTGGTGGTAATGGTAAAACTTGTTAGTTTACTTGTTTCTATTCTAGTGCCCTGAAATAGTCCTGCATTTTTATTTTTCATCACTTCCTCCCAGAGCTGTGAGTGGTTAATTGCACACCTGTTGCCTTCATTGAATATAGCTTTTTTCCATGTTTCTGCTCCTGAATCGAACCCTGATTACCTGTTACCTCTAAGCATCAGGGTACGCACAATGAAAGTTGATAGAGCAGAGATCTGAATGCAGTGTACACATGCAATCCAACCCAAGGTTATCCAGAGTCACCAAAAAAGCTGTATTGCCTGGTTTGGCCTTGTCTTTTTTTAACTGTTTTTTTGGGTTGTAAGACTGATAAAGGTAGAAGTACTTTAGTTAAGGAAAAATACAATAAAGAATAAATACCATTACATTTATTAGGCAATAGTCATAAAAATTATGCAATGTTGTATCTTAAAATCTAGCTGAGTAACAGCAGGCACCCTCAAGCCCTCTAGCATCACCTACACAACATTGTTGCAATAACTGTACATTTGTTGCAAAACAGCTTTTCCATTTTAACTAAGATAGCTATAAGGCCAGATATTTTTGAAATCAACATTGAATCAAAAGATTATTTCCATATTGGAAAGCACAACGATCCAATGCCAAATCTCAGTCAGTCAAAATAGAAGAAATATAATTCCAGAACCCTAGAAAAGTGGGACATTGGCAAACATGTGGCGTGTCTTGAATCTGGACTCAGGCAGTGAGGACGTGTAGCATTGACGTTATGAAGACATTGCACTTATGAAGACACATCCAGATCGTAGCAGGATTGATAGACATGTGGGATACCCCCTTAAAATGTTGAAATTATAAGGAAAGGGCAAAAGGCAGCCTAACCAAAATGGCCAAGCACCTCTCCATCATGTTATGAATGTTAATTTTAGGGAAATATCTGAACCACTTTTGCGGTAGTGACTTAACCAGCAGATGATAAAAATGCTCTGTGAAACCAAGCAGTAGAACTTCCCATAAGAATCGACTAATTTACAAAATGATTAAAGATATTATTTGTACTTTCAGTTGGTGCACTTGAAAGCAGGAAGAAAAGTGTGGAGCTGTAGGTGCTTAACCAATGAGTTAGCAGGGAGCAAAGTCTTGTTCCTTCATATGGAGAAAGAAAGTGTTATCCCCTTGTTAAACAGCTGCCCCAAGAGATGAATGCCCGACCCTGACATACCCTATCTATGCTATCTGTCACTAGCATCGAGGCACAAAATGTATCCCTTTCATCGGCTATCTGTGTCGATTATTTACATTTTCTGCCTTCATATTATGGAACATCACCAGCCTCACAAACATTACTGGTATGATATACCCTTTTTAATGTTGCTTGAACTAGATTTTAGATACAAACCTTTTGGGTATTTTGAGCCTTTAACTCGTCATTTTATGTTTTATAGGTGCTGATAACTATCGCTCATTTGCATTCGATTGATTAGGAACTATGTACGGTTTACATTCCCTTCACTTTGCGACAGATCACAGTGACCTTGTGCTACTGTATATTTTCTCCTAATTAATATGCATCTAATCTGCTCAAGATTCATATCCAGGGAGTAATGTCTCTTTAATGTAATCTGTCACGTTTCAGAAACTGTAAATGATGGCTCCAGCGTCCCACAGTTAATTGCTCTCCATGGATACCATTTCTAAATGTTGTAAAGGCCACATGCTGCAAGCCAGGGCTCTCTTACATCATATAACTCCAATCCAACTTGAAACAGGAATGTGCTTGCAAAAGCAATAGGTTTATTCCTAGTATCATGTGCTTCACATAAAACGTCACTCATGCACGTTTCAGAACATCCTGTTTTATAAACATATAGGCTTTTATTTTTCATAATACCAAAAACGGGAAATTACTTAATCTGTGTTGAATGAATCCCCTGGGGGTACCTCGCAAAGTTTGGACGAGCTCCCTGATTCATTTGGCTGTAAGCACTTCATCAAAGGTAGATTTAAATCACTACAACCCTAGATTCATTTTCCTCTGTAACGTGCAATAATACACTTCTTAACTATTTAATGTCTATGTTTATATACTTACTCAATGGGCCTCATGACCCTGCCGGTCCGGAAATAAGGGTGCTGGTAAGCTCAGCAAGACCGTTGTTTCCCGGACCGGCGCATTATATGTCTGCCTGCCAGAGCCACTGTGCCTGACAGGTCTGACTCTGCCGGGCACAACGGCCACAGTTGGCAGACCGGTCACAGAAACACTGGCACCGTTAGCAACGGTGCCAGTGCTTCTGAGTCCCCACTCCCCTATCGGACTCTATGGGAATGGGGACTTCCATTTTACTGGCACCTGACTTTCCTTATTGCCGGGGTTGTAATCTCCCGGTGGCACCGGGAAGTCAGGCACCGGTAAATATTTACGGGTCCGGCGACAACCCGCCGGTAGCACCGGCAAGTTTACCGCCGGACCCGTAATGAGGCCCAATATTTAATTGTGTGTGCTTAGTCCTTCATCAGTGGTCTGCATGTAGAAATAAATAACTATTATCCTGTGCCGTTGATCCTTCTGTAAGGACATTTTAAAGCCAGGACCCAATAAATATTACAGTTATCACAACTGTGGAGACCAAACTTTAAAGCAGTCCCTCCAGTGGAAGCCCAACATGTTTCAGCCCTTCAGTTATCAGCATTCATCACAGGAAAAGACAGCACACTGGGACGTGTACCTGTGTCACATGTAATGGGCTACAATACTCCCAAAATAAGACGATCAATTGCAGAACAGTGACTATGTGCTGAAATAAAAAGTGCAGGCTGAATGTTCACATGCAGGGTACACACCACTCTATTTAACCAATAGCCCTCGAACCACAATATGGAGAACAATTTACCTGCTATTAGGAGACATGTACCTCCTTACTGTGATCGCTGATTCAGTTCAGCCAGTGATTTTGCAGTCATCTTATTTCAAGTGTAATCATGTGAAAATAAACCAAGAACATACCATTACAAGCTGTGCATTCACGGTAAGAAAACCCCTTGTTAGACAACTAATCCAACTCGGGGGCCACCTTGTGAACGCACTGAGAAGATGTTATTTTAGGGTATTGTGGTCTCCTGTTGAAAAATACTAGCATTTTCTAAATGGATGGAGCTAGTGTAGTCCCAAAAGGAAACATTATTGCAGGTAACAAATGTGTCTACGACCTGAAGCCAGCATCAACATTAGCTAGATAAAAAGTATAAATCCTAAAACGTAATATGTTGATCAAATGCTGAACTCCTCAAAAGAATGTTAATACATCTTCATGTTCTGCTATTCTTATTATGCATGTTTATTTTCTAATATCTGTTAATGATGATGCCTGTGCCCTTCTAAAAAGAGTGTAAGTTGTCAAAGGATTAAGAAGGACAGTGAGTCTTTCTGTTAACATATCAACCTTGCTAACCATGGCGTGGTCCATTACCTTATAAACATTTCATATTGTTAGTACTGGGTTATGCCTGCTCTGACTACCCACAATGTTCACAGCTCAATTGCGACTACCTCAGCTGTTAGCTGGCAGCATTTGTGCACTGTCCAGAATACTCTGCTCAGGGTGAGTTCGCACAGTCAGAGGCTGGATCAATTACGCTGTGTTACACAGTATTGCTCCATGCTGACGTGATGGCCTGCGTGAAGTGAGGGGGCATACAGGAGGAGGCACACAGTGTGCAAACCCAGACATTGAATGAGGGGTTCCCAATGTGCTGATCAGCACATGGCATGCAAGAGTCGCTTTAGCTTTCAGGGAAATGTAGTTTTAAGCACAGTGGACACTATTATGAACTGGCAACAGCTGGAGGCCCCACTGCAGATTTGCAGACTTGCAACTGTCAGTTTGTGTTCAAGTTTGTGCGTGTTCTAGAAGTAGAAAGAGCAGGGTGGGGCTGAGAAAGGGAAGAGTAAGATCAAGTGAATTTTGAGATTTGTTCTGAATGTAAATTGTGGTTGGCAAGACTTCGAGGCCTGCGGGCAAGCATTTTTAAAGTCATTGCCAAGGACTGAGAATCATCTGTTGCCTCCGTGTTTGAAGCTTGAGTGGGGGAAGAGAAGGCAGCTGGAGTGCTTGGATCGTATTGGGTGTGTGGGGAGAGAGCTGAAAATGTTGCACTGCAATATTTATGTGCAGGGCCATGCAGACATTCCTTGATGCGGCAGAGAACTTTCAATTGGATCCTGGATTGGACTGGAAGCTTATGGAGGGTTCTGCTGTGTAACATTACCAGTTGGTGTTAGTTAAGACAACAATCAGACAGAGGGCTGCATTTTGAACTTGTTGCAAATTTTGATTCATATTCGAGGTCTGGTAATCCAGCGTAGAGGGTGTGGCCGTTGTTAAAGACAATAGTCATAGTGTTCACCACTACAGCGTACTTTTTTCCCCAGGCAATGAAAGATAGACTCGGCGAAGTACCGGAAGTACATCTTTGCCTCGGCGTGCTGGTCTTCTGACATTTGACTTTGGTGCATTCATTGTGGACACTATGAACGTTGGAAAATGTGTCTGCCAGTTAAAGCGAGAAAGTGCTGCAAGTCACGCCCCCTCTTTAGGCACTGTCTATTTAACCAGAATTCTGCGCACACCTGTGCGCGCGAACCTCAGCGAAGTATCGGAAGTACCTCTTTGCCTCTTCGCTGAGGAGATGCGGCGACGAGGCAAAGGGATTTCCTTGGTACTTCAAGTGGGTCTATGGTGCTCACGGCTTGAGTTCGAAAGATGATGCTCTGACCCTAAAAACAGGTATGCCGTTCAGGAACCCCCTCGTGAGGGCCGGTGAGCAGTCCACCAAGCGGCCATGTCCTAACAGCTATTCTTGCTCAACCCCCCGTAAAAGCTGCACATAGAGCGAAGAAAGTTATAAATGAAGAAAAAAAATTGAGCAGTTGTGAAGTCTTGACATCTAATGCATTAAGGGCAGAGAGTGCATCATTTGTTCCAGCACCAGTGGCAATTGAGCTAAAAGCTCCTATCACTCACAAGGAAATCGAGGTATCCATAACAGACACAACTATGTTGAACAGTGAACCGTTGATTGGGAATACTGGTAAATCACAGTACATCTTGCCTAGTATTGTACCTGATGTAGCAATTATCGATTTGGAAATTAACGATTCTGTTTTTTCAAATAATCTCATGTCTGAAAATCTATCTGGGTCGCCAGTGATGTTCTCAGAGGCTACACATAGTAGTGTGCAGTCGGATGATTTGACTAATCATATGTCGCCCATTAGAATTCAAACAAATACGCACAGTACAAACACATCTGTGAACATTCATCGGTCTGACAATTTTTTAGAAATTATACTATAGGCGATGAATTTTGCCTTCCAGTCGTTGGGAAATCTCTTCAAAGCGTGTGATCAAAAATTGCACATGCAGGGAGAGAGTTTACAAAAAAATCCTTGCATGGCAAAATCAGAGACCTCTTGCGGTGGACTCTCAGAGCACTACAGAACATCCAGTGATAAGTTCTAAATGTTGTGGAACTTCTGTGGCTTGCCAAACTAACATTCAGGTATCTCAAAAGCAGCTTAAATGCCGTACCATCACCTCAGGATCAAAAGGAAAATAGGCAGCTGATTCCATGCATTAAGAACATAATATATGATGTAACTACAGAAAGAGATTTGGCCTCAGAGGTGAATAAGCAAACTCCAAATTTGGCCACTCAAAATTACAGTCAGAGTAAGGCAAATAAAAACAATTACATCATATTTACACCAGGAGCTCCTTTAACAAACACTCAAACACAAAGAAAGAAAAATAACAAAAACAGTTTGCCTCAAATGAAGTTGCCGAAAAATCAACTGGCCCCAAATAACATAGGGAAGGCATCTCCAAACAATTCTTTAAGGCAATTACAATTCCCAACAAAAGTACCCTCATGGCTTCACAAGCGATAAAGAAGAAATATAGCCAACAAAAACAAGCAAAAATGAATGGTCTGTACCACCTAACATGGCACAGGCCATGCACTATCCACCTTTGGATGCCCTGATGGATGAAATAAGACATACAACAGTCCCTGAATATAGCAATATTCATAACTCAAATTGCCAGAAATTGGAGATGAGTTAAAAAAGTGATAAACCAAACACACTCGTGCATCCCTTGTAGCAACTAATCAGAATGCTGGGATGATGAATAACTCTTTAAGAAGTCCAACTTCCTCCAGTAATAGTGACATGCTCCAAAGTGAGTGTGCACATTCGAAAGTTAGTGATTTGCCTCAAGAACTATCCGGGTCTATCATTCACCTTATTGAAACTGTTGTAGGCAATTTGGCTGCACAAACCCTACAAAAACATCCTCCTGAATCTATCAAGGAAATAAAAAATGGCAAATCTACGAATGCAGTACAGGGCCTCAAAATATTTCTGTCTCAGCACTGTTTGATATTGGCCTGTAGGCCTCCACCAGTGACCCAATATGATTTAAACAGGAGCGCGATCATTGCCGTAATCTCCAATGTACAACAACTGGAGGACATTGTCCCTTCAGACTTGGCCCTGGTAGAATTTGTCAGTGATACGAATTTGAATGCAGTTAGATTGTGAATGAACTCAAGGGTGATCCAGAATCTGATTTGGCAGGCAAAAGAAGCCCTCTATAAATTGGGATTTACGCTATCATTATATTCAGGTGTGGCAACATTGCAGCATTATGAAAGGAAGCAAGGGGGACCTGTCAAAGTGAATCACTCTGAGATTGCAACAGTAGAAAAACCTTTATAGATTGACAGGCACTGTAAATGTAATCTAGAACACAATCAACATTAACTCGTGTCAGAACTGGGTGTGGGTAAAATATCTCTTGTGAGCTAGAATACAAGAGAATTTAAACATCTCCTCAATAATGATCAAATCATCTAAGTAATCATGACGTGGTGATTCTGCAAGAGACCTGGCTCACATGTCCTCCCATTTGGAACAACTATCAAATACATTTAAACCCTGCAATAAAAACTTCTTTAGGCAGGCCTATGTCTCGACTGTTAACAGCTGTTAAAATAAGAGACGGCCTGTGAAATCGACCTTCTGGGTTGCACCAAATAAATGTATGCTGTTGACTAAACTCCTGTCATTGGAAGAGAAGTATGCTATCCTTAATATTTATTGGAACCCGATAGCACTATTAGATGATGGGTACTTTAAAGATCTGAAAGCCTTGTTAGATTTGGTAGCGGAAGAGCAAAACATCAAGTGCATTGTGCTAGCTGGGGATTTGAATTTAAATTGTTTTGGTGATTCTGAACAACAGAATAAAGGAAGGCGCACCAAATGGAATTACCTAGTACAGTCCAGAGGTCTACATGTTTTGAATGGCGCCTTGGCCTCTGATATACCTCCAGCAGCAACTTAATAAGCATAAAGGGGATAGCTCATCTGTAATCGATTATATCTATGTGAACTCTGCTCTATGGCCTGTTGTGGAAAACCTTTGTGTGATTGAATCTGAGATGAGTGATCATAACATTCTAAGGGCTGTGTGGGATGTTTCCATGTCAAAATTGGTGGCCCCCAGAAAGTCTGATCAGGGATGTTTGGTGATTAATGCTAATGGCAACCGTCTCTGATGGTCAGAGGACAAATTGCTGCACTTTAGTAATCTTTTGAGTCAAAGAGGGTTAAGCAATGACTAGAAAGCTGAGAAGGGCGCAATCGTTTATTGTGATGTAATGAAAGCATTTCAACAGGTCAAAACTGGTAAAAAACTAATAGTGCAACACTTACACAACTTTGATAATGAAGTAAGACAAAGAAAAATGCAGTATCGCTGTGACTTAAGAAAGCTTGCACTTTGTCCTACCTCCAGCAGGATGGGTGTAGCAAAACGGATAAGAACAAGGTAACAAGGTACAGAAATTGGATTAGTTGACATAGAGCCCATCTATTCCAACAAGATGGGGCTAATATGCTAAAGACCTTGGCAACTAAGAACATTTCGAAAATGTGGGCATATATAAATCAGACAACAGCGGGCTCTCAAATGGAAATGCAGTCCAGTCCAATAGACTCATAACTTTGGGTATCATATTTCACACAGTTATACATGAGAACTGAAGCTAGAAAAACCCTGGAGCAACTTCAAATTCCAGTTAAGTTCAATCTTGAAGTTGACCAATCTGATATTTTACATCTGATTAAAATATCTAGTAACTCAAAGGCAGCTGGACCAGATGGCTTATCCAATCATATATTGAAAACACATCCGGAGCTTTGGTCTTCGATACTGTATAAAATCTTTACAGCGGTAAATTCTACACAATCGTTGCCTAAGATGTAGACACAAGCTATCACGGTCCCTATTTATAAAAAATGTCATCGTCAGTCCCTGACTAGTTATAGGCCAATCTCTCTTTTGGATGCTCCAGGGAAAATGTTCTGCCGTCTTGTCCTCAAAGAGCTAAACGAGTTGGTAGCAGCAAAAAAACGAATGGATCCCTTACAAACTGGTTTTGTCAAAGGACTTGGCACGATCCCAAATGTTTTAGCAGTATCTATGATTCATTCACAGTTCGCTGCCAGAGGCCAGGTGCTCTACTTGTGTTTCGTCGATTTCAGAGCCGCATTTGACTCAGTGGATAGGGCTGTGTTATTTACCAAATTGAAATTTCATGAATGTCCTGAAACATTCATATCGTTGCTCATGCCTTCTTCACATAAATACTACGATGCAAGTTCGAGTGACGCTGGATGGAAAATTGTCCCCCACAATTCCCATTTATCGTGGCTTGAAACAGGGCTATGCCCTTGCCTCGTTTTTGTTCAACTTCTTCATTCTGGACATTGGAGCCTCAATTGTAGGCTGCGATATTGATGCACCAAAACTTGGAAATCAGAAGATTCCTTATATATTATATACAGATGATTTGGTTCTCCTCTCGCAGACGCCAAAGGGCCTTCAACTAATGCTACAGCAATTAGGCACATACGCGCAACTCAATAGTTTAGAGATCAATTTAACAAAAACACAAATTGTGGTATGTAATAAAACACGAAACATAACTAAAAATAGATATACAGGGACACTGCAGAACCAGACATTACTCATAGTCCCAAAATATAAATACTTAGGCGTAATTATACACCATGCCAAATCAGTTCAGCGAGACGCACTTGACCTCAAAAATAAACTCCAGGCCTTAAGTTCTCAATCGAGAATCTTAATGAGAAAGTTAGGAAAATGCTCTATGAAACACACTGTTGCGTTTTATAAGATGAAAGTCATTCCCATCATTCTATATGGTGTAGAGAGCGCAACACCAAATAATTGTGCCTTTTGGGATCTTTTGGAGTCTAGGTACTGGAAACAGGTATTACATCTCCCCAACAGTACTCCAATTGCAATGATACGCTTTGAATTGGGCACATTATCATTATATTCGCAGGTGATCTGGAAACAATGTTCTTTACTTCGAAAGTGCTTGGTAGGACTTAAAAATACCTCTATCTTGTCAGTAATATCGAATTATCTGTTAACATCCAAGAATACATTTCCAATCACCTGGCAAAATCATATTTTGGACAGGTTGGTTGATGCTGACGTCACTTTAGACCTCCTCATCACTAATCCAAATCGAGCCAAGGTAAAAATATTTCAAAAATATTGGGTAGACAACTGTACTAAATGCACTCTATACAAAGATTTCAATAGCCTTTTGTTTGGTTCGAAAAAGTATGGAGAAATGGCAGCATACTTGGTAAGATGTCCTTCTCCCATAGTACGAGCAAAATATCTGAGATTCAGACTGAATTTGTGGAATACTCGTGAGGTGCTATGTAGAAGGAAAATTCGGCCTCCTGATCAAGACTATTGTCGATTCTGTTTGGATCGGAATCAGAGGGAGACTTTTCAACATCTTGTAGTGGAGTGCATAGAATTGAGGGTGACGCGAGAAAGGTATTTTAAGAGAGCTTTAACCTCACTCTGCAGTTTAGATCAAGACTATGTATGGCATTTCTTGCTTTCGAATGTACGGACAACTGTGCAAATTGCCATTGTGCAATATTTAGATATGATTTTACCTGTTTGCACTGACTGATAATCTGAAGTTTTTCGTTGCAATTTAATAATTCCTTAATTCTCAAACTAAGTGGATGTGTGATTCTGCTTTTTTCTTTTTTACTATGTATTGTTTTCTACATGCGTTATTTTAAAAGTTAAAAGGAGAGGCTTGTTGTGGGTGAATATTTGTTTACCTCTTATGCAAATGAGAAAGTGTGAACCTTTTCTGCTTTTTTGTTTTTTTCTCTGTTCTCTTTTTTTAGGAATGTTTAGCTTTTAATATGCAAAGCTCTAAGTTAGAAGTTTGCAAAATCTTAAAAAGTGATTGTATGATAATAATGCAATTAATTTAATTGTAGTAATTAATTGTATTCATAAATTGTAAAAATATTTGAAAAGTTGTTAAGTCAACTAAACAAAAAAAAAGAAAGATAGGCTCTTTTTTCGTCGCTTGAACTGAGAGAAAGAATCGGGGATGAAAGACTGAGGTAGAAATGTTCGAGGGAGAAAAGAACGAAGATTATTTTCTCAAAATAACATTCAGTCTTTTCTCCCCTGAACATTTTTGACTTGGCCCACGCCCCTACCCACACCCCCGACAAACCCCAGCCACACCCCTCAGACCACCCCCCTACTTACTTGCTTCCCACTCGCTGGTCCCTCGGACTACTGTTCCCTTTCAATTCCGTGATCGGGAACCAGCGCTGCAGGGTCCTTTCATTTTTTTTGTGGGACAGGTGCGGGGGACACCCTTGCAACCCCCACTCACAATATAGTGAGCAAGGGTGCGGGGGACACCCCCACAACCTCCAGCACCGAATGTGTGATCTGGAAGAACGTTTCAGCCGTTCGGAATTTTCGAACCTCTGAAATTCAGCCAAATCACGCATTCTGTCATTTTTTTCCAGTCATCTTGGGTAATTCTGAGAGAAAGACTTTCTGAAAACAGCCTTAATCTGAGTATCGAGTCCCAGGTCTTGGTTCCAGATGAATTTGATGTTTGTTTCTTTATGTTTGATTCGTACAGTTTTCCCAAAAAAGGTTTGAGGCATAGAAATAATATTTCAGTCATTGAGCCATTGAGTATGAGAGAACTGATCTTCCAATGTGTTTAGCCCTTTCAAAACGGCCATAAATTGGTTTTTCATACCAGTCTCATTTAATCAAGCCTGATTGCCATTAGAGTATGAGTTAACGAGTAAATTGTCAAATATAAGTAGGTCCGTATAAGTCTTCATCTAGATGTTTAATAATAGTGGGGATCGAGGCAAACCCTCAGGAACCCCACAAGTTACGGCTGTTGGAGGAGAGGTCAGATCAGCTAGTGTAACAATTTGATAACATCCAGCTAGGAAATCTATTTAAAATGATGGCTAGAGACCCCATCTTTGGATTGAAGATGATGGAGAAGGGTGCTAAGATACACTGCGTTGAAGTTATCAGAAAGGTCAAGGAGAATAAGCATAGTGAGACAACCATCATATGCAAAATTAAGAATGAAAATATCTCAATGATGAAAGATGCCATGATTTTCAAATGTGTAGTTGAAAATGTGCGATAACGTCTTTTTCCTGTACTTTGGTAATTCATCAGGCCAGCGAGTCGGCACCTAGTCGATATATTTGAGCGCACTGGGATAATGGTTGGGCTTGGTTAGGCAAAAAGAGCTTAGAGAGTGTTTAAGCAAGGCAGGATTTGATCCGGATTTTCGAGAACAATTGATGAAGGAGGTTAGTGGTCTGGCTACAGTGCCGGCATGAAAGGCAGGTATTGCAGATGTGTAGGGGTCCCCAGGGTCTTTGGACAAGCCAAAGGGCTAAAGCAGGATGATAATATTGGTTTCCTTTGCATTACTGAAGTCGAATTGAAGGATTGGAGACCATGCCAGTTCGAATGGATTTGAATTGGCCCAGAGGCTGAGCATAGTACAGAGACTGTTTGATGTGTTGTTTGATATTAACAAATGTGTCCATGAAAACAGATGAGAGAGCATTGCAAAATGATTGCATCTTGAGAATGTTCTTGTGTAGACCAGGGAAATAATTATTATTAATAACGTTATTGATTGTTATTTAGATAGGGCTTTCACTAAATCACTTTACATAGAACATTTATATATACAATTAGTATTACCTATCCGAATCTGGTGCTCACAGACAGACTTCAGAAGGATGAAAGGGCAAGCAGACGTTGCTTTGATTTGAACCTAATGATTTCATACATATCTCAGCAGGAAACGCTTCACCCACTTACCTATCTGGCCAGTTACTGGCAATGAAGGGTGCACAGTTTTGAAGACTGGTCTGGGGTGGGTATGGGAGTCATGGAACTTTTTGCATCAAAGAGCGCTTTGTGGTAGGCTCTGAATTGAATTCTGAATTGATGGATATTTAAATTTATGGTAGGCAGCTTCAGATTTACGGAAGGCTTTTGTCATGATTAGAAGGGAGTTGATGAACCAAGTTTGAGCAGGTCTTGACTTGCCCTTTTGAATGGGGACCCAAGCTTTGGTGATAGTAGAAATGAAAGCATTGAGAATGTCAAAGTTGAAAGGTGGTCTGGAAGAGGGGTTCAGATGATCCTTAAATGTATTACTTGGGGGGGAGGGGTGTTATTTCGGGAGGATGTGGAGGGTGTGAGAGGGAGAAATGGTTTGTGTGATGCTCTGACCAGCTGACAGGAAGAGTGAATGTAGGACTGGAGGGAATACCATGAGTGATAACCGTATCAAGGCAGTGGCCTTTCATATTAGAGTGTGCTTTGCGGATGTCAAGATCAAATTATTGACAGACGCCTCATTGAAAGAGAATTAGGTGTTCCTGTCCAATCAACCATCTGTATTGATATGGCCCCTGTGAAAGAAAAATGTACATATACATCGCCATGAAATAAGATGTTACAAAGGGATCAATGAACCACCATGACTTAAGGCGGTAGGAAAGCAGACATGATTATTGGCGTAGGGAAGAGGAAAGAGAACAAAGTTAGTATTAGATAGAATTATATGCAATACCCTTTGGGAACAGCATGCACAATTAAGACTACAAGTGACAGTACAAATTCACATTTGGTACAAGCCTGTACTGCACAGTAAAGTGGTAGCAATGGCTGAGAAGCCAGACTTTTCTCAAGAGCAAGTGAGCAGTATCAGATAGTTACACAAAGGACAGCAATTACTATGATTCACGCAAATACAGACTCAAGGTTTCTGAGTAAAAGAATATACATTTATTTACACATCAGTTGTAAAACATTTCACTAAAGTAAAGCAGTTTAAAATTCACACTCTTAATACACCACTCCACTCCCAATAGGTTGCAGACAAGTTAAGCTCACAAATGAAGTAGGGAACATAATGGCACTCCAGAAATTTTAAAGGGAGGGAAAGACAAAGTTAGGCAGAAATTGAACAGCACCAACAGGTAAGTAAGCAGGGCAATCTAGAAAGAGGAACTACAGTGATGGAATCAAATCAAAAAGGCTTAGGGCCAAAGTCAATAGGACAAAAGTCTTTTGCTCAGGAGCACACAGTTCAGGGTAGTTCGCGGTTATGTCTTTGCCAAGAATTCCAGACGAAGTTGGTCGGCAGAAAAGTTAGTTTAAAGAGAAGAGAAGGACAAGCCCTCGGATTGGAGAAAGATTTCACACACTTTCACCGCAGCTGAACGAAATGAACAACTGGATTTGCACAGTACCTTTAAATGGAGAAGCTGTAGCTGAGGCGGACGTTCCTGGTAGTTCCTGCAGGCTCACGGTTCCTGAAGTGACTGTCGGACTGACATGAAGTAGGAAGACTGGAGGGTCCTGCACAAATCAGGGAAGAAACCAGAAGCAGAGCAAAACAATGAATAAAAGGTGCGCTCCTTAAAACCCAAGCAGGGTCCGACCTTCCTGGCTATCCGGCCCACTGTAGCTCTGTGCAGTGAATTCGAGCAGAGGAGGGAGTCCTGGCTTGCAGTTTGGGTGAACTAGTTGGTCCCACCAGCTCAGGGGAAGAAGATTCCTGGAGGATCTTCTCTGTCGTTGGGGTTTGATTCAGACCTGCAGCAGGGCTTCAGCGGGTGGTTCAGTCGTGGTAGGGGTCCTCTTCTGTCAGCTCATCTTCAGTTCTTTTGTTCCAGTGGCGACTGTGCCTTTCCAGCCCCAGAGACCTGCTTTTTATGCAGTTTTCCCCCATTCACACAGCCTGGCTGTCAATCGCACAGCAGGTTGGCTGTCCCGCCGGGACAGTCACCTAGCCAATCAAAGAGGAGTGTGACTTGGGTTACCAAGGGAACGCATGGCAGGGGTCCTAAAACCCCTCCCTCAAATCCTGCCTACCAAGACTTTCAGGCGCCTAAGAGGGGTTCTGTGCTGAAGCCCGCAAAAAGAACGGTGAACAAAGGAACCAAACCTGGTTTTGCGCGCAGAGAAAAACATGAGAAAGACATTTTCAAAAAGAAATGGTGAAGAAACCCAGCCGAACCAAATTATGGTCCAGCGGATTTAAGTTTGAGGGGTATCAGGTAATAATATCCCCAACAAAAATGTTGCCGTATATATGGCCGTTTGATTGGCCATAGGCGATATTTTTGTTGGGGATATTATGTGGGAGGGAGGGTTGCGGGGGTGTCCCCCGCACATTAATAAATTATGCAGGGGTTGTGGGGGTGTCCCCCGCAGGGTCCATGGGTGAATTCTGCCGCAAAAATATGGCGATATTTTTGCATCGCAATATTTTTGCGGCGGAATTACTACATGGAACCGTTTGAGGCTACCAAAATAGCCTAGAACAATACCAAGCTTATTTAAGATAACCGCGGTAGGAAAAATAGGATAGTTACAACTGCCACCAGCCAAGTGTTGATGAAAAGGGAGCGAAACAATGCTCCAAGGGAAACAGACAAAAAGGTATATTTATTAACCCCTTCCAGTACTCTATGTAAGATAGTTTGTACTGGGTCTTTGGTTTTTAAAGAGACTATTAAAGTTAATGGTAACATGTTCTGGGAGACAGTAGTCAGTCCCAGAAAATGGAGTCTGAGGTGGGAAGTCTAAAATACAACCCTGTGTCACTGCACTGAGGGTGCTGTGTAACACACAGTAAAATGATGATGCCTATGGAGTAGGTGAGGCTCCACAGTCTCTGAACACAATAAAATGTTGAACACACACAGCAAAACACATGTAAGAGTGGGGAAAAAAGGCTCACACTCTTACCAGGTGAAAAAAATAAATCCTAGAAATTAGGGAAATTAGCCATATTGGAGAATTCTCCCTAACAGTTAGAAAGTGGCAGGGCCCATAAGTCACTGCAGAAATAAGAATGCAGAAGGTTTCATAACATGTGAGTAGATGGAAACAAATGTGCAGGGAAAGCAGGGGAAGAAAACACACGAATAAGTGAAGCAGGGATGTATAAGTGAGAGATGGTGACAGTATTATGTTGAGTAAAAATGACTATCTACAAGGCCATGAGAATGCACTGTTTAGTCCCCTGTTTTTTTAGCATAGCAAAGAATTTGATATAAAGTGTCTGTTCTGTTTGATTAGGATTTGTTCACTGTTTCCGACAGGGATACTCTGTTGTGTTGGTTTCCTATATTGCAATACAAATAAACTGACTCTGCTACCAGTTACAAACCTACATTTCAGATTGGGGTTTTTGCTTTGACAAGTTAGAGCCATGACTCAGATGGTGAATGCCCAGCTGAGGCAGTGATGGGACTGCCGATTGCTCCTGTCCAGACTTCATGCATCACCTTGAGAGGCTTTTGAAATTTCTACTGGGGTATCATAGAGGTGTTGCTCATTAGTTGGTGTCTGTTTCGGGGTTTATGTGAGAATCGTATTTCATCATGCAAGAGGGCAAATGCATATTGGGGCAAGGACGTTTGCTATCACTCATACTGGTAAAAAGCGGCAGCTCTGAATGAAGCTCAAGTGCACATTGTCAGTAATCAGTGTATTATGTTGCATCCTGGAAACTGGGATAAATCATTGGATCAGAAATATATGCCCGAAATTAATTAGAGCGAAATGCTTTTGGGTTTAAACTAAATGAAAAGAATACATGATGTTGGATGACAGTTACTAACAGGGTGAGAATTAAACTACCTCCAGCTACTCCAGGTTCGTCCCATGTGAGTGGAAACTCGTAACATAGCAGCTGACTGTGAACCATTTGTACTTTGGGCCACACCTGGTAGAGTTTTTCTTTTGTATGCCCGAATATTGTTCCTTCCTCCGGTGGCATTATAATCAGCGCTTTCCTTTAGTACAAGTGGAAAATGAGGGCAGAACAGTACACTTTATAATCATGAACCTTGTAAGTTCTTACATAAATGAAGCTTTTGAATCAGCTATTGGGAAGTAATTTTGCTGGATGAAGTATGGCAACGTCTCATTGATGAAAGCAACGGGCTAGCAAAGGACCTGGGTAGGTGCACCTTTAAACACTGCGAGAAAATTATTTATTTACTGAAATCCCTAAGTTTGCCTAATGAATCCGACTGGGTGAAAATTAGCAATTACAAACAGAATAAAGGAAACTCTCCTGCCAGTTTCTTTGATAGACTACAAATGGCGTTTGCTCAACATTCTGGCATAACTAAACCCCCAAGCACTGGGTAGGAGGCTACAGCTGCTGCTTTTGTCCAAGGTTTGCAACCTAAGATACAACAGCATCTGAAGGTATTTTTTGTGGGTCAGTAAACTAAACCCCTGGCAGAATGGGTGATTGTAGCAAACCATTGTGTAGCTTGTCATTAACAGAAACACTAGGAGAATCCAGAATCCAGACAGGGAAGGCGCCTATGACGAGGGGCTAAACACACCATTCAGGGCACAAGAGAGAGCAGTCGCACTGAAGAAAGTTATTGTAAACAGGATGGTCATCGGAAGTTTAAATGTTCTAACAGGCCACAAGAATACTTTTCAGCCCTGTTCCTTTATACCTCTCCTGAACTTCAATGCACCTGCTTTTTCCCTTACTAACCACTACACCATCTGCTCCAAGGGAAAATCATATTAGAATGCCTGACAAAAAGAAAGCGCGTTCAAGCACTTTAATTTTTGCTGCACAAGAAGGTAACATTGTGAAATAGAAAGAGTCTGTACCTTGCTTTGTAGACACAAGAGACTACAGATATGCTTTTTGGTTTGAAGACTTTCCCTCTTTCCTTCTTTCTTTTACCATTGGCAAATCTGTCAATATTGCCAATAAACCTGTTCTACAACTTTGATTGAATGTATATCTGTTTCTCTGGATCCTTTAGCAGACAAGCATGATTTCATGTTAAGTCACTCTTCACCTGTTAACCTGCTAGAGCCAGATCTCTTGTGTAAGTTATTGTACTATTGATTGTGCAACTGAAGACGTGTTTTTAGATTCTCCTATGAAAAAAAAATGGTGCTTGTGACAGTACAGAAGGGAACAAGTGCCTGATAACCTTTGGTCTCAGCTTGACAATGAAGTGGGCCACAAGCACAATATAGTCCATTAGAATCTGGATAGAGCCCTCCAAACCTCTTCCAAAGATACCCTAGTTCTCGCTACAAACCAAATCAAAGAAATTGATAGACTGTCAATAACTCACCATTACAACAAGGAATTATTGTCCCCACTACCAGTGCATGCATTCCAGCCCATGAAATTGTCCCTTTTTACTAGTGAAGAAACCCTTTTATGTAGTATTGCTCAATTTCATGTCATTCCGAATCCTGACACTATTATTTCCTGTATTCTGCCTTCAGCCCCCTGCTTCACTGTCTTAATTATGTGTTCTTTCTTTTCTATATCAGTCCAACCAATTGCCAATACTTGTTTGCCTTCACATATCGAGGACTAGTACTAGTCTGACATGGGGACACACAGAACCAACATCTAGATTCTGCCGATTTTGTCTACTTCCCCATCCATATATTGTACTGTGATAATTATTAGTAATGTTTACATAACAACTTGTTAAATAGTTGCTTTGTGACCATAAATATATATATGTATATATATTAATAATATCAAAATAATAACCTATTTTGTTTTCTCAAATATTGAAGATATTGGATGACACCATAATCCCTGGAAAGTCTGTGCTAGTACAATATGTAGACAATGTAGTACTAGATCCGCCGCCTTATGAGGCCTGTATAGAAGACGATATGAGAGTACCTTTAACTGGCCTAACTATGGAAGACAAATCCTCTGAACACAAATTACAGTTATGTCAGGAGAGGGTACATTATTTGGGACACCTTTACTGCAGCAACCCAACATTTGATAGATAACTATGTTGTTTCCATCATCAAAATTCCCAGACCTAAAACTATAACACAGATGTGACCACTTTTGTGAATGGCTGTACACTCCGACTATGAACGGGTTTGCTTTGGCTGTTCTCACACCGAAACACTGAGCTACACACCATCCTCTAGCATATTATAGCACTGCATTAGACCCTGTTCTGCCTGGATTTCCTCCCAATCTCTGGTCTGTAGCAGCAGCTGCATTAACAGTATAATTAAATGAAAGTTTGATTCTGGATTCCCCATTAGTTGTTGCAGCACCACATGCTGTTGTTGCCTTGTTGACTTAAATGAAAGCACACCATCTGTTCTCTTTCTGACTTTCAAAGTATAGAATCATTTTCCTAAACAATTCTCATATTACATTGATGCGCTTTTTTTAAAATCATTTATGCTTTCTTATTGCCAAACCCAGCTGATGAGGAACGACATGACTGTTTTTCTTTCACCTCTATTCTCATGCAACCCAGAAAGGATCTCCATGATATACTCTTGCAGGACCCAGATATTATTCATTGTATAGATGGGACATGATTTGCTGATGATAATGGCAAATCAGTTGTTGTTTATACTGTGTGTTCTACTCAGATAGAAAGTGCACAACTACCCAATGCGTTCTCTGCTCTGGTAGCTGAATGTGTTGCTTTAACAAGAGCATGCTGCTTTAACAAGAGCATGTATGTAGCAAAACACCAAACTGTCACCATATACACTGATTTGGAGTTGTACATGATTATGTTACTTGATATTTGCATAGGGGCTCCTGATGTTTTTTTGTTATGGCTTTGAAGTGCTGAATCGGGAAATGATGATAGTAAAGAGGGCTCCTAACCTCAGCAGGTTCACCTATAAAACTGCAATGTATGCCTCTGCTCTTCTAGATGTTCTTATGTTACCTACAGACATAAGTACTGTTAAGTGCACAGCTCACCAATCTTTTCATGACAAGACACAATGCTAAAGTTGACATGGTTGCATAGAAAGCAGATCTTTACTGCTCCCAGGCTGCACCCAAATTCTTTCAAATGAGCCTATGGAAGCATCCTCCATTTGCATAGCTAGATGAAATTGCTATAATACAGGACAATGCATCAGAAAACAAAAAACAATAATCGAATGTTGCTGGGAGGCTTTTACATCCAAACCACCAAAGACATTCTCCAGATGGCTCCTTGGTTGTTCCAAAGGTGTTATTATATGATTTTTCCCGCCTGCACCATGGGGTACCACACATGGCAAAAAAGAGGTTGGTTGGTAACTGCTGTCAAAAGATATTGATATGTTCCCTGCTTCCCTATTGTAGCTCACAATCACTGTGAGCAATGCATCATTTGTCAGCAAAATAATGTTGGGAAAACAATTAAAATGCATACTTGAGCACATCAGTCTACATAGGGACTCATGGTAAATATTTAGCTTAGTTTCATGCAGATGCAGAAATGTGCTTGGTATGAATAAATAGTGGTCCTATTGGACATTTCTTCTGGATTCGTACAGGCCTACCCATGCCGGAGTAGACACTAAGTTGGTGGTGAAGACATTAATAAAGGATTTTGGTTCAAGATTTGGAGTGACTGTGAGCATAAATAAGTGAAAGGTTTCTAAGGAACTTATGTGAGGCATCATAAATGCGAGATGGACACAGAGGTACAGTTTTCTCAATGTTTACCATTTATTAAAATAAAAAGGGATGTGATAATGCCTATCTGTCCCTATCCTAATGAGAATGTCCCTTGCTAGCAAACTAAAGCTAAAAAAAGGTGACATCGTGTGCAAAAAGCACCTGATCCTCACACTAATACATATAACAAAAATATACAAGAAATATTTGTCTGTCTTCAGTTCAACAGGAAAGTGCAAAAGTTCAAACTTATAATCTTTAGAGAGTACTCCTTGTGACCAGGTTTGGGCTCCCCTCCTCTGAGTCAATGCAGGAATACTCTTGGAATAGTTCTGTTTCAACAAAGTTCTGTTCAGTTCAACACAAAAGTTATTTTCCATCCACTGCATCATTGCACTTGTTAAAGTAAATGTCTTTTTCACAAACACTTTTCACAAACCAAAGCATGTGTTGTTTTCCAAGGTATTCTACTTTATAAAGCAAATGTCTCTTCCATGAAACACTAATTCACAAATCAAGAAAGTTGTCTTTCTCCACACACTTTCTTTCTCAGAATTCAAAGCAAATATTAACATATCACAGCTATTCTTCCAATGGGATGCTTTTGTCAGGATAGCGTAACAACCACTTTTGGTGATGCCACAGTCTGTCAAAAATATACAATTACCAATGTCTTTCCACCACCTTTTTTTTTTATCACAACCACATTTCTTCATTTGTCACAAGTACATTTCTTCAAATCAATTGTTCCATTGCTGGTACACTCACCTGCCAGGACTAAGTACTACTGATCACTTTCCTGGTTCACTCTCCTACCAGGAAGAAAACACCTACTACTACATCTGTTCTCTTTTGGAGTGCTAATGTGTGTTACAGTTTTCCCCAACTTGATATCTCAGAAATGGAGAATTGCGCACTTCTTGCCTTCTTACTTCTTCTGAACAGCATTTTGGCTGTGGGCAATGTGGGTCACAGGTTCCCCCAAATCGTCATTTCATAAATGGAGAATTGCGCCCTGCCTGCCTTCTTACTTCTTTTAAATAGCCTTTTGGCTGTGGCAATGTGAGTTACAGGTTTCTCCAAATTGATGTTTCATAAATGACAAATTGCGCCCTTTTTGCCTTCTTACTTCTGCTTGCCAATTAAGGGGTTCAGTTAGGTATTTCTTTAACTCTTCTTGCCACCCCCTCCTTATTTCTCTCTGCTCTCAGACTCCCGTGACATAATTACGGGAGCCGAAAACGCTACAAAGCGCCCCGTGTGCCATGTATCTCCTCTGAGCCTCACTGGTTACTGTTGGCTTCGACGTCTCCTTCAGGTGCTGACTGGTACAGCAGTCCTGCTCTGCAGTGCCTCAGTGTGACAGGGGCTTCTTCGATTCTCTCGCCGTCTGGGTCTCGCTCTCTCTCTGGGAGCCTCTGCTGCTGTGCTTTCAGCAACCACGGCTCTCCAGTCTCCCGGCCTCCTAATAGATGTTGCCACTTGTGCTTCCTCGCCTCCCTGCACAACTGTTATTTCGCACGTGAACTGCCCCCAAACTCCAACTTGGGAGAGTGAAGTCTCTCCTTGTGACGGTCCCTGCTGGCGTTCGCCTGGCGACTTCTACTTCTGCCGCACCTCTCCGACTTCTCCCTCTTCTACACAGCTGCAATACATTTACACGTTTAAATGCCCCACTCAGGTGCCTTTCCTTCAGACAACTAGACTGCACATTTCTTTCAATGTCACTTTTGATCCACATTGACTCTTGGTCCCTCTTCCTCGTCCTAGTACCACAGGCATTATGGATCTTGGAGTCCATAATGGGTTTATGTCTTTTATGTTAATGTATTCCTATTTCATTGCTGAAATGGATATTATTAAACTTAGGAGAGGTTGTATGCCTATAAATTGCATTGGTTTGCTCTACTTTACAGTATGCCACCAATGCTTCAGGAAGAATCGGGGAATCATGTGTCAAATGGGTCACCAATTCCCCTAACTGTGAGTCTACCCACATGCGATCCTCCCTCATAATACTGATCCCAGGGTCAGGATCAGGTAGCGGCTGCCCTCCCCTGGCCACATGAGCAGAGGCTCAAACCGGGAGTCTCAGTGAGGATCTCGCTAGATTCATCACACTTAGTACAGAGTTATAGGTTCAGAAAACATTCCCCCACCCACACCGTTCTCAAGCAAGACGGACATTCGAATGACAGAAAAGGATGCTGAAAAATACATTTACCAAGATATGCACCAATGTAACCAATGTAACATGCTTGAGGGAGACTTGTTTTCCCACTCCCCTGTATATGGATGCTACCCTGGTTTACTGTGAAACATGATGAAGGGGGTCCCTATTGTTTTATGATGCCACACCTGATATACAACGAAACCAGTTTGTCATAATTAGCCAAGGAATATATTCTGATACCAGAGTAAAAGTAGGCAATCAGTGGGAAATGTGGCCAATGGAACCTCTACAACTGAAATGTAAAGATTGTTCAGGTCAGATAGTAACAGTAGGTGAAAAGTGTTAGGGAGATTTTCCATCAGACCTGCGATCATGGTGCTTAGGTGTGTCTTCCTGCCTGAGGTACTTCTAGTGATTCCCTGGAGCTTAACTAGCTGTCCAAGTGGTGGTCTTGACAGAGCAGCCCAGGCCGAATTCTGTGGAGATGGAGTGGAGAGGTTATACCAATGAGAGAATGTTCACAACTTATGTTTTCAAAAAAATGTAAAATTCATGTGAGAAAAGGCAAAGCAACAAATCACCTCACTTACAGGTAAGTGAACTTTGTAAAATAAAAGATGCCACAATTTAAAAGGTTAGTAAACAGTTTCAAGAAGCGTTCTTTAGAATTTAATAAGAGTACTCCAAGGAAAGGAAATGCAGTAAAAGGTATGAAGATAGTTGTATTACCTAGACCAGCAAGTTTAAAAAGAGACCAAAGCAGACCAGCAGTGCAAGTTGGGGCAGTGTGTGGGGGGAACTGGATAGGGGCCCTGGGGGTATTGTACATTTTGACAGTATCTAAATGGTTGCACGTACAAAAATAATCCTACAACCACCAAAGGGTTGAACACCAAAAGTTTGAACCTTTGGTGGTAGCATTGCAGGTAAGTAAAAAAAAAAAAAGACTGCGGGGGCTGCGGGGGTGTCTCCTGCAACACCCCGCTCACCATACTGTGCGGTATAGTGAGCAGGGTGTTGCAGGGGACACCCCCGCAGCACACCCATGAACAAAAAAAAATAAGAAAATAATAAGAAAAAAACGGGGGCTGCAGGGGTGTCCCCCGCAACACCCCGCTCCCTTTACTTCACAGTATAGTGAGCGGGGGTTGTGGGTGAAACCCCTGCAGCCCCCGTAAAAGAAAAAGAAAAAAAAAAGAAAAAGGACCCTGCAGTGCCGGTTCCTGATCATGGAAGTGAAAGGGAACTGGCACCACAGGGACTCAGCGTGAAGAAAAAGGTAAGTGGGGTTTGTTTATATTGGGGGTGGGGGTGGGGGTATGTTGAGGGTGTGGGTGGGGGGTGTGTCATGGGTGTGTTGTGGGTGTATTGTGGGTGTGGGTATGTACATGTGTTCGCATGAGAAAGGTGCAAACTTTTGGTGGTTCGCACCTTTCTAATGCAAACTTTCCGGCCATGGGCAAATCAGCCACGGTCGGATCACGTAGATCCATCCCCGGGGGCTGTTTCTGGACTTCTGGTGGAGTGAGACCCACAGAACATCCTTATTGAAGAAGTAGACGTCCATGGATGAAGATATTAATGAAGAAAATAACTTGCCAGATGTGCTTGAGAGGCTGTTCCTAGAGAAGGGATTCAGTGACAACATACCAGTGCAGGAGGAAGTCCAGACCTTTGGGAAGGATGATTATTCATGATTTGGTGATTCCCAGGTTGAGGGACAGATCCAGAGGTGGGGGGATTCAGGTCGACTGCGATCAGTGGTAGTCATCAATGCCACATTCATTGTCCTAAGGAACAGCATGTGGCTTCTGAGGAAGACTTTAAGGAAGAGTGAATGTTGAAGGAAGATTGAAAAAGCCACATCGGAGAGGAGACAGCGATGGAAGAAGGACCTGATGTTTGGTGGTGCTGTTGCAAGACCATAGGCAGCAAAGGCTACTGGAGCTTCCGAGTTGGGGGAAAATGTCTTTCCTTGAGCAGCAGATCTTCCAGGAATACAGGTACAGATGTCCAGCATTAGACAGACCAGGTGAGTGAGGAAGTGTCTGAACACAGCACCAAATCACACGCATTGAATCATTCAAACATAGGGGGTTCAGCCATTGACAAACCATCCCTCCACGCACAGGCATGCAGTCTTTCAAAGAAAGGAATTAATTCACACTATCCCAGGCATAGATCTGCATATGCAAGTCAGAACTGGTTTCTGGCTTATTATAGCCCCCAGTCCTGGGATATAAGCATGTCGTAGTCCAAGATGGAGACTCCCTCTTACCAGGGCTGTCAGAAGATGTAGTGAGGCCCGGGGCAAAACATTTGGTGAGGCCCCCTTACAATTTTTTGCACTCGGCCAGCGGCGGCACATCTGCAAACAGGAGTCTCGAGAAATCTAACCTTGAGTTTGTGTGCAGGATCCCAAATATGGTTTATTACTACAACTCCAAATCAACTACAGCAAATTTAGATTTCTCTACTGATGAAAGATTCATGCCAGACTAACTTTTTTATCATATGAATAAATATATATAAGATGGCATAAGCTCTCCACTGCGCCACCTCCAATTCTCTGAGGGTCAGTCACTTTTCCAAGCAAAGAGTTGAGGGCAGATCTTTCTTCGGCTGGGGCCTCCCTCTGGAAACAGCCTCCCTGCCTCGCTGAAACTTGAGGAGTACCATCTCCGGTTCCGGAAGCACCTCAAGACCTGTCTCTTTGCTTCTGCTTTCTCTCTTCCTCTCCCTTGCTGATCACCTGCCTGATCCATACACTGGTCACCTGGTCAAGCTCTGAATTCTGGGCCCAGGTCCCTGCCTGTCCTGTTGCAATCCTGCACTGCTGCTTGGCTCCCCTGCACTTGTGGTCTGTATCTGTATCCCTACAGTCCCTCTCTTGCTCTTATTCTCCATCCGTTTGGCTGCACTTATGAGTACCCACACTTGCCACCCATTGGCTGCACTCTTGTTTCTCCTTTGTTACTGCACTTCTGCATCCTATCCCACCCTCGGCACTTCTCCCCTCCCCCCCCTGCTCTTGCGCAATCTGAATGACACAGGGCCTAGTAAGGTCTGTGTTTGTCCTACTCCTTTGTTTCCCCCTCCTTGCCTTGTTGCGCCTAGAAACACTTGTGTACAGACACGTTATAAATGCCATATCATATCATTAAGGAGCACCCTGCCCCAGTGTGCGCATTAAAACACACATCATACATAGTGACAAATGATGTACAGTGGAGGCTGGTACATTTCTGAACTTAAGAGGCTTAAATGTTTGTGCCAATTAGACAGGATCAACAGAGCACAGTGAGGGAGCCCAAACCAAACAAGGGTTGCTTGAGGGGGGTTCTCACTCCCAAGAAAATGTTTGAAACATTGGGTTAAAAATTATGCATTTTACAGCACTTTCTTTGCAAAATTGGGTAGAAATCCATACAGTTTGCAATTGGTTTTGTATTGAAGCACATGGAAATTCCCAATAGTTGCAAATCACAAATTGTGCATAGGAACATTTTCCAATACATTTCATGCTGCCTTTCCATGCGAGATATGCTAGTATAAAAATATATTCATGCTGGTTGTTCTAATTATGTCGATGCAGGCTGCATCAATATATGCCATTATTACCATGTACGGACTCCCAGCCAGTAAAAATGCCATGCCACAGAAAGTATATCCAGGCTGACTGTGTACCATAAGTGTTATTACTGGCTAGATTGGCCTACATTCAATGTGGGCCAATTTAGCCAAGTAGTATGTTTGCTTTACCCTTGATGCATAGTCCTGTGCATCAAGGGTAAAGCATAAAGAGCACTGGCAATGCTAACAGTTTGGGCATTCGTGTAGGCATGGGAAAGGCACTTCTGTATTGGTATTAGCTGGTGATTGATAGTGCCAGTGCAAAATAGTTTGAGTACCTGAGCAGCTAATAGCAGTGCCTGGTAAATGCCTAATACTTATACACAAGCCAAAACTGTTGGCTTTGCCAATGCTTTTTAGAAAAAGAACTTCAGTGAAAGGCACACAGGGTGTTTTCAAATTGAGTGGCCAAAGGCAGACCTGACATTTTTATTACACCAGTTACGTGTTTACAACTCCAGTGAAGTCATGAATTCTCAGAAGACTCCGTTGAGGAAACACTTGCAGGCACATTGAGAGCAACGTTTGATGGCAAGGCATGTTTAAAGCTAGCTCAAAGAGTTCCAGTGAGAAGGTGTTTTGGGTGGGCAGGAACTGGGTGAGAATTGCCATAGGGATTAGCATGGCCATGAGGAGTCATTTCACTGTTAGCAATTGCATTCATATGCATACATATTTAGGTAATTGAAATCGTGATGTGGGGTTAGCACTTGCATGCTAGGCGAGTGATTAGAAGGGAAGTGGCGACATGAGATATCTCATTCTCACAGCAGTCCTTAAGTGTGACGTTTCAGAAATGAAGGCAAGAGGCTTGTAACATTGAAACTTTACCAGAATAGTCTCATTCGAAATGTGGAAAGATGTTAGGTGCCCCCACACAAGGAAGTTTGCCCCTTTCTCACAGCCTCGGACGTTAGTTAGCGCCTCTCCCAACATTTGAAGTGTTAGTCCCCTTTCCCCCCTGACATTTTATCCTAGGTGCACCTCTGATGCCATGAACCCACCCCTTAATGAAGTGGCCCCCAGGGCGGCTACATTTAGGGGTGGTGCTGAACACACACTCACAAAAAAAAGACTTTCACCCATGCATTCATCCACCAGTTACACAACTCCATACATGCATGTATACATAAAACCAAACACAGCATTGACACAAACACCAACATGTACACATCCATTCATACATATATACAGATTTAATTGAAATACACATATACTTTTAATTTAAAATAAAAAACTCTTACCTTACCTCCATGCACCCTTAAAAAGCATCCACACAGCCGACGTAGACATGCTGCCTGACAAGAGAGAACTCCTCTCCCATCAGTCAGCATAATCACGCTGAGCAACGTGAACACACTGACCGACAAGAGAGAACTCCTCTCCCATCAGTCAGCGTGATCACGCTGAGCAACGTGAACACACTGACTGACTGACAAGAGAGAACTCCTCTCCAATCAGTCAGTGTGATCACACTGACAACATGAACACACTGACTGACAGGAGAGGAACCCTCTCCTGTCAGTCAGCGTGGTCATGCTGAGCAACGTGAACACACTGACTGACAAGAGAGAACTCCTCTCCCATCAGTCACTGACTGACGAGAGAGAACTCCTCTCCCATCAGCCAGTGTGGTCACGCTAAGCAACGTGAACACACTGACTGATAAGAGAGAACTCCTCTCCCATCAGTCAGCGTGATCACGGTGACAGCGTGAACACACTGACTGACAAGAGAGTACTCCTCCCCTGTCAGTCAGCGTGGTCATGCTGAGCAACGTGAACACACTGACTGACAAGAGAGAACTCCTCTCCCATCAGTCAGCATGATCACGCTGACAACATGAACACACTGACTGACAGGAGAGGCAACCTCTCCTGTCAGTCAGTGTGGTCATGCTGAGCAATGTGAACACACTGACTGACAAGAGAGAACTCCTCTCCCATCAGTCAGTGTGATCACGCTGACAACATGAACACACTGATTGACAAGAGGGAACTCCTCTCCTGTCAGTCAGTGTGGTCATGTTGAGCAACATGAACACACTGACTGACAAGAGGGACCTCCTCTGCCATCAGTCAGCGTGGTCACGCTGAGCAACATGAACAGACTGACTGACAGGAGATGAGTCCTCTCCTGTCAGTCAGCATGGTCATGCTGAGCAACGTGAACACACTGACTGACAAGAGAGAACTCCTCTCCTGTCAGTCAGCGTGATCACGCTGACAACATGAACACACTGACTGACAGGAGAGGAGTCCTCTCCTGTCAGTCAGTGTGGTCATGCTGAGCAATGTGAACACACTGACTGACGAGAGAACTCCTCTCCCATCAGTCAGCGTGGTCACACTGAGCAACGTGAACACATGACTGACAAGAGAGAACTCCTCTACTATCAGTCAGCGTGATCACGCTGACAACATGAACACACTGACTGACAGGAGATGAGTCCTCTCCTGTCAGTCAGCGTGGTCATGCTGAGCAACGTGAACACACTGACTGACAAGAGAGAACTCCTCTCCTGTCAGTCAGCGTGATCACGCTGACAACATGAACACACTGACTGACAAGAGAGAATTCCTCTCCCATCAGTCACTGACTGACAAGAGAGAACTCCTCTCCCATCAGTCAGTGTGGTCATGCTGAGCAACGTGAACACACTGACTGACAAGAGAGAACTCCTCTCCTGTCAGTCAGTATGCTCACTTCTGAGCCCTGTCGTCTCCCATTATTTTGCTGTTTGTTGCGGAGCCAAACGGCTTCACAACAAACAGCAAAATCATTGCAGCGGCAGCACAGTCCCCCGTGTGAATAAAGGACACGGGAGACGGTGCTGCCTTCCACTTAGGAGAGGGGGCCGCGAGGCCCCCAGCAAGTGCGAGGCCCGGGGCACTTTGCCCCCCCTGCACCCCCCTTGTGACGGCCCTGCCTCTTACACACACACACAAAGGGACAAGGGATAATCATATGGCCCTCAGTTCTTGGAGGCAAACAAAGACAACCGTCTTTTTGGTGAATTGAAGGGAGCAAAACGGATTCAGCCAGGTAAGATGGATTCCTCCCGGTAGAAACATTTTATACAGGTGAAAATCCACCACCAGCCTATCCACATGACTAGCAGAGAGAAGGTGCTCTCGCTGGGATACTATCGGGTACGTTTGTGGTACCCATGCTTTAGGCTCCATTAAAATTTTTAATGCAGAGCACATAAAAAGGAGCTACACTCTCAGTCAGGCTTTGGATTAAGCCTGGCCATTTGAAAAACCAGTTGTAAAAAAGTAGGCTTTCTGCTTAAAAATAAGGTGTAATGATAAGGAGGAGTAGGAAAAGGTTTTTGCCTAGATGAAAATAAATTATTTAGTGTGACATACCTTCCTTGGGGTAAATGGTTGCATTACAAATTCACTCCACACTAAATACTTGATTCATAGAACACATAGTTTATGGGCCAGGTAAAAAGATAGACTAGAATGAGCTGGGATATCCCATCCTAGAAACTCATCATTTCCAAAATGTGCTTGACCTCCCATCATAGAAAGAGAGGATTTCAGACAAGAGAGGATTTCAGGCCTAGTAACAGATGACACAGAGAAACATGCCTTCCAGACAGCATACTAACCTGGCATTCTATGCACACCAAGCGATATCCTGTGGTTTCTAGCAAAAGCTGTGGATCAGCCTCGGCATTCCCAGTGGGCCATTTCGTTGATAAATAATATTGTTTCCAATTTGTTTACTTTATTGTTGTTGCCCTAAACACTGCCATAGGTCGAATCCAGTGCATATCCATACTAAGTCAATACAGCTTGAATATATATCAATAAAAAAAACATGGCAATAAAAGGAGCTCCCCAGGTATTTAGAATGAAATACACAGAACAATGAATATAGAGATTGTTTATTTTTTTAAAATTTTTGTATTGGTTTATTACAAACTTTTAAAATACACAATTTAAAATATTTAGATCAGGAATATTCACAAAGTAACATTCATCTAGATTGACTGTCTTACATCACCTAAAGAGGCGGTGACACGTTCCAAAAAAAAAAGTTAAAGCTATTGTTAACTTCCGATCTGTTTCATCAAACAGAACTTGCCACCAGTCTTCAATTGATAGGTTCGATCTTGCTTGAATAAAATGACCGAAGTGTTTCATACGTTCATTAGTCAAACTTGGGCATAGCATTAGTGTTTAAGGGTTTCTTCGCTATCATTACATAGTCTACAAAGTGCTGTTGGAGTAGTAGTATTCACCCATAAGTTTAGGTGTTCTAGAGTCTGGAAGAGATTCAAGTGAAATTTCATGTACAATTTCCTTTGTTTTTGATCCTGAAATTTTACCAAGTCATTTTGAGTTTTATTAAGAGCTCTTTTCTGAATCGGGATGTTTTTCATTAAACAATGTTTCCGTTTTTTTTCGCCAGTCAAAATCCAGTCCTGGTCCCAAAGTTTCCTTTTAACCAAATTTGGGTTGGACTGTAGAGTTAATAAGTCTGCATCAAGGTCTGTTAAAATTTTTCCAGATTGCTCAACCCATAATGAAAAAATAGAACAGGACCTTATTTTTTAGCAAGATCTAATATCTCATATTGCAAAGATGATGAGGCCATTGAGATTTTTTGCGATAGATGGTAAGAGTTTGCCAGCACACTTTTGCGTTAAGCGAGATCAAACTGAGTTCGAAGCGGATACAGGCTGTTGGTGTTCCCTTTGGTAAACAAAGGACACGAGACCAGAACAAATTTTCTAGACTGTCCCACGTTTCATGTGAACACCCCAATGCACATTCCATACCATACAAAAGTGCAGGTGTTGCTTTTTGTTTGTAGAAATTAAGAGCTGGCAGCACTGAAAATTTACCATATTTTTTATGTAGCCAGGCCGTTTGGATTGCAAGCTTTTTGCATTTCAGCTTTAGGTTTTTCACCCACAGAGCATCATTTATGTTGGAATTGAAGAGAGTCCCCAAATATTTGATTTCAGGTGTACATACCAACATTTTCTCTCCCAAAAACCACTTAAATTTTTGTCTGTTTAATCTGGTTTGTCCTTGCAGATTTTGGATTACAATAATCTCCGACTTGAGGGTGTTCACAACCAATGCATTTTGCTTCGTGTAAGTTTCAAGTTCATTTAAGCTATGCTGTAAACCAATCGGTGTCGAGTCCATCAGAATTAGATCATCAGCATAGATCATATGTCCAATATGAACACCATTAATTCTAGGTGGAAAGACCTAGCTTTTTTTAAACTTGAATCGACATCAGATATGAAGAGATTGAAGATTATCGCGGCCAGAGGTCAGCCCTGTTTAACCCTGCAGAGCGTTTCAATGGCAGGCGAAAGTCTTCCTCCCTTATCAAATCTAATGCGAATATTAGTGTTGGTATGCAGTTCTTTAATTGCCTGAAACAAATTTATGGGGCAGTTCCATCGCAGCATCTTATACCATAAAATGTGTCTATCAATACTATCAAAAGCATGTGATAGATCAATTGAAGCGATGTAGATTTTTTCGCCATGCCGCAAAGCATCCATTTTCAAAAGATTGATTAACAAAAGATTCAAACTACATCCCACTCCCCTGGTGAAGCCAGTCTGTCTTGGATCTATATGCTTACTGGATATGATCCACCTCTGTAGATCACGTTGCAAAAGCGTCGCATACATTTTCCCCACGACATCCAGTAGGGCAATTGGCCAGTACTGATTTGGGTCAGCATGAATGCCTTTTTTAAAAATTGGCACGATGATCGCGCTTTTCCACGATGTTGGTGTTGTAGCAGTAGATGCAATCTTCAGAAAAAGCTGATAGCAAAAATCGGGCCATTCAACAGGGTTTTGTTTCAGATTAAAATTTGTCAGCCCATCTGGGCCTGGTGCACGAGATGAGCTTAAATTGGAGATTATCTCTGAGATATCTGTTTTATCGAAAGTTAGATCCCACTGTTTCAGATGATCAAAAGTGGTATTTCTACATCACCTTTTTTGCCATAAAGCCGGGAAAAGTGGTCTATCCACCTTTCTTCAGAGACCATGTTTTAAAGCAGCGCGTCCACAGGGGCACTCGAGTTATTGATAAGGTTCCGAAAGTCTCTGGTGTTTTTATTGGCCAATTTGGCCAACATCAATTCGGCATCCTGTTGTAAAAGATATGCTTGATGGGCCTTTAGCCAATTTCTGTATGATTGTTTAATTTTCTTCTTTGCTTCAAGGTACACAGGAATCGATAATCTGGAGATGCGCCGGAGCTCCAGTCTCATTTGGCGTTTTCGTCTCAAAATTTCCAAATCAAACGAGTGCGTTCGTGAAAAATGTTGTCGCCGGAACCCACTATTACTTTCTTTATATTGTTTAAATAGACGTTGATATTCAATTTGAGCAGTTTCTGCGGCGACAGCATGGATAAGAGACCTGATCTCAAAGTCTTCAAGTCGCAAGCAAATTCTGTTTGATTGAATGGAAATCTTGTGGTTCCAATGTATACATGGTTTAGTGTCTGCTCTAATAGTTAATTTTAGAAGATTGTGATCGCTTTCAACCTTATCAATAACGTTAAGAGATTGGACTCGGGCATGTCATTTATCGGACACAAAGAAGTAATCGAGATTAGATTTTGTGACTGCCTCTTTTCCAAGTGATCTGTGTGGGAATGTCACCATCTGTGCATCCATTCAGCATAGTCATTCCTCTAGCGGACATTTCAGATATCCAGGCTTGCGTATCTAATAAATTAGATATTTTACTAGACGACTTTCCAGATTGCAATTTTATACAATCAATGTTTAAATCTCCACACAGCAAAATGTTTGGTAGGGATTCCTTTTCATTGATGGTATCAATAATAGAGGACACATTATCAATAAATTCAAGTGATCGGAATGCTTTGTGTTGCCAATACAGATTCATAATATATATTGTATCCATTATTTGGTTTGCAAGCGATTCTAATTTGACTGTGACCAGTTGAATATATGGAGTAATCTTTTTATCTTCAACAATTTTGTAGCCTGAACATTTCCTGATCAGAGTAAGAAGACCAGCTACAGGTCTGCCAGTATTTTTCAAACTTGCAGGATTAATAGAGATGTCGAATTCATCAAATATCGGAGGTTTTGCAAGCCAAGTTTCTTGTAGGGACACAAATAGCCTCATTACGAGTCAGGCGTTAAGGGGTTAACGGTGCCGTAAACGGCGCCGACCCTTAACGCCTGATTCCGAGGTCCCTTAGCGCCATGGTGAGTTTAACGCCTGCTTTTTGCAGGCGTTAAAATCCATGGCGCTAAGGGACCATGGTGCTAATTACGCCACCGTAATTTACGGTGGCGTAATTAGCGCCTTCCCCACTCCCATTATGCCCTATGGGGCAAACATGGGAATGGGGAAGGGTAAAATGGGAAATGGGGATTTACCGCCCCACTCACCTTGGAATGGGGCGGTAAATCCGCCAACCACCATGGCGTAAACGCAGTTTACGCCATGGTGGTAAAGGTACGACCCAGGCGGTAACTTACCGCCTGGGTCGTAATGAGGCCCAAAGTCTAAACCATCAAGCCAAGAATATTGAAACAGATGATTAAATCCACGGGAGTTCCAAGACACAATCTTCAGCAAGGTTTAAGATTGAAGAGCTGAGCATTAGCTTCTATGAGACTTCGTCAACGATCTAGCAACCCAATCCCACTTGTTAGATTCAGGGATATTCCTCATATTATCATTTGAGGGGTTGCTAGACTCTTCACATGAAAAAGTGATTTGAATTTGGTCACTCATTGTTTGTTCTTTTGTGGTGAACAAATGAAAACTTGGATCCATTATTTGTTCGTTCATTGAATTCGGTGTTGTTTTTAAAACTTCTGGGGCAGCAGGCTCTACACAAACGTGATTTAAATGTTGAAAGGTGGGTGGAAAAGTTACTTTAGGGGCCAAGATTGCATCTGTAACAGACGTGATTTTTCTATTGTGTGTGTCATCTTCGCGCTAATCAAAGCCCATTGACAGCAGTACGGATACAGATTCCAAAAGAATGTTACGTACTATTCCAGAATCGATGTGCAAGCGCACACCATCATTTTGAGGCTCTTTATAGAATTCAACAGTCCCTATATCGGTTGTTTGAATTGTCCTTAAAGTTGAAACATAATGTAAGAGACGCAGTACATTTGCCCGATTTAGTGTAAAACTGTCATTTGCAGATGATATTCGTTCCAAAATGAGCTGATATTTGGAAATAGTTTTCTTGACTATTGAAGATGACAGCTTACTTTTTGAAAAATGCACATGTTTAGCATTGCGTTCTTGATTCGGTGGTTTGGCAGCAAAGCTTAATTGATCGTCATAATCTTGAGAGCCACACATGGAAGTATTCATAACTGCTTCCAATGGTTTACTCCTAATTTCGAGGCTTCGATCGGCCGACGATGGAGGGCCATGAAGCTTCATATTTGATCATTGTTGCCCAATAGTAAGTATTTTTGGACTTTCCTTTATAGGGTGTGTTTCCTCGCGGGTGGTTATCTTAGATACAATAACACACTGACGAGTGCTCTGGGACAAGTCTCTGTGGGGCACATCAGACGATAAACTTATTTTAGGAGGAGCCGAGATCTCCACTTCTGGATTCATAGCAGTAATGTTGATACAAGAGTGCACTCCATCTACATGTTCAGCAGGTAGCAGATCTAAAAGATCATCCAAAGGCTCATGCAGTTCTGTCGCTGCTTCTTCCACAGTGGTGCTTGGGACTTTATCAGGATCCTCGATTATGTTATCATTTTTCCCGTTACTTGATGTATCCAAATTTATTGTGAGACTTATGGATTTCAAATTTCTTAGAAATTTACATGAACCAAGACTAGCTTGGGTCTTCTTCTTAGACATATTATTTGTTTTTTTTAACTACTTAGGTTTCACAGTCTGGTGGGTTGTTTTATGTTTATTATCAATCAAAAATGGGAAATAAAGCTTTTTGAGGACCCACAACATCTAATGCTTCAACAACGGTTCCAGAAGAGTCCTGTTCATGGTCATCCATGATGTTAAGAATAGAATTTGAGGTGGAAGATTCCTAAAAATTCAAATTTGCTCCATTTTCTTTTTTTTTAGACCAAGAACTGCTTCAGAAAAGGAGGAAATACTTGTGTTAGATACAAGTTCATCAACAACCTCTATAGTGTTCGCCGAGAATTGAGGGCCATCAAGTTGAGTGTGTGTCTCAGCAGATGTAGTTTGGGCATTGCATACTTCGATGCTGGAGACCGGTATCCCTAAAGAGACCCTTGGGGGGCTACCCGACACCGAAGGGATACTGCCTGTTGTTGATATAGCCCTAGAATTCGAAGACTGCTGCTGAAGGAGGGCCAGTGCTTGTTTAGCCACCTCAGCAAACAGTCTTTGATCTTCCAAAACACTTGGCCGATGATCATTCGGCACACTGGAACCAGACTCCATTTTCTCAATTAATCTTGCCAAGATTTGTTTTGACATGGCGCTTTCACTCTCCAAAGCGCTCAGTTTTGTATTTGAAATAGCAACTAAGCTTATCAAATCTTTCATACCATCTTGGATTTGCTCATATAATTTCAAAAAAGGAGAGATTGTCATTGTCGTGGAGGACATTAGGACAGGTAAAAGTTCCTGAGTAGTTTTCCTCATGATGTTACCAAGATCTGATTCAGCACCTACATTCTATGCTGTTTTAGTGTAGAGTTGTCTGATTTTAGGAAATTCACGCTCCATAATTCAGATGAATCATCATCAGATGAACAATCAGATACATGTGCGCGAGTGTTAAATGTATTTGGTTCAGAAATGGAGGTTGCTCGAATCCCGTGTCTTTGCTCAACCATTTGTTGCTGAGAATATAAAGTAGAGTCCGAACAGTATCCAATCACCTTGGTATCCTGATTAGTAACCAGATTATATTTGGTTTGCGAACAAAGCAAGTCTGGTGAGCCTCCGTCATCGAGACGTCTTCTTTTAAAGGGTCCTGACAGAAAACTTTTATCTGTACTTTGATTTTGTCTTTCTTGAATAATTCCTTTAGGTAATTGGTAAGCTGCTGCCAATAGCACAGCGGCATTTTCTTTGGAGGTCAATCAAGCAGTATTAATTTTCTCCAGATCTAACAGGAACTTATTTGCAAGTGCATTTTCAATCGATGGCAATCTAGGTGGAGAGGATAATATCTGCTTGGGAGACAAAAACTTATCATTTGAAGACATAACAGTTGTGCATCCATCTACAAGAGACAGAGGAAGTAATAACAAGTGGGTAACGTCAGGGAGAGACTTTACGCCATCTGTGTCCATAGTCTCAGTAGTTGAAAATCGAGGCAATAATGTAGGGGATAGTACAGAACTAGATAAGGTCTGGCAAACTGCAACAGTCGCTAAATTGCTGTTAGATAAGTCACATTGAAGCTCTACTGGAACGGCCAGTTTAGCACATTTAATAATTACTTCAAGTGCATCCAAGCATTGTACCAAATTGGGAGAACTCTCAGACGGCACAATTGCCTGATTTGTTACAGAGCTTTCGCAAGAATGCAAAGCAGACAGTTCAAATGAAGACACAGATGACGAAGGAGGACTCACATAAGACTTTTCCACAGTACACTTGCAGATGGAAGTTTTTTGGTGCTTGCAAGATTGTGAACAGGAAGTACAAGGTGAGCTAACAACAGTTTCAGCAAGTATACGGCAACAATCAGGTTCGATATAACTTGCATGTAAGGTACAAGCCTCTGCGTGCTTTAATTGTAAGGAATCTTTACCTTCAATCTCACGTCTCAGCTGCAGGCGTGTTGATGGATAAGAAGCCGTTCTTTCCTTACGCCGGGCACTCGTCAGTGCAACCCGAGCAGCAGGAGAATCCTCTGGAGGTGGCATAAGTTCTTGTATTATAGACTGCACAGATCAGCACAAAAATCCTAGCACACGAAAAAAAAAAAAAAAAAAAAAAAACCTAAGTCCCAGGTCAAAGGAGGCAAGTAAACTTGCGTCCCGCAGTCCCTGGGAACAGGTAAGAGCAGATAGACCGTCCAATTTGATGATAGACGTAACTTGATGGCCGTGGGCCAACGGTCTTATGCACTGAACTGGAGAAATATGAACTGCTATGCTTGACCGACGAGCGGCCATTTTAAATGTAGTAAGAATCGCCATTTTGCTTGTTAACCATTGCTCATTGCTTTTTGTCTAAAAACTGCTTTGCAGCTTGCAATTCTTGCGGATTCTGCTTACTCTGCTCAACTGTTAACATTGTTGTCTGAATATAAAAGGACAAGGTCGCGGGACTGAAGAGTTGCTGAAACTCCTCATGAGTAGCACAGAGAGGAATGCCCACGCTCCCTCTCTGTGGCCTTGGGAGGAAGCTGCAGGGCATTTAATCACTTCACAGCTGCCAGCCAGTCTCGTACGATGGTAGAATATGTTAGAATAATACAGTTAAAGGCTTGAATTATGCTTTTCTTACGGCCCCCCCTCGCAAAACCCTTTAGAACGTGTCGGCTCCCAGGACACGAATAGTTATAAGATAGCAAAGCTTGGAATGTGGCTCTTCCCCCGTGTACAGATTGCTTCCAAGAACAGAACCACTGTATTCTAAAAGATGCCTCCGCACTTTCTAAATTGCACATTGTTACTAGAATAGACATCGAAAGCATTATAATCGTCATACTCGTCGGATATGTCCATCGTCATCCCGAGTTCAAAGGAACTTAATACAGAGGGGTGTTGAACATGACTTTGCTGATTGTATGATATGCATTTTGTATATATGTAACTGATGTACGTAATTCGCTCTCTTGCGTCCCTCGAGGTCTAGGAAACTCACGTCGCGGGGCGTGAGATCAGAATTGGCCAATTCATACTATCTTTTGCTTGCAATAAACCCTAGCATTGGGAATTTGAAACCTCGTGTCTGGCGCATCTTTTCGTGTATGGTCATTGCCTTGTTTCCATAGCACGAGGGACTCCTAGGGGCCCCTTTTATAGGTAAGGAGCTCTGCCCGAGTTCCTTACAAAGCATTGGGCAAAAGATAAAAGATGAAACCAGGGCAAAAACAGGCGTACACTATTCATCCAGATTTTAAGGAAACTGTTTGTAGGCAGGGTCAGTAAAATAATGGTCAGTCCGCATTGCTCTAGGTAGGGACAGAAGGACAAGGTTTTCAAAAATTGAAAATAAACATATGCAATGTGAATTATGACAGATAGTTGTGCTCAAAGCTCAAAAGGGGGGTGTTTATAGAAGCAGAATGTGACTCAATGTGAGGATAGCAGTGCTTGATTTTACTAGGAAGCCCACAAGGGGTTGGGGTTACAAACCAGCAGTCCCCATGGGGCACCACGGAGAAATGGAGTACAGAGTGATTTGTAGCATGTGACAGCGCTTAGGACATGTTTAAGTTCTAATATATATTATTCACTGTGTCCTTTGTGCGGTGTATGCATATTGTATCAACATATGTGACAACATCTCAGGCATCAGCACTTCTTGAAGCCTTGTGGATATCTATTCAAAGTTCAAAATGACTACCTTCTAAAATTAAATCGCAACTTGTACGCTGACAGCGGAAAAACGAGAAACACACTTGTTTATTGAAAAAATACATCCCGGGCTGCTTCTCCTGTTGGAGCGATAATACTCCCCAAATTAAGGGTGTTAGAAAGATAAGAGTCCTTCTGTTGGAGGAGATCCTCTACGCACAGAGAGTCTCTTCCCTTTAAGGACGTTGGAATATGTTTCCAAACATGTAGCACCAGCATTTTAATGTTACAAAAGTGTGCAGCTACTGGGAGGATACATCTTGTCCCCGTGCTGATATCAGTGGTAAATATGTTGTCTGTCCCCAGCGGTTGCCTTGGGAGTACCTGGAGCTGTGACTGCCTTCTGCAGCCTTATCCTGGCATCGATGGAGAAAATGGACATAGTCCCTATGTTTTCTGTGACTTCCAACTCCGAGGGTTGTGGTTGCAGTACAGGAAGATCCAAGTGAGAGGCCAGCTTTGGAAGGGGCCGCTGCTGAGATGCGAAATCCTCTGAAATGCAACGCTCTAGCATTTGAACAGTGGTCAAGTGGAAACAGAGAATCAGTTGAAGGGCCTATGGCAGCAACAGAGTAGCTGTCTCAACACATCAGCAAAGTCTGGCCAGGAATGAGCAGGTCAGGACAAATGTCGAGAATGCAGGGCACTTGAGCAATTATGCAACTATCCCTTTATCGGGGAGAACTCCCTTTAAAGTGTCTACTGTGAAAGCATGCGCCCAGTTCATTTACAAAAAAAAACACTTTCTCCTAGTGGCTGCTGTTGTTGTTTTGTTTCCATTCTCTCCAAGTGTCTCACGCTCTTCAGACAGATGGCTTCTTTTTGGATGGCATGGAGGGTGCATGTAAGGTTCTGTTCCCATGCTTTCCACAGACCTGCTCCTGGACTGGTTGGACATAGTTGTTAGAATTCCTTGACCAGGCGTTGTGCTGTGTTATTGGACATTGTTTTCCAGGAACTGTCGGCCACTATATCCCCTTTCCCATGAATATAGAATTGCAATTATCCTTCCTTGATCTGTGAGCCACCTATACCTGAAATCTACACTGAGTGTCTCTAGTTCTCCTGAGTACACATACATTGTTGATACTGTCAGCTGTCAGCTGCAGGCTTCTACGAACATGCGTGGAACACTGCATGCATTCTCCACTTTTGAGGTAATGCCCACTTGAAGTTCAGGCGACTAATGACATAGGAATTATTGGGCTAACATTTTACAAGGAGTTAGTAGAGAGATGCACCAGGTTGACAACCACACTCTCTCTTCAGGCTAATACTACACACCATCCCTTCTCAATTGTTCTGCCTGTGTCTTGTATCATACTTTGGGTTGTCTCAGCTATAAAATGGCTTCCTCCTGAGTGTGCTTGAGAATCTGAATCCTTTACTGAGCTGTGTGATTAGATCAATTCAAATACATTTATCTTTCATTTGAGCACAACTTTCAAGGGCTCTGATATTAGCCACCAAAATACTGTTGTAACAAATGAAGGGTCTTCCTCACTCACCCATGGCCCACTGGAAGGGGGTTTCTCGCTTTCATGCTATTACGATTTCCCTGTTGGTTGCAGCTAAGATTACTACCATGTCATCTTTGAAGAAGAATTCCTCAGGCTGGGTTGTATTTCTCAGATCTCTGTGTTTTTGTGTGTAGCTAGCGATTGTTATGCTGAGAATATCTGTAGGAGTGGTAAGATGCCCCCTTTTTCCTAATATCTTCTGGATAAGGCTTACTCCCCGTTAGTCTTTGCTGGTTTATAACTAATGTTGAAATGGGCGCACACAAAAAACTGTATCCACTGTGCCAACTGTTGGTAAACACGCTCATAGATGCTTCAGGTTCTTAGTAAGCACTGGCTGTTCTCTGCCTTGTAACAGATGTTCGTTATTGTCTAACACTTCCTTCTCCAGAGTGGTGCCCTTGTCAGTTGTCTAGACAAATATGTGACATGGGGCTGAACAGAGCCTGTTTTGTGCTCTTGGCAAATGCAGCTCTTATGGCTCGTGATAGGGGTTTCTGTGAAGGGTCTCTTCAAGGTTTGAAAGGCTTCATCGGCTTCCTGTATCCACTGATACTTCAGGTTTGTTCTCTTATGTTGTGTAATAGGAGCCCTCTTGTCAGAGAACCCAGGAGGAATTTTTGGTAAAACGAAGCAAATCCCATGAACTGTTGAGATGACTTCACATCTGTTAGTGACAGCCCTGGGGAATGGCTTGAAACTTCCCTGGGTCCATCTCAATCCCTTCTGCATAGAGAGAGGGCACAGCAAGATAAGATACGCATGCGTCCAGTTGTCTGCAGGACAGGGGCGGGGTCCCTGAACCACTTAAAAGTGCGACATGACCTTGCGGACAACTCCGGACAGGCGAAATGTTCGGGGGCACAGCAAGATCATTGATGTCGTGGGTGTTAGTCTTAGCAGTGCACAGTGGTGGCACGAGTTATGGCAGTTTACCTTACCAGAAATGGTGAATTTCTGAAGTTTTTCGATTTTACTTGTAACCACAATAACCCTTTAAGAAAGTTTTTCCACTGATTGTGTTAGATTTGTATTAGTGCAACTTAACCATAACGTATTTTCACTGAATACATATATACTAAAATTGCATATATATATATATATATATATATATATATATATATATATATATATATATATATATATATATATATTCAATGAAGAAACTTTGTTAAGGGGATGCTATGGTTAAGTTGCACTAATAAAAACCTTTGAAATTCACTGAAAAAACTACGTTAAACGGACGTTATGGTTTCAAGTAAAATCGAAAAACCACAGAGTTTTAGACTAGGTTTCTGTATTAACGACAGCACTCCAATACAATGATATTAGATGAGTACATTCTTTAATAGATTAAGTAGTTTCTAATAGGTATCCCGATCGATCACCCCTGACATCTTGTTACCAACAATATAAACACATCTCCTTGTAGGGACTTTTCATCAAAATGTATTTCACATGTGATGTCAGATGTCATTAATGACATTTGTGATGTCATCTTTGATGTAATGGGTGTTAATCTTAGCAGTGCACGGTGGTGGCGCGAGTTATGTTTGTTTAGCTTACCATAACAGGCGAATTTCTGGGGTTTTTCGATTTAACTTGAAACCATAATGTCCCTTTAACAAAGTTTTTTCTTTGAATTTCATAGGTTTTTATTAGTCCAACATAACCGTAATGTCCCTTTAACAAAGTTTTTTCAGTGACTTTCAAAGGTTTTTATTAGTGCAACTTAACCATAACGTCCCCTTAACAAAGTTTTTTCATTGAATTTCATATGTTTTTATTAGTCCAACTTAACCATAACGCCCCTTTAACAACGTTTTTTCAGTGAATTTCATAGGTTTTTACCAGTTTATGCTATTTTGCTACAATTTACTAATATCATACTTACCCAATATAGCAATGTGTGTGTCCAATTTATAAAGTGTCACCTTAAAACTCTGCCATTTCTCACCTTCTGGAATCATTGTTTTTTATTTTTGATAAAACATTTTTTATTGTTTTATATTCTCATTGAAAAAACAACAACATATGTGGACTAGCATGTCCTTTCAAAATTCCATCATTAACAGATTAGTTATCAATCACCCATGACATTACCCCGGGTCTTCAGTGCGATTAAACCATATCCCCCTCACTGCATACAACAGGGTCCAACAGGATCTAAGGTCCATCTTCTTCCCACCTCCCCCATATCTTATCCGCCTTGGTAGGGCAACCTCTGGCAGTATATACTCTGTGCTCTATAGTTGCACAAATGTTCATGTCTGTTGCCCATTGCTCCATCGTTGGGGACTCCGGGGCTCCCCATTTTTGCGCTATATTGCGCTTCATCAATCCCGCTGCCGTGTTCAAGAGCAGTTTGCCCCATTTGTCAAGTGCAATCTCATCCGGAACACCCAAAATGAGAATCTTTGGGTCCAGTGGTATACGGCACGCCAAAACATTGCTAAGTACAGTACAGCATTCATTCCAGAAGGTACGGATTCGGGGACATGTCCAGAGGATGTGAAAGAAGGTCCCCTCCTCTTCTCCGCATCGGAGACAGTTCGGGTTCGAGGCTCTCTCCCACCTATATAGTATCGTCCTGGGGTAATAGACCCTGTGCAGGATCTTTAATTGGACCAGCCGAAGCCTGGAAGAAATGGCCACTTCCCTTGGGTGCATTAATACTTGGATCCGGTCCTCTGGATCTATTACCCCTACATCCACCTCCCATTTGGCTTTCAGGGTCGTGAGTTCTGGCGTAGCAAAGGATGTAATAGCATTATATAGGATGGAGGTGCATTTGGTGGGGATGAAGGCTGGCAACATGTTGCGCTCTATTGGTGTATAGTCTGGGACATTGGTGCCTGCAGGTATGTGGTTTCTTAGGGCGTGAGCCAGCTGTACATAGTGGTATCGTTCAGTGCCCGGGAGTTGGAATTTTTGCTGGATGATTTCAAATGAGGCTATATCCCCCTCCTCAAGAATATCCCGGACCCTCAGAATCCCGGCCGTTACCCATCGGGGCCATGGTTGGAGTTTCTTTATCTCGGGCAGGTTGCAATTTCTCCACAGGGGTTGTGCCACAGTTACGTTATGTTCCCACCCAACGAACCTATGCGTCTGTTTCCAAACCGCAATATTATGGGTCGTGGTCGTTGGTGGAAGGGGTCTCGGAAGGGTTTGGTATAACAGTTGCCATGGGTCGGTACCGTGCATGGCCGCAACTTCGGCCTTGATGTGGGGGAGTTCCCTATCTCCATGAAGCAGGTCATTTACCACTGCCAACTGTGCGGCCCAGTAATAGGTTTGGAGGCGGGGAGCTCCTATTCCACCTTCCCAGATCGATCTTTGGAGCGTGGTTAGCGCTATCCTAGGCTGGCCTCCCCCCCATATTAGTTCCCGGAAGAGGGATTCAACCCTTTTGAAGTCGGAGTCTGGGATCTTTAATGGGGCGTTCTGTAAGACATAGAGAAACCTTGGAAGAGTCAGCATCTTAAAGAGTGCAGCTCTCCCCATGGGCGTAAGAGGGAGAAGCCTCCAGTGGTGGACGTCATTGACAAACCTATCAAGGACCGGTTGGAAATTGTGTAGTATGTATTCAGTCAGGTTTGTAGTCACCCAGATCCCTAAGTATCGAAACCCTTGTGGTTCCATTCGGTACGGACATTCCTGGGGGTCGACCTGCACATTGCCTTTCACTGGGAAGAGTACTGATTTCCCCCAATTAATTTTTAGCCCACTAAGTTCTCCAAAGCGGGTAAGCATCTGTGTCACCCTGGGGCAGGATCGAGCTGGGTCCCCCAGGTAGATCAGGAGGTCATCTGCGTACAAGGACACGCGGTCTTCATGTCCTTCAGGCCATCTGAACCCTGTCCATGCGGCATTCTGGTGAAGCCAAAGGGCAAGGGGTTCAATTGCCAGGGCAAAGAGAAGGGGAGAAAGGGGACAGCCCTGTCTCGTGCCTTTTCCCAGTGGGAAGGATCGGGACGGCCAACCGTTCACCCTGACCTCCGCTTGAATGTTAGTATAGAGTAATTTCACCCATCTCAAGAAGCTGTCTCCGAACCCCATACGTCTCATGACCTCCCAAAGGCAGTCCCACCTGACCGAGTCGAAGACCTTTTCAAAATCAATTGCTAGTAGAGCGAGAGGGGTATCAATGATCGGGGCGCGCTCTAGCGCCAAGTGAAGCCGACGCAGGTTCATACGGGTCGATTTGTGTGGCATAAAGCCACATTGATCCGGGTGGATCAAGGTATGGGTCACTGACTGCAATCGGTTGGCAAGGAGCTTGGCAAGAACCTTGGCTTCACTGTTAATTAATGAGATGGGCCGATAAGAGGCGCACAGTTCCGGGGGCTTATCGGGTTTTGGAATGACCACAATGGTGGCTTTACATAGGTCAGGTGGGAGGGTGCCTTGATCGCGGGCGCTGAGAAACATCCTGTAGAGGGGGGTTGCTATTTTATTCCCTCCAAATCTTTGCCAGGCCTCGGCCGGGAATCCGTTAGGGCCTGGTGTTTTCCCTGTTTGAAGTTGCGCTAAGGCTTCGGCTATTTCAGATTCAGAGAGATCCGAGTCCAGCTCTTCGCGTTGTTGTGGTTTTAGTGCTATCTAGTAGGGTCGGGTCGAATGGTGTTGTCGGGACTCGGTAGAGTTCCGCATAGAACTGGGCAAAAGCCTCTGCTATTTCAGCATCCGTCTGGTACCCGACACCATTCGGGGCAACAATTTCCCGGACATGACGTCTCCCCTCCTCCCTCCTCTCTAGCCAGGCCAACATTTTGCCTGCTTTGTCCCCCAGTTCATATATCCTCGCTCTGGTGTCCCAATGGGCCTGCTTGGCATTATCCAGCATAATATTTCTGAGGGTCTCTGTGGTTAATTTGAGGGACCTTTGAGTCTGTGGGGTGGGGTCAAGAACATGTGTGTTTTCGGCCTGGATCATTGCAGCCTCCGCCTCTACTATTTTGTGGAGTCTCTCCCTCTTTTTGTTCGCTACCCAGGAGATGATTTCCCCACGCAGCACCGTATTATAAGCCTCCCACACCACTACCGGGTCATCCACTGCTGATTCATTTATGTCGAAGTATTCATCGGACACCTCCATGAGGTGGTCCACCAATTCTGGGAATCCAAGGTGGTAGTTGTTTAGTCTCCATGTTCTAGGGGGGGTCACGGCGTGCGTTCGCATTTCTATCATTAGGGGGGAGTGGTCCAAGATTCCACGAGGGAGGAATTCTGCGGATATCGCCTTATGTAGGTCTGTGTTCGGGACGAGGAGGTAATCGAGTCTAGAGAGGGAGCCATGGGCTCCGGAGTGGAAGGAGTAGCCTCTGCCTTGGTGGTGTAACTCCCGCCACACATCTCGGAGGCCTAGAGCGGACACAAAGTTGGAGAGTTTCGTAGGAGCATCCAGGTTACGCCCTCTAAGGTGGGTACGATCCCTGGTATTGCACATAACATCGTTAAAGTCTCCTCCCAGGATCCACCGGTCTGGGTGGTGTTTACCTAGGAGAGTGGTGACATCCTCCAGTAATCCCTGGCCCAGCCCGGGCGGGGAATATATTGACACAATGGCCAGTGTTTCTCCCCAGAGCGAACCCAGGATGAGTACATAGCGACCCCGTGGGTCCAATTCCACAACTTGTGGGGAGAACGGGAGCCTCTTGTGTATAAGGATAAGGGTGCCCCTGGATCCCATTGTGTACCCCGCATGGAATGCGGCCCTGTAATTTGTTCTGTGGAAAAGGGTGCAGTGTGTCCCGGCTAGGTGCGTCTCTTATAAGAGGGCCAGATCGGGAGAGTGTCTATTCAACAGCTGCTTAATCAGATGTCTCTTAATCCCAGAGCCCATTCCGTTCACGTTCCAAGTGAGCAGTTTTACGGGACCTGGGGCGGGCAGGCGGTGGTGGGTGTATTTGTGGGTGTGTCATCTAAACTTCTAGTTGGAGGGCGTGCAGGATACTTTGGTCGGGAGAGCTGCCTCCCCCTGGTGTCTGCCGGGAACATGGTCCCAATACGTAGTGCAGCAGGGTATAATGTGCAGAGGGCTGTGTTTGGGTCGGTGTTTGGACATGCTATAGATCCGAACTAACAAAACAACATAAGAACTTTCCCTTTCATCCCCCTCCCTACACTCCACCCCAACTTGAAGTACCTGTCGCCCGAACATACAAATGCAACACACTGTCAAAGGACAGTCAACTCATCAACTAAGAACTATTCTCCAAGTAGTACTGCTATACTTATTAGGGTTATAGGCGGCTCCCCTTTGAGAAATACAACAAGGGGGGGAGTGCCGCTGCTGGCGCTGGTGTGTAGAGCTCAAGAAAGTGAGAGTTCCTACCGGGGGTGGGAGGAGCCCATCTGGGAGTCCATTCTCCTGTGCCAGCTGTTAGAGTCATTCTTGGTGGATTACTGCGTGTTATAGGGCCGGAGGTCTTGGGTCGGCGTATCTTGAACTGCAGTGTGTCACGCTCTCCTTTTTATGTGGGCTTGTGGCCTGGACCTTACTCATTTGGTTCCGCTGCCTGTTCTGGGGCGTCCTGACTGGCGCTTTCCGGGTCTCTCCTCGGGGAGGCCCTTCTTGGCCCATTTCGGGGTCTTCCGTTCTGTCTCCTTGGTCCCGCAGTCCAGTCCCCTTCGATGTGGGTTTCCGCCCATTTCCAGGCCTCCTGTGGATCAGAAAAATGTACCGTCGTTCCCTTGTGGTAAATCTTAAATTGCGCCGGGAAGAGCAGGCCGTATTTTACATTCATGTTAGCCAGCTGTTTCTTGAGTGGTTCGAACAATTGTCTCGCTCGCTGTACTTCACGGGTATAATCAGGAAATATTGCGATTCTCGAGCCATTATATGTGATCGTCCCGCGTGAGCGCGACATCTGGAGGAGGGCGTCCATGTCGCGGTAGTTTAGTAATCGGGCAATTATAGTTCGAGGTGGAGCCCCTGGGATCCTTTTGCCCGAGGGTATTCTGTGGGCTCTTTCCACCGAAAAGAATTTTGAGAAGGGATAGGGTTCAGAGAGGTCCTTAAGCCATTGTTAGAGGAATAGTTCCATGCATTGCCCCTCCTCTCCCTCCGGTAGTCTGAGGATACGCACATTGTTACGGCGAGAGCTTCCCTCTCCCTCATCCACCCTTGCTTCTAGGGTTTTGAGGCGGGTTATGGTTTGTAATATTCTGGAATCATTGTTAACACTTCCAAACACTTTTTGCAACTATTTCAACCAGTTTTGCATCCGTAGACGTCTACGCACATCTGGCTTCATAGCGGACCTTCCGGACAGTGCCACATGACCATACGCTGGGGCGTGGAATGATGATGTGTCCGAGAACCCGTCCGCACTTCACGATAAGATATCTGCTTCGTGGACAGTTCAGAACTGCATTTTCTACTGATCTAGGAACTTTCAACTTCAAAATGTCCCTTGCACAGCTCCAACACCTATTCCTACTCATTATCCATTAACAATCTAGTACACAGTACATAATTGTAGCAAAACTGCTATTTATCTTAAAATGGCATCTGCTAATGCCATCCCTCCCTCCAAGAGCCACCACCACTGCTGTAATCAAGGAGCATGAGAAACACTGTCCCCTACCTTAGAAATAACACACGCGCAACATTTTCCCTTGTCCACCTACCCCTCCATATTAGTGTTTGGTTCGTCTTCCCTCATTTCCCTCCCCACCTTTCGTTCTCAGCTCTCCTGCCAAAAACAATACATCCAAAAACAACAAAAGACATATTACTTTAGGAACCACCTTTCACAGTTAAAAAATAGAACAGAAAAAAACATGTATAGGCTCCATCTACTTTATATTTCTCTGTAAAGTACATAGACTCAATACGATTTTCCAACATTTCCATTTGCATTTTGTGTTATGCTCATGGGAATATTGTGGTGTTCATCCTCCGTTCCAGGGACTGGAACGGTGGATGCTGGCCCATCAACCCAAGTTATCAGCCCAAGCGAAGCGAGGGTGGATAACGAGGTCTCTGGACCACTATCCCCCCATTCCAGCCCCTGAAATCGGGGATCAAGGCCATTAGCACCCTAGGTTCCCAAAGCGGGAACCCGGGGTGCTAAAAAAGAGGATTTTTCTTCGTCCCGGTGTAGGAAGGAAAATCCGTTTCCAAGATGGCCACCATGGAAAGGGAAGGCGAGGGTTCCATACAGGGTCCCTCTTCGCTTTCCATGGCAGCCTGCAGAAGGCAAAAAGAGAACCCTATGACCATATTACCACGAGCATATTTTTCTTCCCTTTCAGATCTATCCTAATTTCGAATAACTTTACCACAAAGCCAGTCCCAGGTGGACAAGACCACTTTAATCCTATGTTTTGTCCCTTGTGGTCATGGCCAGTAGCCAGATTGTCCGGATCATGACCTTTTTCCATGACCCGGACAATTTGGCCACTGCCCATGGCCACAGGCTACCCCTCAGTCACTAGGTATACCGCTATTTTTTGGAGCTACATTATGACACTTCAAATAATAAAACACTGGCACATTTGCAAAACCATGCTTGTAGGTCCTTGCCAATGCTCCTTACGCAAGTTTGCTGGAAATCCACCCATGTTTTATTTTTTCAAAAGTGTCAAATGTATGCACATAAAATCGTCATATAACCTAGCCCCCACTTGACAAAATCCATTCAGACTTTACGAAAACATCTATATCTAGATCTCTAATCTTTTTGCAAACCTTTGTGTAGATTTGTCAAATGGCACCACATTTATAAGCCTTTACAATATTTTGCCCCCCCTTCTCATTTTGCTACCTCTTGACAGAATCGCACCAAACCTCACAAAAACATGTATATCTAGATCTATTATCAGTTTGCCAAATGAAGTGTATATTCATCAAATGGCACCTCATTTATAAGCCTTTACATTATTTAGGGATCCTCCCCTCTAATTTTGCCCCCTCTTCACAAAGTCCCACCAAGCTTCGGAAAAACATTCATATCTAAATGTATTATCGGTTTCCCAAATTAAGTGTAGATTCGTCAAATGGCACCTCATTTATAAGCCTTTACATTATTTTGGGACCACCTCTAATTTTGCCCCCTCATGAAAGAATCCCACCAAACTTTGCATACTCGCTTAGAATCAGGTCAGAAATATACATGCACAATTTCATGCAGTTTCATTAAGTGGTGCCAAAGTTATAAGCCACCCAAGAACTGCATTTCAACAACTCTGTGATGCTGAGGTGTCCGCAAACTTTTCAGGACTGTGCGCGAGCATCCGAACTGTTCTTGGACTTTCGCGGGAAAAAATACCAGTTTTTTGCTTCTTGGAGCCATATCCCATCCCATCCTCATCACCCTGTACAGGAGGGCGCAGCATCCTCTGATGGGCCCATAGGTCAGAACTCACCCTCTAGTACCTGTAAGACAAGATAGCTTCACCTTGAGGAGTTTAGGGTGCAGGATTCACTTACTCCGACACACTTCAATAAGGACAACTCAATAGTTTGGCAAAGGGAAGTCTGTTTAATGACAAGTACAAAAAACGGGGAAACACATGGTAATCATCAGTGGTGCGATCGCCTATCTCACTTCAACTCCCAACTTCTTCATGCTGACAATAACTTTTATAGCAAATTCGCATCATCATTGACGTGTAAAACTCCTAAGTTTGGCATGCAATTCTATTGGTTGGAAAAGGTAACTTAAGTATAGGTGCTATATTTATATATGTAACAGTGTGTGCGGATTGGATAACTCTTATCGGGCGGGCGTCTATGCCCATCCCACTACATCACTCGTCACTACGACTACGACGTTTTATTGGCTCTACAAACTATAGGATCCTAGATTATTTGGTCCATTGTGATTGGGTGCGTTACACCCCTAGGCATAAAATTTCCACTTTAATTAGCAGCATGCAGAATTGACACCTAGATGCGGAGTGCCTCAAGATTCACCCTGCCTCCCTTCCATCAATCACCGCTTTAGGGCTATGTGTCAATTAGTTGGCTGAGGATGGCCTCGAAGCTGTAGCTTCTTATCAGGAAAAGTTATGGCATCCTCGGGTTCTGGGTGACATCAGATGTTGGTACCTCTTTGCCCCTGGCCAGTCACGTGCCTGCCCACCGTGAATCTGCTTCATTTCTCTTCTTTTTGTATATTTGATTCTTTGTTCTGCCTAGCCACCTGCCTGGGGCCTCCTTATCTCGACCTTCACTGGCTGGCAGTCATACTCTGAAGTTTTGGTTCTTCAAAGTTGCTGCTCTCCTCCCTTCCAGGAGTTGACCTCCAATTCCCAAGCATGAGCTACTTCTTGCTGAGTTTCGATTCCGCTCTTCCCTTCTGGTTTTAGCTGGAATATGAATCTTGGCCTTGCTAGCCCCTTGCAGCCTGGGCTTAGTTCTGCTTCACAAAATGGAGTCGCACTTGTATAGCGTACTTCATTGAGGTAGATATATAATTGGCACATGACGCTCTAAGCTTCTACTAAGCATTGCAAACAGTACCGTTTACTGAGCTCCTTGTGTTCCGAGCCTATTTACATGCATTCAGTCCGTTGCACAATTCGATCCTGGATACGTTCTTTGTGCTTCAAAGTGGTATCTTCGTATACGTCTGTCACATCATTATTCTTTACAGTTCATCCTTGCGTACCTTCTTTTGCTCGTCATTTTATGGTTATCTGTACATCACGTTTGGACTCTTATGTCGTCACTAATTGCCTTCCATTAAGGCTCTGTGGGTCTCTTCGGGGACAGTCTGTGAGTAATCTTTGTTTCATGTCAGCTGCTGGTATGGTTGACTCAGTGGATACCTTGCAGCCCACGGTTGTCTGGTTATTGGCGATTCAATAGGTATACATGTCCTTCTGATGGGTACTGGACAAGGCCCCACCGTGGCTCTCTGTTGGTTCATTTGCTCCTTATAAGTCACATATCTTGGCGAGTATGCTTCTGGCATCTCGACATGGGTGGCTGGAGTGCAGACCCTATTTGGGACCTCCTCTACAACCCCTCACCTCCCCAGAGATTATTTGATAATTTTGACAAGTGCAATGTTGTGTTTTTTAATATGTTTTTACCGCGAATCCAAGATGACGGGCGTTTCCAAAAATCTGACACACTTCACGCTCTTCACCATCCAATCAGCGAACACGTCGCATGTCCGCGGGCATGACGCAAGCCAATTAACCAATCGGTGTCCTGTCCACGGAGCGAACAGGGAAGTGTGTCCGCGGGCCAGACATAGATATCACACATTTTTTGTGACCTACTTTTGGTTGTTTTAAAAAAAACTACTGGATGGATTTTCACCAAATTTACAAAAGGGCGCTTTCGGGACCAAGCCGCTGCTCCTGCCAAAGATTTGGTGAAAATCCGTCCAGCGGTTTGGGCTGTAGGCATGAGCAAAGTTTTTTCCCCATTTAGTCTATGGGAAAAAATACATTTTGGGCCCCCCCATAACTTTGCCCCCCCTGGACCAAACCTCACCCACCAAACTTTGCAAATAAGTTCAGAGTGGGCCATATACATTTTTAGCAAAGTTTGGTGTGGATTCGTCCAGGGGGAGCGAAGTTATAAGCCGCCCATAAAGTGCTCTTCCTATTGGTTTAGCAACTTAACTATAATATAATAATATAAAAATAAACATGCAATTTGAATATAGCAAACCACCTAATAAATACCAACCATGGCGAGACAATAAAAATAGATGGGGATGAAATACATTATTTACTATAAAAAGTATCAAGGTCCGCCTCAAGAAGTTTACTTAATACAATTAACAATTCATGGATGGAAATTATAGCAATATGCATACAGTTCAGCAGTCTATACCAAAATCTTATAGAGTTCAATTCATCAATGTCATAGTTAAAATTTGCTAAAAGACGTTCTATATATTGAGCTGTTCATTTATCAACACAAGTGCGCATAGTTGTTCCCGCAGCGAGGCTACCTTGGCCTCCATTTTGTGTGATATGGAAGTCCAGCAGTCTATTAGGCGGAAGCACTACCTGGTGCTGCAGCTTATTTCTATAGCCTTGTCCTGACATTGATGGACCAATGGCCAGAGTCCCCATGCTGGCTGTGACTCCCAATCCTGAGGGCAGTTTTAGCAATGCAGGAAGATCCAGGTGATACCACTTGGAGGTGCTAAATCCACAGAAATGCTACTCAGTGGTATAGATCGATGGCAAGAAATAGCAGCCATCTGTGAGTCGAAAGTGGAAACAGAATGGAAACTGAAAGCATATGACAGCAATGGTGAAACAGTCTCAAAATATCCGGTGGCCACATAGTCAGAACAGGATCGAGCAAGCCAGCAGGAATGCTGTGAATGCAGTGTTTTGGAGCACTGGTGAAAATGCCCCTCTATCTGGGAAAAATCCCTTTATAGCTCTTAAAATGTATGCACACACACAATTATTGTACAACACTTCCTCCATGGAGCCTCTATTTTCATAGCACACCCACACACTAAACACGTGCTATCTTTTTGCATGGTGTGGATTGTGAAAAGTACACTAACAGTCCAGATTAAATGTCGTCATAATTCGAAATTCAGACTTTTGGATGTCTCTTTCTATGGAAATAGCAATGGTTATCTGCTTCGTGTGTATGTTTCTGTACTTGCAGTTTACCTATGCATAACTCACATTGGCTTGTTTCACTATTGACAATATTGGGTAGTGTGCTGTTTACATTGTTTAGACATTACGTTTGTTCAGAATAGCATACTATTTCTGCAAAAGATTTAGGTGCAGCTAAGGGCATTTAATAATGTCTCACAAAAACGTGCTTTGTTTCTTCCTTTAAGGGATTTGTTTTCCATGTTAATCTGCAAGACAGAGGTAATTTCACCCAAATCCCAGGGGTAGAGCACGTGACATCACATGACCCTTGACCTCTAATGACATCACAGGAAGTGGTGTTATTTGACCCCACCCCGAAGTCACAGCAGAGGGACATAACCTTTCACCCCATGACAAAATTGGAAGTTGTAAAAGTATATTTTGCATGAATACCGCCTGATAGTAAACATTGGCATAAGCACATTTGCATTGCACTGTAATATTGCATTGAATGAACCTGAAACAGGCTAACTACGCCGCCATTTTTAGTTATCTGCCATTTTGATTGCCTCTTGCTTTCTGTCCCATGTTTAGAATTGTGTTTTCGGCTCCAGCAGAGCAAAATGAACTTTGTACTGTTTCCATGATGTCAACGTAGATAAGATTGTTGAAGCTTCTAAAGTGGATTGTTTGTCCTACACTGAGAAACCTTGGAGCTAAACAAAAGCCGTACTAATCAGTAATTTAGATACCATCTGTTCCAATAGTGCCTTCTCCGTTCAAACAGTAAAGTAGAATGATGAATAGCTGAATGTAATGACTAAGCTTCCCCTGGACCCTGAGTTGAATGCTTGGAATGTTGGAGTGAGTGACAGAGAATGTACCAACAAATTTGTTAGAGACCCAAAGTCGCATGTGTGGCTTAGTGTCCTCAAAGCTGCAATGAAACTCTTCACTGGTTCTTGTGGCTCCTGGACCCTTTCGAAGAATTTGTGTCTCTCAAAGGTGATGTTTTTCTTCGGTTCGAAATGATTCTGCAGTTTCCTCTTTGCAATGCTGCACTGGTCCATGTCCCCCTAGCCCTCCTCTCCTGGTTCCGGTAATCCATCATAAACACTTCTGTCTTCTGCACCTAAGCTGCGCAGTAGAATAGCCTCCTTCCTGCTCGGCGCAAACTTGTCCCCCCAGTGGCAATTAGGTAGATATCGAAAAGCTTCTTCCACCGGTCGCACCTGATGCTTGCTGTGCCTGTTTCCAGCAGGAATGGTGGGGGTGGAGACATGCTGGCGGCTGCCATGGTTGGACTGGCTAGGGTCCGCCTGGTGCTTGCAAGTACTAAAGATGTCTCTGCCTAGTGTGTTGCGAAAACCCAGTAATGCTTACTCCAGGTGCAGCCTCTTCAGTTGGCAGAGGTTGTCTTTACAATTGCTTGGCCAAAGGTTCTATTTGTAGTCCTTTACATATCTTCCTTTATCTAACCTATGTCAAGTCCTCTGTTGGCTCAATTACATAGCTCGTGTGTGGCTGTGTTTTACAGGTCCTTCTGCTGTGCCAGTTGTCTTTCCTCTTCTATTGAATCCAGCCGCGATTTATACGCCCCTTCTTCCATGCCAGTTCGTTATACTGAAATAGCATTGCCTTGGCAACCCATACGTCGGACCCACGTTCGCGGGTGCTTTCCTCAGCTCGCGAGCGTGCGGCTTGTAGCTCCTTCCTTTTCTCTTTGTGTTTTTTTTCTTCCGGAGCCCACTGCCTCTGCCCTTCCTTCCCTTCCCCCCCTCACCTGCAGCGTGAGTGTAGGCGCATGTCTTGGGGCTGCTGGCCTCTACAACCCCCTTCCACGGTGCACCCTCCACCTAGGCGCACTGGCAGAGCGGCTCGCAATGCCCAAAGCAGGCCTGCGATCCTCGTCGCCAGCTGAAAAGAAGTGCAGAGACACGCGGTAAGCTTCTTTTCAGGTTCTTTATTGGCGGGCCCACTGCCTCCACCAACCATCGCTCCACTGTCCCACGAGCCGCCTCGGAACCTTGAGAGAAAGCTTGTGGGACAGTGGGTGACAGGTCATTACATATATCCCCCCTTACAAACACCTGGACAAAACTGGGCCCAAAGAGCCAAAACGTAACATGCTAAAAACATAAGAGAAAAACATATCTCAAAAACATATTAACGTGAAGAGTCACCATTGGCTAACGCACATAATCTTGCAACCAGCCGGGCTCACTTGTCATCCTTTTATGTGGCACTGTTCCATTTCCCAGGCCGTCTCCTTGTCTGACCCCGAGTTGCACACCACCCACCCTGAATTCCTCCCTATCATCACTGTCACCCGTTGCACAAGGCCACCACTGGGCTGCACCCTACCATCATACTCACCATGAACATCATACTTATTCACCACCTTCGCCAACCTGCCTTTCGACTAAACCTCACCACCTTCCACTACGACCACTCCATTCCTCACCACTGAGATCCTTTTGGGACCAATTAATTTGCTCTCAACACATTTATGCGTAAAACTGGGATTCTTGATAAGCACCTACTCACCTACTCTCCACATGCGATCACTCACACACTCTCTCCTGTCAAATACTCCTTGTTGCTCCTTTGACTCTGCCTGACATAGTTCATGATTGCTCCCCTGTCCACCGTAACTGAACTTGCCAAGCCTAACCACCCTGGGTACAGCCTCGTTCCTGCTTGCCGGTACCATCGCCAACACCCTCGGTGTCTATAGCACGTCATCACTCCAATTGAGCCTTCGAGAGAAACAGATCTCTCCTAACCAACGGTCGCCACTCACGACGAAGCTTCATCATCATCAGCTTCACACATCAGGCGCCGATGTCTCCTGCCTGCGCCGCTCCACACAGGTACTTTGGTTGCATGTTTCTCCTATTATACACGCACTGCTCAGCTCCCAATGCTTCTCCTTCTACAATATTTTGCCACCCTGCTTAACATATTTCTCTCAGTTATACCTGGAAACATGTCTCCTCAGCCGAGCTGAGCCACAGCCACACTCCAACAACCACAGCTCTCTTAAACAGTTCCCATGGACCTCCTGTCCAACTTCTTCTGCTCTGTAGCACTGCTTTTTTTGCTCTGTAGCACTGCTTCACTCCCTCTGTGTCACTCTGGCATCTCTAAAACTTCACCATAAGGCACCTCTACCTCTTGCAGCACCTCACTGTACAACACAGCGCCTCACTGCCTCTGCAAAGCTCTTCACTGTATCTTCTCAACACTGCACTGAACACCCCACTGCCACTGCACCGCTTCTTAATTGGGGCTTACTTGCCACTTCCACTACCACTGCAGCGCTTCTTAATTGGGGCTTACTTGCCACTTCAACATCTGACTTCATTCCCACTGCCCTCGCAGCGCTTCTGTCTGGGCCACGCTTGTCCTCACTGCGCCTGCAGCGCCTCACTGCCATTCAGCGCTCTTACCTGAGAGAGGATCACTTCTCTTAGGGGTGCGGTGTGTGTCTCTCCTTGGGCTGTCCCCCCAGCACAGCCAGCTTCATCCTCGTCGCCAATGTTGGGTTCTGTCTCTGGCCACAAATGACTCTGACAACTACAAGTGAACTGTTAACTCTTTTACTTAAGTTCAGGTACATCAGATACAGTTCTTAGAGTCACGTAATTTAAGAGGACATAGGACACCCACCGGCATCCTCTCTCAGGGCTGATATCTTTTCAACTGACAACCCTGGAACACTCTCATAGGTAAGCATTCTCTGCTCTGCATTCCATCTCAACATTCCCCTCACTTGCACCAGATGCAGACAGAGCTCAACAAAACACTGAACATGTGCTCTTGCAGAAATCTTTGTTTTCTCTCCTTGAAACTAAGCTGACTTTAAACTCAAGAGCAAACGATAAACAAATATAAGTGAGCGAGCAAAATAAGGAATGTTACCTTTGTGTCTTATATTTGGGAAAACATGAGAAATGTTTAAAGGAAAACAACAAACTATTCAAAGATGTTTAAACATGACTTAACTATGTGGATAGGCCATGAAACCTAGGTAAATGTATGACACGAAGAGGGGCTGGACAATGTGTCCTGATTGTGGAAAACTTGTATAAATACTTGTGTTTTTGAAATGTCCAGCAGTCTCTCATCTCACGGTGTCTGCTTGCACACATTGCGGGGTGTTGAGAGCCAGACAGCTGCCTGTTAATAAATGTACATTATACTTTGACCTTGTTACTCGCGTATATTCTATTATGTGGTATTAAGCCTCGATATTCTTTTATCTTTCAGAAGGCACCTGAACAGGGACCCTCAAGAATGATGTCACATCGCTAGACGAAGACGAGGCTACCGGATCGGGATCAGAGAGTGACGGGAGCCCCAGCAAAGTGAGACGCGATTCCTCTGCAGTACTGCACACCCGATCCCTGGACGGTGAACAGCGTTTTAGTAGGACATCACAACGAGGCTCCCCGTATCGAGGCCTGTTTGACGAAAAATGCTAGCCACATCGATTTGATGTCCGATCAACCCTTTGATTGTTTTGAAATGAGGTGAGTCATACCCCGACTCTTAGAATCCTGATATTTGTTGCAAATCTTGCCCTGCAGAAACAAACATAGCCAGGTAAGATCGCGATTTAACTATGCCTGGGATATTGTCATCCTGTTTCAGGGTATTATTCAGCACGGAAAGACAATCTTTGAAACAAGGCCAACTGGCGCCACTCGAAGAGTCGCCGGCTTATTTAATGTATTGTAAGGATAGCCTGGAAGCTTTCGTATTTAATGAAATTTGGCACAGACAGACCAGACATGTTTCTGAACTTCAGTGGCCAGTTTATGGTAATTTTGAAATTGTCCGCCTAGAGCATTTAGAATCTGTATTGTTGAGAAAAAAAGCTAGGCCTGCATAATTTGATGCAGTTAAAGATCGGAGAAAGGAAGCTATGCAGCAACTGAAAAGTAGAGAAAAGCATGCACATAGACACATGACAAATGCTGAGAAAGCATTATTGCATGATCAGCAGAAACAGTCAGAATCCATTAAAAGTATGGATAGGGCTTTCCAGCTAGATGTGCAAAAGATAGATCCCTCTTGGGGGCGTGGCCCGGAGCTCCAGCGATGCAGCTGCTCCCTTGATAGCTCCGTGGGAAACCCGCAGCTCGCACAAATAAAGTGAGGTCCCCGCTGTCCTAAAAGCGAAAATTGATGGCCCCTGCAAGCGGAACACTGGAGCTACCTGGGGTGATAATATGAGCCCATAACACGTGGCAGCGCCTCAGAACGGAACGCGTGAAGTTCTGCAGAGCCGGCGCCGAAGCTCACAAGATGGCGACCAGGTCCGGGAAACGCTGCTGCAGCGCCTCAACGATGGGTTCCTGCAGTGATCGAGTGTAGCGGCGCTCAAGGGGAGGGTTGCTGCCAGCTGGGCCGTCCCCGCTCCACCAGCCCATCATAGCGGACATCGCTTTGTGCCCACAAAGCTCCTGGGCTTGGTGAGCGAAAAGAACCCTCCGCTCCGGCCCACAGAGCTCCAGGTTCGGGAGAGGGAGCGGATATAAGTGTGATTAGTTCTCGTCGGAGAGGACTCAATATCTGCCAAGTGGAGGTGGGGAAGCAACCGGCGGTCTGCGGGACTCGCCTGGTTGGGCCTCACATCCAGTGGGTGTCGAGGCGCCTGCACCGCTCGGCCACCCCGGCGTTCTAATCACCCAGATGGCCGAAGGCACCTGAGAGCGTTGATCGCGGAAGGGGAGTGCAGTGTAGCCCCAGCACGGGTCACGGCCACGCTCTGCTGGAGGCGCCCACTGCCTTTCACGGCCCCCGTTTCTATGCTTTAACAGGGTTACCAGACATTTGGTCGAAAAAAATTGGTCGACCAGACAAATGGTCGAACCAATTTGGTCGAAAACCAAATGGTCGAATTTTTTATTTTTTTTTCACCCCTTTTTTTTTTTTTGTTGGGGGGTCCCCCCCACCCCCTTTTTTTTTTCTAAAAACCCATTTTTGTAAAAAACGAAAACCTGAAAAATAAATATATAATTAAAAAAAAAAATTCCACCATTTGGTTTTCGACCAAATTGCATCGACCAAATGTCATTCGACCAGTTTTAGGTCGACCAAATGTCTGGACACCCTTTAACAGCAGCCCATGTTTTATGAAGGGAGACCAACGTGAGGGCACTGCACCATCATACCTCGGAGCGGCTGGGCCTCCCCATAGCTACAGGCCCCCAAAGCGGTCCAGAGACCCCTAACGCCACATCTACTACCTGGGGCGCCCCGGCCCATGACACCATCCCCCACCTGAAATCCGGCTCCACTACGCTTTGGGTATTCTTGGCCCCCCCCCATCCAGGGAGATATAGCTGACTGGTCCATCTGGAGGCGACCTGCTAAATTACCCCATTGCCTTGGTCCCACACCTGGGAGCCTGATTGTGCCAAGGGCTTACAATGGGTGAGAGGCCTGACCGCTTCTCCCTGAAAACGCTTCTGTGAGCAAGGGTGCATCTGTGGCTGATCTGCTCTCCCTTCTTGCTTCACGTCCTTCCTGGGGTGCCCCTGCCCACTCTTTTGCTCCCCTCTTCCGCACTCCGCACTAAGGAGCCAGCAGCTTCATGACCCCACAACTTTGGGTGGCCTCAATCCATGGAAGCACCTACCCCCACAAGCATTAACCAAGGAACCAGAATTTATACTCCAACAACCTCCACACTGTGGCGTCAGACAATAGCCTCCCCCACGCCACACCCCTGAGAGATCTCTGGACTGCTTACATCATCCCTAATCTGGCGCAATGACGAAGCAACTAAAAGCAGGTGCGAATCCAGATATCGCCACTATGTTCACGTCGACTGACAAGGGAAAGAAACTCGACCCCCCCCAGGTTACTCCACAGAAATCCCATGAGGATAGAGAAGCCCTTGCCACCAAAGATGACATACAGGCTTTCATGGCCAATATTAAGTCTGAATTCAGATCCTTCAATGCAGAGTTTACCACTAAGCTAGAGCACACCGACCAAAGGGTGACCGAGGTGGAACAAAGGCTGGCGGAGATCGATGACCGCTCCCAGGACAATGCAACCACTTTGGGGGAAATCCAACACTCGATCAGAACCTTGCAGGACAAATGTGAAATCCTCGAGTTTAAACAAGAAGATCTTGAAAATAGGGCTCGGCGCAACAACCTCCGGATAAGAGGGATTCCATCCTCTGTTCAGGACAAGAACCTAGCGGAATACGTGGAGGACTTTTTCCAATCCCTACACTCGCAACTGGACAAACCCCAATTCCTTCTGGATCGCACCCACAGGTTGCGCCCGCGTCAGGGAGTGGACTCAGACCTCCCCCTGATGTCACAACCAGAGTGCATTTCTTCACCACAAAGGAGGCAATTTCAGCAATCGGCTGGTCACAGGACGGGCTCTCCTTCCAGGGTTCACCCCTCCAGATCTATCAAGACCTCTCCCTACTCACCCTTCAGAAGAGGAAAGCTCTTTGCCCTCTGACTCTCTTTCTTCAGGAGCATCAGATTCGATACAGATGGCTATTCCTGACTGCCCTACAGTTCTCATACAATGACACTCTATGCAGAATTAGCCACCTTGAACATGCCAACAAAATCATGCCCCCTTCCTCGCTCAAAGAGGCCACATCACCAAGATCAGTGGACACTACAGACCCAGGAACTGTCTCCCTCCCGAAACCTAGGCGGTCCTCTTGGTCGAAGGTGCCACGGAGCAGCAGGAGATGGTAGTTAGATGCAAGACTATAACCTGCGGAACTTTGCTTCACGTTCTCGCCAATTTCCCAGCGCCGTCTCAGAGAAACTTCACCAACCTTGACCCAGCTCACGAACGAATATAACCAATGCTGCTGGCCCCACCCATGGCCCATGCCCATTTCCAAGGCACATTCCACCTACGAGTCCTTGGAATCCCACATAACTTTTACCTTTACGATTGGCCCTGTTGGCCAGGGGAATGGGCGAACCTACAATGTCGGCCCCCCTACCAGTGAAAGTTACGGCCTCCCGTTGGGGGTGCGTGTTAAAACCCCAAGAGCAGGGTGACGCATTCCTAGCATATCCTCGAGATGGCGGTTAATTCACACCCTTCCGACCTCTCCCCTCCCCATACACGTCTGCAGGGATGGACCTGGCTCAGGAACATCAATCCCTAAATTTCTCACCCTCAATGTCAATGGATTGAACTCCCCCGCCAAACGTAAATCGATTCTATAATAGCTCTAGGACAAGGATGCAGCAGTGGCTCTAATTCAGAAGACTCACCTACTACTGGCAGACTTTGGCCGTCTCCGCTCCAGATCTTACCCACTCCAACTTTTTGCCTTAAGGGGCTCTAAGAAAGGAGGCACAGCAATCCTCTTCAGGAAAGGCCTAAACCCCCAGGTCCTGGAAACAAAAACATGCCCGAAGGCCAATTTGTGGCAGTTAAATGCCTATTGCTGGGAGACCTGTATACTTTTGCCTCAGTATATGCCCCCAATTCTGGGCAAGCAGCCTTCTATGATGCACTGGGCTCTTCCCTCTCTCTATTCATAGAAGGCCAAGTCATAATTGGGGGAGACTTCAATGGAGTACCAGACCCTACGTCAGATAAATCTCACCCCCCCACTTCCGGAGACTTCACTCAGGTGCTCAGTCTACTACACCTGTTCTGATCTCTGGAAGTGGTGGATTTGTGGCGGGTCCTCCACCCTTCAGAAAAGGACTACTCTTTGTACTCCTATATTCACTGAACCTTCTCAAGGATTGATCTCCTCCTGACATACTCCCAGCTGCTTACCTACACCAATGAGGTATCTATCGGTCCGTAGATCCTGTCTGATCACGCCCCAGTAATCATGGAGGTCTGAGCACATGTGCCTAAGCCCAACTCTCCGCCCAGATGGACTCTGTACGACCATATTCTTAACAAAATGCCACTAAGAGACAAGATCGCATAAGCGATTAAAAACTTCCTCAAAGAAAATCCAGTCGAAGACACCTCCCCTACAAACAGTTGGGCGCCCTAAAAGCGGTGATCAGGGGAGAGTTAATCGCACGGGGAGTGGCATTCCACCGTAACAGACAACAGACTTGCTTGGTCCTTGAGAAAGAACTCAAAGCAGTGGAGGAAACTCACAAGAAAAAAGGCTGGACTCCCAAGACTCAGCGAGCTATCTGTATCGCCAGGAAAAAGCTAGAGACCCACTACGCCGAACACACCGCACAGCTCATGGTTAAAGCCAAACAATTCTATTATGTGAAGAACAAAAAGGCAAACAAGCTGCTCGTAGCTAAACTGGCTAAAGCAAAACGTAGTAGCACCATCATCCGCCTCCGAGACCCACAGGGGATGATTCACTACGCAGAACTGAAAAAACAACAGCTAGCGGCGGAACACTTGGCCCAGGTAATAACAGCGCCTCTGCGGGACCAGAGTAAACAAAAGGAATACCTGCGGGAGGCGGCCCTCCCCCGGCTACATGACCCGACTAGGGAGAGCCTGGAGGCTCCGATCACAGGTGAGGAGATCGAGGAAGCCATTAAGTCCCGACGGAATTTCCTCTAGGTTATACAAAAGGTTCAAACCTCAGCTCGTTCCCCCCTTGGTGACGCTCTTCAATTCCTTTAGGGAGACAGGGACGGTGACCCCCTCAATGCAAGAATCCACCACCATGCTTATACCCAAGCCAGGGCAGGACCCGAGATACTCGGCCTCCTACAGGCCAATAGCCCTGCTGTACATTGACGCTAACCTATACGCCAAAATTCTCGCTAACCGTCTAGCACGCATTCTACCCGACATAATTCACCCTGACCAGGCAGGCTTTATTCTGAACAGATCTGCAGGCGATAACACCAGGGGCTGGTGTTGATGGCCCTAGATGCCACCAAGGTGTTTGATAGGGTGGACTGATCCTTCATGAGCCTTACCCTGGAGGCCTTTGGGTTTGGCCCGGCAATCCAGGCAATGGTCCTGGCTAACTATAAATCACCAAAAACGCTCCTCAGAATCAATTGCTCACTCTCTGCCCCGATCTCCCTGACCTGCAGAGCTAGACAGAGCTGCCCGCTATCTCCATTGCTATTTGCACTTATCATGGAATCTTTTGCTCAAAAGATCAGACTGAATAGCGACAGCAAGGGCCCCCAGGTCGGTCCATCTCAGCACAAAATTGCTCTACACGCACATGATGTGTTTCTCACGATCTCGGAGCCCCGCTCTTCGCTATAGCACGCACTGTCTGAAATAACCAGCTATGGGGAGGTCACCGGCTTCTCCTTCAACTTTATCAATCGGTGGCCCTGAGCGTGGGCCTCTCCCCAGAACAACGAGAAGCACTGGTCCCGATATGTCCAATTTCATGGAAGGGGAAGGCCATTCCCTATCTAGGGGTTCAGGTTCCCGCAAACCCAAAGGACACATTCAGGTCAACTTCCCCCAGCTCTTCAAAGAACTAGAGGGCGATTTGAAACGCTGGGCAGCCCAAGAAATCTCACTGATGGGACGCATAACGGCCTGCAAAATGAATTTGCTTCCAAGATTCCTTTACGCCTGTTTGTCCCTCCCGGTAGCAATCCCAGCATCCGCCCTTGGCGACTTGCAGAGGAGAATGCTTTGGTTCATCTGGAGGGGTAAGAAAGCCAGGATCCCTCAAAAGTCAATGCTAGACGACACAAGATTGGGCAGACTGAGGGTCCCCGACCTGCAATCCTACAGGGCCGCAGCACAATTAGCGCACATTTGTGCGTGGAAAATAACCACTGACCGCCCAAGATGGGTGGAACTAGAACAGTCACGGCTCCCTCTCCCCCTGCGGTTTCTTCCGCACATCCCGCCCTCTCTCAGAGAACGATGGGAAGGACTCCAGCTGGCGACTAAGCACACTCTGAACTCCTGGGATTGGGTGCTGAAACATAAGGGAATACCAAGGGGACTGAGTCCACTATCTCCAATCTTTCACAACACGACTTTCTCGGGGCGAACACCCAAAGCTTTCAGAACTGGATAAGGGGAGGCCTTGAAACTTTGGATCAGCTATATGAGGGAGACCTACCTCACACCTTTGATCAATGTAAGGCAAGAAAGAGACAGATTCACATACATTCAGCTACGCCACTGTTGCTCCCATCCCCAAACTCTTGAAGCAGCGCGCTCTCTAAACTGACTCGAACTATTAAGGATCTCCCAGCCCGGGGAAGGATTTCCACCCTATACAGATGATTTCTGGGGGACTTTCTGGCTTCAAAGACCCGTTGTATGGCACAGTGGGAGGCTGACTTGGGACACCAGGCCTGGGTGGACATTTGGATTTGAACACACACGTCATCCGCCTGTGTCACCAACAGCGATTGTGCGTACAAAATTTTGCTACGGTGGTACTACTCCCCCCTCAGGCTCCATCACATGAACCATTCCCTCGACCATGCCTGCTGGAGAGGGTGCGGCCGACCGGGCCCCTCTTCCACATGTGGTGTGGAAGAAGATCCAACAGTTCTGGAAACTATGTTTAGCTACCATTGAACAGATCACCCAGACAGCTCTCCCCCTGGAACCTGAGCCCGTCCTCCTAGGGGCCCCGGTTACCGGGATCTATCTGCATTCCGGAAACAAAGCTAAACTGCCTAATCAATGCCTTCTGGCTGGAAAAATAGTGATCGCCTGCTTCTGGAAAGCCCCAGATGGCCCCGCTATATCCCAATAGTGGGGGAAAATATGGGATATATTGATTGTGGAGAAGGTAACAGTGGCAAGGGCTGGATTCCTCCACCGCTTCCAGAACATTTGGGCCCCCGTGTTGGAGTATGACCAGAGATTCCCTGCATTGACCCACAAGCCCACCAATATCCGGCCATCCTTGAGAGACTGAGACGCTTCCTGAAAGAGGGAACATAGCCGAAGCAGGCACAGTAAACACAAACTGGCGGGAAGCATTCCCAGACTAAGGGCCATGGGGGGAGGCGGTGGGGGATTGGAGGGGATTTATGGTTCTGTCTTACATGTCTTGTTTACTCTGTACTGTTGTCAACCTGCCTTGGTTTAAAATAAATATACTTAAAAAAAAAAGATATATCCCTCTCAGGATTTTCATACATTAGACAAGTTAAATTAATAAATGATTGAATGAACGTGGAACTGTTTCAACTGCACCACCTCTTTATGTGCCTCCTCCCGTTGTTGTTCCTCTTCCTCCTGTTGTTGTTCCTCCTCCTGCACCTCCAACCGTGCCAACAGTTGCCGTCCTCATAATTCCGTTTGTACCGCCAGCAGTATTACCTCCGAATAATAATTGTATGAACTCTCTTTGTCAGGTGGTTCTGCTCCACCTGTAGTGGTTGAAGGGGTGGAGGCTGATCCAAGAGTAGTGACTTGTGGCACGGTACCTAAAGACAGAAAGAGGGAATTGTATAGATGGGCTGAGCAGTACATAAAAGAGGGTGATGAATCATCTGTTTTAGTTGCGATTTCTGATCAAGGGGGTATTCCTGAACAGAATATTTTGATAGAACGAATGGGAACGTATTTGGTTGATATATGGAGTGATTTGACGGACATGAATGTCCCACAGGGGTTTCAGGATTTGAATGTCCTTGCCCGCTCAAGGGACACTGTGGCAAAAGGATATGAGCATGTAGAGAAGGTATTTGAGTTTAAAAGGGAGCTAGATCGATTACAGGAAGATGTGATGGATGTAACTGGAGGGCAGGCTTCATATGTGCAGAAGCGATTTCTTCCTCCATTGAAATCAATGAGTGAAAAAATGCGCATTTGCACAAGAGACGCCCTTAGATGGATTTCGGATGTTTCAAATTCTCCCATTGAAGTGCATGACACATTTAGTCAGTATGCTCCGGCAATGCAAAGAAAAGTTTTACAGGTGATGGTTGAGTATTTACAAGATGAATTTATGAAGAAAAAAGTATGTTGCCCCGTAGATGTGATGGTTGTTTATAAAAGAGCATTTTCACCCAATACGGCATTGACTTCTTTGTCACTTGATTTATCCTTGTTGTTTAATAGATGTTCAGATTTGCCTTCTTTACAATTGCTGATGAGGGAGGTTCCTCTGACATTTGTTCCGAAAGTAGAGATTCCTGCTAATGCTGCAGCAGGAACACGTGCCACCACTATTGAAGCACATTATGTCTCACAGCTTGTTCATGTCCCGTTTTCTAGACAGCAATCAATTTCAGATATTAGGAAGAATCCAACAGGATTTTATAAAGAAATTGAATCTGTCTTGCATCCGTCAGTTTTCACGCTGGGTGATATAGATTTATTGTTTCCTGTGATCCTTCCTGCTGAATTGTGGAAGCAGATTAGAACTGTAGATGACCAGGCAGGGATGGATGATACATGGGATGCCTTAGTACAAGCAGATGGGGAAAGGAAAGCCAGTGAGAAACGGCCACAGGTGATCCTGATGTTACCAGATAGAATAGTGACTAAATTGAAAACTCTGGTTTCTGAAAAGAGAATTATAGGGGACAAGCTTACGGCTTGCATGCAAGGGAAGTCAGAAGGCACAACAGAGTATTTTAACAGATTTCAGCAAGTATTTTCAGATGTTAGTGGTCAAGATTTAAGTACAGAGCCAGGAAAGAGGCTATTTGTTGATAAGTTTGTGCGTGGATTGTTGCCTGAAATCCAATCACAGATCATGACTTCTGAGAGTGCTTGGCAAGCGAAATCACAATCTGAAGTGTTACATATGGCCCAGTACTATGTAAATAGGATTAATACAGAGAAGGAGAAGGTTGAAAAGAAGAAAGGAGACCTGAAGACTAGAGTGTTATTGCAGCAGATAGCTAAAGGAGCCCGAGGTGGGAATACACAGTTCAGAGGCCAATTTACACCACAGTGTGGCACACAACTGGTTCCTGTACACATAAACCAGTGTGCATCATGTAGACAGGAGGGTCAGAGGCGAGCACAATGCCCGAACCTTCAGCAGAGATCAAATAGCACATATGGCGCCATAGGTAGACGATCCAGAGGCCGTCCTCGGAAAGGGGGTTCTGGTAGAAACCACTTTGCACAGAACCAGCAGACACCATCACAAGATAATCAATCAGCAACAGAGTGTTAATAGTGGGAATATTTTTGATAATCCTTCGAATGTTTATTTTTCTGAAGATTTTATATCTGACGATATACTGTTCCGTTAGGACAGCCCGAAGCAAGGTCTGGAACCAATACCTATTCCTGTCGATCAGAAAGGGCCCTACGTTGAAATGAAGGTGGGGAATAGGGAGCATCTCTTTTTGATAGATACAGGAGCACAGAAGTGTTATATTGATCATTCAATGGTTCCAGACATTTCACTGTCAGGGTAGAGAAACATTTCTGTAGGGAACTCTGCCCAATTTCACTGGGGCCATTCACTGATTCTTACCTATTTCTTTTGATGACAATTTGTGGCAAAAATTTGTTGGGATTGAATTTATGAAAGAAATTGAATGCTATGATTTACTATTCTCCAGATGGAGTGTATTTAACGATTTCGCCCCAACAAACTTTGGTTCCACAATTTCTGTCCATGCCTTTACCAACTGAATTGAATAAGGTTCCGACATGTTTAAGGGCATTTACTGACAATGATGTTGGAATTTTACAGGTTGAGCCAGTTAAAATTGGGTTGAAACCAGGTGTTAAATTGCCACGTATTCCACAGTGTAAGATTTTGGTCAAAGGTGAACAGGCTTTGAAAAGTATTATTTCTGATTTCGTACACTGAGGTGTAATTGAAGAAATTGCGTGGAGTGTGTGTAATAGTGCGGTTTTACCAGTCTGTAAGAAAGGGGATAATGCAATTCCTTTTCGTTTTATCATTGATTTGCACGCAATTAATAAGGTGGTTGCTCCACAACTTCCGATTGTACCCGATGTCACCACAATTCTGACTATGATTCCAGCCACGGCTACACATTTTAGTGTTGTGGATTTGAAGAACGCTTTCTTTAGTATCCCCGTGCATGTTGATCGCAGATATTTGTTCGCGTTCACCCTAAGGGGGCGCTCATTCACATTTATTTGTGTGCCTCAAGGGTACACTGAGACTCCTAGCTTATATAGTAGAGCATTGAAAGAGCAGCTTGATAAGCTCGAGTTGCCTTCCACTTGAATGTTGTTGCAATATGTTGATGATCTACTTCTAGCTGCTGATTCTGAAGATGCCTGCAAAGAGGGCACTGTGTTGCTGCTTACTCATTTAGCAGAGCATGGGCATAAGGCTTCATTGACGAAATTTCAGTATTGTCTACATGAGGTCGCCTATTTGGGCTATCTCCTGATTAAGGAGGGAAGAAGACTGACACCTTAACGGATACAAAGCATCTCTGATATGTCTGTTCCAAATACACAGAAAGAGGTCAGAGCTTTAATAGGCATGGCCTCATATTGTAGACAGTGGATCCCAAATTTATCATTGTTGATAAAACCTATGTTGACACTGACAAAGAAGGACATTTCTTTGCCTTTACTGTGGAACATGGATTGCCAGAACGCTTTTGATTTTCTTAAGGCTGTGTTGTGTTCAGCACCAGTTTTGGGCACACCAAATTACGAAAAAGGCTTTGTTTTGTATGTGCATGAACGTGATGGATGTGCTTTGGCTGTTAGACCTTGTTGCATGCGCATTGCTGAGATCTTTGAGAGCTGTAGCTGCTGCATCCGTGAAACAAAGTGAGGGTATGGTTTTAGGTCATTCTTTAACCGTGATGGTACCCCACTCCATAGACGTTCTATTAAACAGAAGGCAGACGCAACATCTCACATCAGTTCAACTAACAAGGTACGAGCTAATTCTATTTGCTCTGCATATTCAAATTAAGAGCTTTTGTTCATTGTATCCGGCTGAACTATTGCCTTCTCCACAAGAGAAGGATTGCAGTGACAAAATGTCACATAATTGCTTCTTTATTACAGAACAAGAAACAAAGGACAGCATTGATTTAATTGTTACACCTTTAAGGAATCCACAAGGAGAGCTATTCTGTGATGGCTCCTGTTTTAAACTACCGGATGGTACATCCACCGCTGCTTATGCAATCACCACATTAAGTACTGTTGTGGAGGCACTGTTGTGGAGAGCAAACAAATTCCGCATAATTCTGTGCAGGCCGCAGAGATTATTTCATTAACCAGTGCTTGTGAAATTTCTGAAGGGCTTAGTGTAAATATATATACAGATAGCCAATATGCATTTGGGGTGGTTCATAATTTTGGTCGCCTATGGGCTGAGAGAGGATTCTTGACTTCATATGGAACAAAAATTCAACATGGCACTCTGATAGTCCGGTTGCTATCAGCTATTGCGCTTCCTACACAACTAGCAATAATGAAGTGTGCCACACATCAGAAAGTGACGGACGATGTAGGAAAAGGAAATGCTTCTGCTGACAGAATAGCCGAATAGACTGCTATTGATTTGCACTCAAGAATGTACATGCTCGATTCAGCAAGTTGGGTTACTGACACTTGCCTGATGGATGAAGGGTTTAGCAGTGTAAAAGAAATTGCGGCTGAAGCTACTCCAGAAGAAATCAAACAGTGGGCTGAGGGTCCAGAGGGTCTAGACGATGAGGGTTGTTGGTTGGATAATGAGAAGCAACGATGGATGCTACCCAATGCCTATGTCACTGTTATGGTCACCATGGCCTGCCACACATCTGTGCACACAGCAATCTAAAATGGCTGGACGCTTTGCCAATAGCCTTACTATCGATGCGGACGACCGCACAGTCAAAGACATGGCTCTCGCCCTCTGAGATTGTCATGGGGAGACCAGCAATGTATGGAATGCACCGAGGCCCAAACAGTTGAAAGATATTGAGTATCCGCTTTTGTCTGATTATTGTGACCAGTTGACTCAAAACTTGTGTTTGATTCACCAACAGGTACGTGAAGCCCTCCCTGTAAAATACGGGGTCTGGGTCACCGACTCCGACCTGGTCAGTGGGTCTTGGTGAAAGGTTTCAAGCGGGGCACCTGCCTTGCACCTCGTTGGAAGGGACCCCACCAGATCCTTTTGGCTACGCAAACTGCAGTACGAGTGACTGGGAAGAAGCACTGGATCCACGTGACATATGAGAAGAGGATTCCTTTTCCTCTGCCCTATGACAAAGGGGAGTAGAAGGTAATTGATGATTCTGATGCTCACAATGAGCTGGCTTTAATCAACACTGAGGGTGCCACGAAAATACTTTCTGAGCCCGTGGGGCCCGGGGAGACTGCTGCTTCTTCTTCAAAAGTCCTTCCTGAGCATGTGGGGCCTGGGGAGATTGTTGCTTCTTCTTCAATTTATTCTTTACCGTCGATCGATCTTGTTTCTGCTTCTTCATCTTCTTCAGGAAATGACAACGCTTTGTTCACTGACCATTCCGTACCTGTTGTCTCAAGGTACAATCTGCGACCACAAAACAGGATTTAGATTTAGAGTTTGCTGACATTACATTAATGTAAATAGAATAGGAAAGTGCAGCTAGGATTTTGTACCCACAAGAAACCCACAAGAAACCAACATTGAGCCAGTCCCTCGTCATTCCTCTGCTGCATACGATAAGAGGCAGGGACCGGCAAAGTTACCTTCAATCAAGATAGGCCACGTGGTCAAGTGCCACCCACAGATGAATTAAAAGAGCCTAACAGTGAGGCTTCTTAACGGACACTGAGAAACTATGCCTGTGTTTGGGGCCACTCTTACTAATAAGGATACTGATCGTTTTGCTGATAATGAGTCCACCCATCAAGGGACCAAATGGATACTGATCACGATAACAGCTTGTATTGTAATTACATTGACACTCATATTTTGGTATCTGGACAGTGCATATCCGCTTGATATTTTATTGCCAACTGCAAGTGTCTCCACTATGTCTCCACCATATGTGCATTCACGCACTCTTCGTCCTCGAGACCTCCAACATAGAGGGTATCACAACAACACCCTCTTGATGATCATGAACGCCACACATGCCATTATGAATAAGACCAATTGTTGGATATGTTCACATCTGCCAAAATATGGGGAAAAGGGATTGGGCTGGTATATACATCCACTCCCTCTAACTACTGCTTGTTATGCTTCACTTAGGACATTATTCTTTGGCTAATGGAACGATAGTGTCAGTGGGAATTTTGGTGGCACTAATATTAATGAGTTTGAAAAACGAGTTTTAACACCTTTAGGATGTTCTCTGTTTGCAAATAGGAGCAAGCTAAATGTTGCTTCTGTTAGGACTTCTGATAGACTCTCCAGACCTTTCCAACATATGATTACCTTTAAAATGGTTCAATAGGTAATAGGGATGCCATGCATCCTTCCTATACCATTAACCATAATCCACACTCTGTTCCATTTTGCATACACAGAGAAGGTTCCCAGCCAATGGGTACATTTGAGGGATGTTTGAATGCTGCTGTACTAAACAATGAGGAAAGACCTATGTATGTAGAAGGCAATTAAGAAATTTCACACCTTGAGTACTGATGCACACGTTGCAGAGGGAAACTGGGATATTGGCACATGGTTTTGGGACTTGTTATGATCTTGGGGCTGGAAAATCTTTGCAGTCCCAATGGTGATCCTTGGCATTGTACTGTTTTGCTGTTGTTGCATACCGTGTCTTCCTGTCATCTGTTCCATGATAGAGGGAAGTTGTGCACACGCAGTTGGTAAACTAGAACCTAAGACACATAGGCCGGGAAAAATGACAAATGCCTTAGTAATGCAGTACATCATCATAAAGGAATTAATGGCAATCAATGTTTTTAAAGATAGCGATTCAGGATACTCTCATGATGATACGTGGTTTTCAGATGATGCTAATGTTTGAGTAATGTTCTTGGCTTAGACCAAAACCAAAAGGAGGGTTTGTAAAACTATATTTTGCATGAATACCACCTAATAGTAAACATTGGCCTAAGCACATTCGCATCACACTGTAATATCGCATTGAATGAACCTGAAACAGGCTGCCTATGCCGCCATTTTGAGTTATCCGCCATTTTGATCGCCTCTTGCTTTCTGTCCCATGTTTAGAATTGTGTTTTCAGCTCCAACAGAGCAAAATGAACTTTGTACTGTTTCCATGATGTCAACGTAGATAAGAACGTTGAAGCGACTAAAGTGGATTGGTTGTCCTACACTGAGAAACCTTGGAGTTAAACAAAAGCCATACTAATCAGTAATTTAGATGCCATCTGTTCCAATAGTGCCTTCCTAGTTCAAACACAAAGTAGAATGATGAATAGCTGAACATGTGCTCTTGCAGAAATCTTTTTTTTCTCTCCTTGAAACTAAACTGACTTTCAACTCAAGAACAAATGATAAATAAATATAAGCGAGCAAGCAAAATAAGGAATGTTACCTTTGTGTCTTTTATTTGGGAAAACATATGAAATGTTTAAAGGAAAACAACAAACTATTCAAAGATGTTTAAGCATGACTTAGTTACGTGGATAGGCCATGGACCCTAGGTAAATGTATGAGACGAAGAGGGGCTGGACGATGTGTCCAGGATTGTGGAAACCTGTACAAATACTTGTATTTTTTTCGAAATGTCCAGCAGTCCCTCATTTCAATACACAATAAATTAACATAAGCAATACAAACAAACATTTACAGTTTTTGAATAGAAACATGCATCATAGTAAAGAAAAAGAAAAGAAGAGAGTAGAGGTGAATCTAACCAACATAATTTTAACAAAAAAAATAAATAAATAAAAGAAATTGTTACTAACTTCAATTCCTTTAAAACTCTACCCACTTCAATCGCTAAAGCCATCTCATTACCAGAGGATAGTCTTGCCCAGAAATCATCAGTATTCAAATGAGACTCATCATGAACAAATCTGCCAAAAGAACTGACCCTGACGCTCCAGGTCCCAGAACACTTAGAAAGTAAATGCTTAGTAGTCTGAAATTCCATAGTTGAGCACCTATCACATATTGGTGCAGTACCCCCTTCTTTATCCCTTATAGCTAGTAATTTCAGGGTAGGGAGTACATTTAAACGAAATCTCAGAAAAGCAGATCTAAACCAAAAACTAGGGGACTTCTTTAGATAAGCCGGAAGAAACGATAGACGCTTATCTAACAATGTCAGGGAGGCCGATCTTTTAGTTCTCCACATCTCATCAATCGTGTGAATCCAATCAGCCAATTTCATTTTTTCCTTCACTTTTAGAGGGTTCTGTAAAAGGGACTCAGCATCAGAATCACTGCCAGACAATAATTCCGAACATGTTAGTTCTAACCTACATTTAAAAACATTATTTCCTTGTTCCCGCTCTACATCAATTTCCTCAAAGAGCGAATTCCTAGGGGGATCACGAATCAACCTATAAAGAGTAAGCCACTCCCAGGCTAACCATGATCTAAGTGAGGGCAAGCCAAGCTCATATCGTAAGAAAATAATCGGAACACAATCAGGAAGACCCAACTTACGTTTCCAAATCTTAGATTCAATAGTATCCCAGTCTAGTTAGAAGGCTAGAGAGTTGTAGTTCATGCCATATAGAATTATGGGAACTACCTTCCCGATATAAAATCTTATAAGGGGGAGGATGGTGAATCTGCCAAACTTAAAGTAGATTTCTTTCATCTGTGCTCCCAATTTGAACAATTTTAATTCAATAGAGGCCAGCAGACTACTCCTGGATGGAAAGGATCTTAATTCAGCTCCCAGATAGGTTTATTCTGAAACAACCTCTACCTGGGAATAGTCTAATTTACAGACCAAATTCTTCACTATTTTGTTAGGCCTCCTAAATACAAGAATCCTAGATTTTGAAGGATTTATTCTTAATTTATTGATCCTGGCATAAGATTCTAAAGCAGATAACAGACGCTGCAGCCCTACTTGTGAGTAGTCCAAGACTACTATATCATCGGCGTACGCTAACCAATTGATTTGTACATTACCAATGGAAGGAGATATTAACCCAATATTCTGTAGCCAAGCAGCTAGATCTGCCATAAAAAGGATGAAAAGCAAGGGAGCTAATAAACAACCTTGGCGTACCCCTCTAGTTATCCTGATTGGATCAGAGAGCAAACCGGACCTGCCAAGTCTAACCCGCATATAGTTGTTAGAATGCAGCTCTCATAGGATAGAAAGTAAGCCAGCAGGAATACCCCAGGCATCCAATTTTTCCCATAATAAATTCCTATCAACCATATCGAATGCCTGGGATAAGTCAATCCAGGCTCCAAAGAGAGCAGGGCCCCCCTTGGTGAAAGACGTCGCAGCAAGGTAGCTCAAGACCAACCCATTCAGTGAGGTAGAACGACCCTTTCTAAAACCAGATTGCTGCTTCGGAATAATTCCCTTTGTTTTCGCCCAAGATTCCAATTCGCCTAAAATAATTCCCGAGAAGATTTTGCTATCGGCGTCTAGGAGAGAGATAGGGCGATAATTAGAAGCCAGTAGCCTGTCTTGTAAATAGGAATAACTATTGAATGGGTCCAAGAGTCAGGGATTCTCATCTGGGCAATGACATTGTCAAAGAGGGCTTTAAGAACCCTCGCCCATGTTTCTGGATCCGATTTCAAGATCGAATTGCTTAAACCATTCGGACCAGATCCTCTGGAAGCTGAGGATTTTTTAATTAACAATTCTATATCCAGAAAGTTAAACTCAAGATACCAACTATGGATTACATCAGCAGCCGAGCATATCAAGGTGTCAGAATAATAAACCTTAGAGAAATGTTCAATCCACACCCCCTCTTGAATAATAGAATCTTGTTTCTGGTGTTGAGTAACCTCATGAAGTACCAAATGGTTATGTGCACGAAGCCAATTCCTATAGTTATTTTTCAACTTTACTAACCCCTCCCCATTGGCGTTCTCGCATAGGCCTGATCTCTTCAAGATAGATATCTGACGCCTCAATTCTTTTTTACGAATTATAATTTGAACATTAAAGAAAATGCAGCTGGTGTGTTTTCTGCGCGAGGGGCTCCATCGAAGCCTGTACAGACAAAAAATTCAAAAAAACCCTAGGGATACAGAAGTCAGACAAATATTGTTTGATTTTATTATTTGGAATGCGCGCCTAACCCAGAGGTAGCAGGGTGCAGGAGCAACAAGAGCATTGTATAGCTTAGGTTACATAAATCATTGTAGATGGGTCCAGCTAAGGGTTCCAGTACTAGACACATCACAACATTGAGGACAGAGTACAGTAAGTCATATTTAAATAAAATATACACAGGATTACAGGTTTATATTATAACTGAGCATAATAAATACATTAATTGTCATGTTCCTTAATCCAGGAGATGAGAGTAGATCTAAAATGTAAGTAAGGAAGGTCTTCCCTTAGGAAGGGCGGTAGGGAGTTCCAATGTTGTGCATCTTTGATGGGAAAGCTGCTCCCTCCAGTCATAATACGTTTGAATCTTGGCACCAGTAGAAGGTTGGAGTTGGCCGTTCTAAAAGGGCGGCCGGAAGCTTGTCTAGTGAATCTCGTTATAAGGTATTGAGGGGCAGAATGGTGGAGACATTTGTGAGTCAGGGAAAGGGCTTTAAGGAGGATCGTGTCTTTCGTAGAGAGCCAGTTGACAGATCTTCTGGTGTCTGAAATGTGGGCTTTTTTCGGGAGACTTAAAGCTGCTATTAAGGCATTATTCTACAGAATTTGGATCTTGTTTGTAATGTATTTGTTACTGCCTACATAGAGAGCATTACAATGTAGGAGGTAGCGGAGGCCATGGCGTTTACTTGTTTTTTTAAAAGTTAGTGTAGAGTCTAGATGGAAGCCAAGGGTTTTAACCTCCTTGGCCACAGCAATGTTATTATCGATTTCGAATGAAGAATAGTTCTGGCCTAGTTTGTTGAGGTTGGATGTCATGCCTAGGATGAGTAGTTCCGTTTTGTCATCATTCAGGCACAGACAGTGTGAGGCCATCCCTGCCTGGATGATGAGGTACACTCTATTTACAAAGGCCAAATCCTTGTCATAATCCCCCGTCAGCGGGATGAGGATCTGAGTATCATCAGCGTAGGACCATCGAGATCATCGAAAAGGGGCTTTATGAAGATGTTGTACAAAGTGGGAGAGACACAAGAGCCCTGTGGCACACCACAAGTAATAGGCATTGGGTCAGCAGCTGCTAGCGGGGAGAAGACTTGCATTGTTCTGTTATTAAGAAAGGATTGTATCCAATCAATAGCCACTTGGGAGAAATGGCCTGCCGACTCTAAGTGGTTGCAGAGGATCTTATGGTCAACCAGATCAAATGCTGCTGAGAGATCAAGGAGCAACAGTAGTGCCATTTTACCCTCGTCTCTGAACTTATCTATTTGTGTCTTAAAGACATGGTCTAGTAAAAAATGTTATTGTCCCTATGGGTCGGCCATGTTTTTTTAAGCCTAAGTGGCTCGATTTTAGAAAACTTTCCTATGGACCTTACCCGAGTTTTCGTCCATTAAACGCACGCGAAAACAGGCAGTAGGGCGCCGCCATTTTGTGATAATCCTATCACTTGCCGCATCGCCCTGGCTGACCTGCTTCTGCGGCACTAAATCAATTCCCCCACCCCTGAGCCTGACATTATCCAAACATTCATATTCCCCACCTCTCCCGTGACGTTACTGTGCTGCATAGGCAAACGCGCCCAGTCATCTTCTACGCGACTTCACACAGAACCCGGAAACCAACACAGACCATCTCACAACACAGCGCGCCACAATTCGGAATATGAAACTGTACTTTAAAATCAAACAGCAACACGGTACATTTGGTAAAGTACATTTATTTCATATTAAATGTTTAGAGAATATTCAGCAATTGCCATATGATCTCCGAAAGCCATTTATTTTCTTTTATCTGTATCCGCAATGGTGCACCTGGTGTTGCTTTTCGTTAAAAGAAGCACTTTGGAAGCATGGTGAACCGCAAGGCTGTTCCATCAACTAGGCACTAGTCCATCGTAAAGGTTGATATGTTGCTTCTAGCCACTAGTACAGCGTAAGGGCATGTGGGCCCTTGGCGATCGTCCCATAAAATTGTCAGTGTGCTCCAGTTGTTCACACAAAGCTGCAGGTGTCTCACGAAGAAACCGTCTGCCGGTGTCTCAAACCGATGACAGTAGCAGAAGGGGAGCAAATACCTGTTATGAAAACAAAATAATTATAATTAGTCTCGCCAGCCGATCTTCATTAATATTACTCATTTTATTTATTACAGCCGATCAGAAACTATTTGCTTGCAAGGATAGTTCAATGGAGTATGTTCGGCTCTAAAATCAATGCGAAAAGTAACAAAATAAATCGAGGTCAACACACAATGATAAACGACAGTTAGTCTACATGCGTGTGGAATGATATGATATATGATATGGCATTTGTAACGTGCCTATACACAAGTGTTTCAAGGTGCGACGAGGCAGGTGGGGAACAAGGGCAGACAGACAACGATCCTACTAGGCCAGGTGTCTTCCTGATCGCGCATGGGGAAGGGAGGAGGGGGGTAAAAGTGCTGTACATGGTTAGTCGAATACAAGATAAATAATAGGGCCAGCTGGTGGCAAGTGCAAGTTAAATGCTGGGAGAAGGGGCTGAAGGATACAGAGACAGTCCGGTAGTGCAGGTAGGCAGTGCAGGGAAAAGTGGCTGGGCCAAGGACCGAGATCGGTGAGACCAGTCGACCTGCATGCCCATGTGCCCACTAGGAACACGTTTTCCTTGCTTTTCCTAGCTCTTCATTCATTCATTTATTCATGCATCCATTCATTAAATCTTCATTCCAGTATAAAAGCGTCTAAAGATTTACTCACATTATATTTGAAATTTCCATTGTGTCTCTTCGTAATGCAGTCTGTAAAACGGACCGTGCTCTTGACAACGATTTTTCGTATACTGAACTAAAATGAAACTCGTTCTAGTTTCTGAATTTTCTGCCTTATCGTCTCTTACGTTATTGCGCACCCCCTACAAATGTAGTTCTTTCGGCATGGTCCCTGTCTCAAGGTCAAAAAACATTAGACCCTTATACTTCCAGTGCGACTTGTGGGCCTCTTCTGGGCGCGAGCTGAAAATCAAAGCCGCTGTCCTTCGCATTCTTTATTTGCAACATCACGTAGTAAAGGCATCTGTGAGAACTTGAAGTTTAGAATCCCTCTATGTAGTGCGCCTCAATGTGCAAATGTGAACTGGCTTCTCTCCCAAATGCCACGGCCCGCTTGGCGCGTTCTAAGGCCCCCAATTTTGTCCCCGTTGTCTGCGAGCTTGACAGCCCAAATGGAGACATTTAATTTTTGGCGGAAGGTTAGGGAAAGTATAAAGTACCACAGGAGTTGAGTTAAAAGTGAGATTTATTGTTTGTTTGTTTGTTTTATTATTTGCAATACGCAAGCCTCCCCTCCGTTAACAGTGCACAACAATGCGCAGCATTTACATTTACATGAGATAAAACATGAGAAAAATATATACATACACATATATGAGGTGAATAGAGAGAATTCAAAGATGACACCCAGCTTGTTCGCCACCCATGATGGTGAAGGCAGGGGTTAGGTTTACAGGTACACTGTACAATAACATTTATTTACAAAAAGACAATCGTATTGCAATTATTTAAACCGGGATTTGTACTTCACAACCAGCTGTGCTTCGGGTGGGCATGGCACAGTTGCAATGTTCGGTGGCAATGGATCACTGCTCTGCACAGAAACGTCCAAAATTCCATATCTGTGCTTCTCTAACACAGCAACAATAAGGCCTTTCACAAAGTCGAACTGCATTTCATCATAGACTGGTTTGATCACCCATTGCTTACTTCGTTTTGAAAACACCTTAGTGTAGCGAGGCATCCTTACTTTACCCCTAGTCCTAGATTGTTCACGTCCGACATTGCTGTTATGGGCCAAGACCGCTAGTAGAGTGCGATGTTTCATGCCGCGAAAGCTAAAATGCAAGCTCTTTGGCCTGTACTTTAGGCACATATTGTGGAACACCTCCAAATCTCCTGTGTGACAGAAATCTGTCAGCCCTCTCAAATCTCTTGATAGAGTTTTGTCGAAAAAAATCTTCTCAATGGCTTTGTGTGTCGGTGAAGATGGAATCAACCACTTCTTCTTCCGTGCCTCCTCTGGGGACAAAGGGCCTTGTTCACATTGGTGGAAATGTTGAATTTCTGTCCAGCGGTGAACGTTAGTACAGTGGTGCATCAGTGACTCCCATTTTTCAAGTAGTATTTCCCCTGACCCTTCACAAGTTTTTGAGCTCCACCAAAGATGGTTGGTGATAGAATGGGACCACTGCAAAATACTTTCAAAACCTTTTTTTTTCCTGCAGCCGAGATTTTCTTACTGATTGATTTAGCAAGATGCCATACGTCAAATTGATGATTAATATGTGGGAACTGCTCTCTCATTGTCTTGGCAATTGAAACGTGTCTGTCCGTGGCTATGAGGTCGATGTGCATTCCCCTTGATTGTAGATATTCCACTGATTTTATAAATCCTAGTTTCTCCATGGCCACTGAGGATGTACATTGTGTTACCTGCACGACCACCGAACTCACAATTTTCTTACTATCCATGTCCTGAAAGTGGTAGGTGCAGTACTTGGCAGAAAATCCAGGGCTGTCGCACTGTCCATCGCCGGCTAGCCTGAAACGTTTCCCTTCCAATGTACTTACTAGAGACAATTGTTCAATTTTCCAAGCATCACTAATGGCCGGAAACAGATAATCACGTTGGTATATGTAGTACAGCGATTTAGAAATGAAATGGAGTCCCACAAACTGAAAGAAAGTCTCTAACTTTCTAAAACTGGAGCCACTAAAAAGTGATGCAGCTGCACACAGTAGATTGCCTGCATCATTTGTGCAGACCATGAGAACCTATGATTTAATCTACAGGCGGCATTTATTTTGACGTTACTGCCTTTTATTTGACGAGTCACATTAATCAATGGCTTCCCACATACTTTCCCTCTAACGGAATGCACACATTTCAGCATACTTATAATTTCCATCAAACAACTGTCGAATACAATGTATTTGCTCTCTTTCATTAGACTGTCATCCTGCGTCAACGTTGTTTCGGCCTGTGACATTGCGAAGATTTCAACACATTGGAAAGTAATTTTGCTGATATCGATGCGTCTATGGATGCTGTCGCTGGTTCATTCTCTGTCATTTCGACATCTATTACTTCAATATTGATGGGGAGAACACAACAATGTCGACAGGTTTTTTGGGTGGCAAATTTTTGGCGGGTGTAGATTGTGTGAATTGATCTGTAACTACTTCAGAGCTATCTTCAATACATTCAATAACATCTTCTTGTGGTGGTGCGGTCGCACTGTAGCAATGGTCCAATGCAACTTTGCTGTATTCTCCAAACACAGTTAATTCATGTTCTGGCCATTGCACATGAGCATCTCGAGCCTGAACACGCCTCGCCTCAATTAATAGTTCCTCCATAGTGTACATGGTCTGGCAAGCAACATCTTTCATTCGCTTCTCTGTGTATGTATAGTTCTGACACCCACGGGTAACTGGAGGAGAGATTGGAAAAGGGATGTTCAGTTTAAACACAAGATAAAGTGTAGTCCAATTGACTGGAAAAAAAACATAAAATAGTCCCCAGCACAAACATATTTTTAAAGTTATGAACTGTTTGTAACTAACCTTTTTTTGTTTTTTTTCTTTGCAACTTTTTTGACTCGACCTTCAACATCTGCACGCTGTAGCTCCGATTCGTTTCCGCATGTCCTCCCTTCCTCTTGCGCTGCAACGACTATATTTTCTGTATCCGCATAGACAGCACGGAATGAGGCTTCATCGTCTCCCTGAAACATAGTACTTTCATTACTATGTATCAAAATATTGTTAGCATAAAACACACGTGAGGACGAACACACAGGTACATTTCAATAGCCAAACACGATTTAAACATTGTGTGCAACAATCAAACGACAGGTATTCGACCAGTGATGATCTATTTCGATGGAGCTGTCAGTATCCATACCTCTGGCTCTGCATGGACTGCCATGAATGGTTGTATTGGAGAGGAGGCATCCGCATCTCCCTGAAACACAGTACTTGCATTAGTATGGTTTTCAATATTGGAAACATAACACACACTTGGGGTCGAACGCACAAGGTACATATAAAGAGATAACCACAAATGGATGCATTGTCTAAAAGAATCAAGGAAAATCTAAATATGATCCACATTTCATCGACTTATTTCTCCGATTTATTTACATCTGCATCATCTAAATTGGGATGTTGTGATTGTGGTGGAAGCTCCGTCGTCTCCCTGAAACACATCACATGCGTTAATAGGGAAGAAAGTATAGAAAATGGAATCACGTTTATATGATCACGCATGATGGAGCTGTCAGTATCCATACCTCGTGCTGCTGAAGAATATCTATGGATGTTGCAAATGTAGTGCGCACTTCCGAAAGCTGTTGCGCAGATTCGTATACGCATGGTCCCGCTTCCACTTCCCCTGGAATTACTTGAATGTCAGGCTCCGCATCAAGTGCAGGGGTTGACGCTCCATCAACTGCCTGAAACATAGTACTTGCATTAGTGAGGATTACAATAGTGAAAACATAACACACACCTCGGGTCGACAGCACAGGTACATATCAACGGCTAACCACGAATGAAACATTGTGTAGAACAATCAAACGACAAGAATTCCAGCTCTGATGATGACGCTCGATGGAGCTGTCAGTATCCATACCTCCTGCTGGTGAAGAACATCTAGAAACGTTGTAGATGTGGCGGACGCTTCAGCATCTCCCTGAAAGACAGTACTTGCATTAGTATGGATAACACTAATTATAACTGAAAACAAACACTAGTGGACGATAACTAAGGTGTATATCAATTGGAAAGCACTAACAAAACATTCGGTAAAATAATTACACGATAGAATAAAACTATTACTTGACATGCATAAAACAAGTCTGTAGCGGATTAGCCTAGTAAGATTACCTGATACGTGCTAGAAGTGGTTGATAACTGCGACCACGTCAAGGATGTAGAATGTTCTTGCTTCAGATCCAAGGGATAGTCAAGAAGTTGTAAAGGTAAATTAATGATTGATAAATGAAATGCCAATATTAAAAATACCCATGTAAGGCGACAGAATACTTGAAAAATGCTCAATACAGCACAGTTCCCTGTTCCCATATATATACATTGCGTTTGTGGTTTATGAAATCGAAAAAGAATATATTGATAAATGTCATTATTCAAAAAACTATACACTCATATCAATATCGAAATTATTACAAGGGATAGAACACCTACAATATCAATTAATCCATTCGGCTACCTACACACTACCGCAAGGCCTAAAGCTAAATCCGGACACTTGACTCACCGGTGACGGAATGTGGACGAATAGAGTGGGAATAGCGTTTTCGAGCAATTTCCGTGTCGTTCGCCATTTATTCTTCTTTGTTACCCAAGATGTTGTGTACATGTCCAAGGAAAAGTGCCGGCTGCAGATGCGGTATCGATCACCCCTCTTGTCCTGTAAGACTTGTTGGACTCTACTTTCCAGCTCATTCAGTGGATATCCGCAATGTCTGACCCATTCTCTTATTCGATCAACAGTTTTCGGGAATACATGCGTTGTAGTGCCTTCAGATTTCGCATGGGTCTTCGAAGGGCAACCGCTAATCGAACAGGCAGGCATTGTTGATAAATATGAAAAGTAAATATCGACATTATTATACAATCTTCAAGAATAAAGATTTGATACAAAAGTAAATTAATCATACAATGATTAATGCAAGGTTTGTTTTGGTCGCAGGAACTATACCAGTTCATTATGTGCGGCTTAGGCTTAGTATTTGCATAAGTTGCAGAAATGTATAAATGATGTGACTAAAATCTGAACATGTGACTCGTCCCTTGGATGTTCTGTCTTGGATGTTCAAGTCAATAGCAATGAGACCAATGAACATAGCACTATTGTGTACTCTACTCGCAAATAGATAGAAATTTAAAAATCTGCGAAATATGACAAGGATACATGGCCTTACCTTGACCAACAAACAGTTGGATTCAGCAAGCAGAGCAGTATGTTGCAGGAGAATAGGTGGGTGGCCACAGGTAGCACACTGATGGGTTTGCTCTAAGCGGTCACAGAAGTTCACGGATAGCACAACGACCAGCAGATTAGCGTAGATCCCAGTGGTTGCCAGGTAGCACGTTCAGGAGTTGACTTGCAAAGCACAAAGATGTTCTCATGAGACATATCAAGTGGTTTATAAAGTATTAGAAACAGGGGTGTGTTTGTGAATGAATGACGTATGTATGTCGTGGTATTAGGGGGGCGGCCTGCTTCAAGGGGATGCCTGGCTGGAGACACAGGGTCTGAGGAGGCCATGTGACCGATGGCCCCTTGGCGTGGGATACCTTTTGAAGTGTACAAGTAGTTTGGCACCTTGGCCTTTCGCGCCCCTGACAGCACGCATCCACTGGCATGAACCGCCTTTGATAGAGGGGGGTGGGCTGGATGGGCCTGGGGCGTGCAGATAAGGCACAGGAAGACTGCTGAATGGAGACACACTTATGTGGATTGCAGGGGGGAGGCCTGCCTCAGGGGAGGCCTGCCTGGAGACACAGGGTCTGAGGAGGCCATGTGACAGATGGCCCCTTGGCGTGGGATACCTTTTGAAGTGTACATGTAGTTTGGCACCCGTGTCTTTCGCGCCCCTGACAGCGCGCATCCATTGGCGCGAACCGCCTTTGATAGAGGGGGTGGGCTGGATGGGCCTGGGGCGTGCAGATAAGGCACAGGAAGACTGCTGAATGGAGACACACTTATGTGGATTGCAGGGGGGCGGCCTGCCTCATGGGAGGCCTGCCTGGAGACACGGGGTCTGAGGAAACCATGTGAACAATGGCCCCTGGGCGTAAGATACCTTTTGAAGTGTACATGTTGTTTGGCACCTTGGCCGTTCGCGCCCCACACAGCCCCACATGCCAGCGCTCATCCACGGGTGCGAACTGCCTTTGATAGGGGGGAGTGGATGGATGGGCCGGTGGGCGTGCAGATGAGTGTGTGGGAACGAGGGGCCATCAGGCCCCTCTCGATGGCCCCTCTCATGCTTTACTTCTCAGTAGAAACTCGGACCAAGTGCCTCCAGTAGTGGGTTCACCCCTTGCCCTTATGTGATAACTTTGGTTGACAATCGCGTAGATGGGACCACTGAGCATGACTCTTCCTCTGAGATCACGGTCCTGCATGTGAACCAGCCTGAACTAAGCACATCGCTCGTTCATCTCCATAAACGTGTCCTTGCCCACGCACCCTCGCCAGTGGAAGCTTACTGCCATTGTGACCCTGTGTACCTGCAAGGTATTCTCTTCAAGTGCCAGACCACTGACCACGACATGATGCCCACCTAGCAGATCCCCAATTAACATTAGACCCCTACTGCAGTATATCGTTGCTTATCAATAAGAAATGCCACATACCAGAGATTCTTGCGAGCACAGACCCACACTTCAACCGGTGTATTATAGTGGTCAAGACCCTTAACATAAGGCCTGTATAATCCAATGTTAATTGTTAGTATAGATATATGTGTGACTTTTATAGAGACATAACCTACTGAAATCCTTTGAACAAGTGTTATTTAGTGCATGCATTATCAAGAATATTTTATGTTAGCTTAGATAGTGACCACCCTGCTTCACAGCGACCAGACCTTCACCCATTCGGAGCACAGATGTCTGACGTCCATCCTTGAATGGAGACACACTTGATTCATTTAAAAAAATCGACCAACCGTTGTTAAAATATATGTGGTGTTTTATTTTGTATCTTATTTTCATGACACAAAAATACAAGACTTTAAAGATTATACAGGTCAGGTTGCAGCACAGCGAGAGAAAATCCCCTGTACTGACCGCTGTCACTCGGGAACGTTTCTCTTATGGCACGAACGGCACAGGCGGGTATCACTCTTCGAACGCGGTGTCCAAGCCTCCCGTGGAGCCACCATGTAAAGGAACGATAGGCCACCAGCCTGTACCACCTGTGAAAAGGAATGAAACAAACTGTTTTTAAATTTCCAAGATAAGTTTAATAAACGTTTGTTGTCAATGACAATTCTTGTAACTAATGGCATTCTGCACGGACAAATGCTATCTAGACAATGCACACTATTGAACGACTTTCATGCGTTACTATGATATGAATATATAATTTTGGATATAGTAGAAGACCATGAAATAGGAGTGGCATGACAAGCAGAGTATACTTACTCGTTACTCGGATTACGAGGACGAACAGTTGCGCGAAGTTCGTGCATAAGCACCATCATTATTCTCAACACGGCCCGTGTGAGGCAGGCTGCCCTGAAGTCTGGCAGCTCAGTGATGCATTGCGGTCGTGGCTCGCCTTCCGAAATGTAGGCCAGGCATCCCGAGTTTTCTCGGCAGCAGCAGTTCTCCTCCTCGGTTGGCCTTAGCTCGCACCGTTTGCATGTGCACCAGGTGGAGACACCGTCCATGCGACTAGGCCCAGGCTCTTCATCTGTTGATTCGTCCTGCCAACTGCCGTCCGAATCCCCATCGTTTTCGCGTGCTTCCCTTTCCAGTAGTTCCTCCTCGGTATACTCGGGCTCGTACATGTAGGGCATTATTGTAGCCATTGTGTGGTAAACAAAGTAAAATAATTTACCAAGATGGTACAGGTGTTCACACGGGCTACAAGCAGCAAAGGTAGCTGACCAGAGCACAGAAACGAGTCACAAAATACTCTAAGTAACACAGAGAGAGGAATGGAATCGAAAATCTGCTGCTGTGTGTTGTGAAACGGTCTGTTTATACTTATTGAGGAAAGAGGCGTCCTGCCATTTGCATGGCGACACGTCATTAGCTGAAACGCAGCGAACGTTGACACAAGACGTGCTTTGGCGTTGGGAAATGGGCAGTACGAGTCTGCTGATGACAGGCTCAGGGGTGGGGGAATTGATTTAGTGCCGCAGAAGCAGGTCAGCCAGGGCGATGGCTGATAGGAATATCACAAAATGGCGGCAAAATGGCGGCTCCCTGGTGCCTGTTTTCGCGTGCGTTTAATGGACGAAAACTCGGGTAAGGTCCATAGGAAAGTTTTCTAAAATCGAGCCACTTAGGCTTAAAAAAACATGGCCGACCCGTAGCGACAATAAAATGTTTTACTAGACCATGCCTTTAAGGTCTATAAGCGCAGTCTCAGTTCCATGTTGGGGTCTGAAGCCTGACTATCTTACTCCTAGAATTTGGTTATGTTCAAGGTGATGTTGAATTTGTAAATATGCTATTTTCTCGAGGATTTTAATTAGGAATGGCACTGTAGTGATAGGGCGGTAATTAGTAGGGATGGAAGGATCTAAATTTTGTTTTTTGAGGAGTGGGAGGACCCACGAATGTTTCAAGTTATTAGGTATAGTGCCTGAGGTGAAGGAGGCATTTATTAATTTGGTGATAAAAGGTGAGTGTTCGCGGGCAGCATCTTTTACAAGTTGTGCTGGGCATAAGTCACCATGGCAATTCGAAGGTTTGAGGGTCAGGATGACTTTTTCGACCTCTTTGGTGGATACTTTGTGAAAGAGTAAGTGGGGAGTGAGCACGTGAGGTGGAGGCAAGATAGATTGCGGCCCTAGCACATTAGTATTATTAGGTTTGGAGGTAGTGTTTTGTTAATGATCTTGGTCTGAAGGGTCGTTATTTTATTGGCCAGAGCATTTTGTATGCCCGTACACCAATTTTTGTCTTTAAGGCAGGAGTCAGGGGCTTGGATCGGGGATTTTACCTCTTTCAGAATTGCAAAAAGCTCTTTGGTATTGGATTTAGCTTGGGCGATTCGGAGGTTGAATGAGGTTTGCTTGGCTAGAATAATTTCTTTTTTGTAGAGAGCGGCTAATTTGCTCAAGTTGTTCTTATTAGTCGCTGAAGGATCTAGCCTCCAAGTTTTTTTGCATCAACGTTTCTCTTGTCTTATAGCTTTTAGGTGAGGGGAGAACCAAGTATTGACATGTTTGCGAGGTTTGCTCTTTCTCATTTTCAGTGGTGCTATGATGTCAAGTGATGATAACATCACTTTATTGTACATGTCTACCATAGTGAAGGGGTCCGTGTGGTCTGAGATGGAGTTAAGAGTAGGGAGAATCAAAGGGATAAGGTTTTCAGGAGGAATGTTCCTTTTATTTCTGGTGGGGACAGCTGGAGCTATGCTGTCGGTATGCAGGGGAGGTGAAGCCTCTAAAGAGAATGTAATCAAATGGTGGTCAGATCAGAGCTGAGACATTATAGACAAAACCGTGGTTGGGCAGTTAGGCTTGGTGATCCAGTCAAGGGTTCTGCCTTTAATGTGGGTAGGCCCTGTGATCTTTTGGGTGAATCCTAATTCCTCTAAGGAATTGCTGATTTGAGTGGCATTAGAGTCGGAGGGGTCGCTGAAGCCAAGGTTAAAGTCTCATAGTATGAGACTCTGAGAAGAATTCTTAAGATTGTTGGACGAGATGTTCAATAGGTCCTCTTCAAAGGATCCTAGGTGGCCTGGAGGTCGGTTTATGAGGTGGATGGATACAGATTGTGAATTGGTAATATAGTTAATTTGGCAGTTAGTGATTCACATGAGTCTGTGTTGTGGGGCGGAGAGAGTCGCAGAGTAAGGTTAGATTTAGCGATTATGGCAAGAACTCCACCTCGGGAGGTGGTACGATCAAGCCTAAGGAGGGTATAATCATCTGGGATGGCTAGCATAATTGCAGGTCCAGCTGCAGGGTGGAGCCAAGTTTCTGTAATAGCTGGGAAGTCTATGTTTTCACTTAGTAGGAGGTCTGCTATATCTGATGCGTGGGCCACCATAGAGCGGGCATTTATAAGTGCACCCTTTGTCCACACAGTGCTGGTTGGGCCAGTGCTGGCTGTACTTTGTGGTTGCTTTTCAGTGCAGAGATGGGCTCTCGGAAGAGTCTGCTGTTAAGTTGGAGAGGGTGCTGGGAGTGACTGGTTTTGCTGGGACCAATAGTGGCATTAGTGGGCGTTATTTTGTTTACCGGGTCATAAAGTCTAGAGAGTCTCGCACATAATTTGTGGTTCCTCTGCAGTAGAGTACAGGGTCTTGTAATCATATTAACCTGCATAGTGGGGTTATGCACAAGCACTAGTGGAGGTGGGAAGTGTACCATATTAAGATCTTCTAAGATGATTATATAAAGGGAGTCCTTAGTAGGACAGTGTAGAGCGGTGGAAGATACATATTGTGTGCTGCTATCAGAAACCAAGTTCATAGGGATGTATACGAAGGTGCGCTAAAGCAATAGGACACCTTACATTTCTTGTGGTTGGTAAGGGTGAGCTAGGTCAGTATGTGGTGACCGGCTAGGAGCAGCTCTGCAATGGTGAGCTAGAGGTAGATATATTAAAGACAGCTTTCCTTCTGTGGGCCGGAGCAGAGTAGCAGTGGCAGTGAGGTAGGGCAGTTTGAAGCAAACTAGGAGCAACTTGCTACTATAGGCTAGAACATAATTGCACTGATAGTGAGCTAAACAGTTTAAACAGACTAGGATCAAATTTCTGCTATGGGCTAGAGTGGGTTTACAGGAACGATGAAATCCAAACTAGGAGCAACTTTCCTTTTGTGAGCTAGAACGTATTTGCAAAGGCAGTGGAATATAACAATTTTAACAAGCTAGGAGCAGCTTTCTCGTTTTAGCCGGTCCTAGCATGGACACAGTTCAACAAAGCAGCCTGGGATACAGAAGTCAGACAAATATTGTTTGATTTTATTATTTGGAGTGCGCGCCTAACCCAGAGGTAGCAGGGTGCAGGAGCAACAAGAGCATTGTATAGCTTAGGTTACATAAATCATTGTAGATGGGTCCAGCTAAGGGTTCCAGTACTAGACACATCACAACATTGAGGACAGAGTACAGTAAGTCATATTTAAATAAAATATACACAGGATTACAGGTTTATATTATAACTGAGCATAATAAATACATTAATTGTCATGTTCCTTAATCCAGGAGATGAGAGTAGATCTAAAATGTAAGTAAGGAAGGTCTTCCCTTAGGAAGGGCGGTAGGGAGTTCCAATGTTGTGCATCTTTGATGGGAAAGCTGCTCCCTCCAGTCATAATACGTTTGAATCTTGGCACCAGTAGAAGGTTGGAGTTGGCCGTTCTAAAAGGGCGGCCGGAAGCTTGTCTAGTGAATCTCGTTATAAGGTATTGAGGGGCAGAATGGTGGAGACATTTGTGAGTCAGGGAAAGGGCTTTAAGGAGGATCGTGTCTTTCGTAGAGAGCCAGTTAACAGATCTTCTGGTGTCTGAAATGTGGGCTTTTTTCGGGAGACTTAAAGCTGCTATTAAGGCATTATTCTACAGAATTTGGATCTTGTTTGTAATGTATTTGTTACTGCCTACATAGAGAGCATTACAATGTAGGAGGTAGCGGAGGCCATGGCGTTTACTTGTTTTTTTAAAAGTTAGTGTAGAGTCTAGATGGAAGCCAAGGGTTTTAACCTCCTTGGCCACAGCAATGTTATTATCGATTTCGAATGAAGAATAGTTCTGGCCTAGTTTGTTGAGGTTGGATGTCATGCCTAGGATGAGTAGTTCCGTTTTGTCATCATTCAGGCACAGACCGTGTGAGGCCATCCCTGCCTGGATGATGAGGTACACTCTATTTACAAAGGCCAAATCCTTGTCATAATCCCCCGTCAGCGGGATGAGGATCTGAGTATCATCAGCGTAGGACCATCGAGATCATCGAAAAGGGGCTTTATGAAGATGTTGTACAAAGTGGGAGAGACACAAGAGCCCTGTGGCACACCACAAGTAATAGGCATTGGGTCAGCAGCTGCTAGCGGGGAGAAGACTTGCATTGTTCTGTTATTAAGAAAGGATTGTATCCAATCAATAGCCACTTGGGAGAAATGGCCTGCCGACTCTAAGTGGTTGCAGAGGATCTTATGGTCAACCAGATCAAATGCTGCTGAGAGATCAAGGAGCAACAGTAGTGCCATTTTACCCTCGTCTTTGAACTTATCTATTTGTGTCTTAAAGACATGGTCTAGTAAAAAATGTTATTGTCCCTATGGGTCGGCCATGTTTTTTTAAGCCTAAGTGGCTCGATTTTAGAAAACTTTCCTATGGACCTTACCCGAGTTTTCGTCCATTAAACGCACGCGAAAACAGGCAGTAGGGCGCCGCCATTTTGTGATAATCCTATCACTTGCCGCATCGCCCTGGCTGACCTGCTTCTGCGGCACTAAATCAATTCCCCCACCCCTGAGCCTGACATTATCCAAACATTCATATTCCCCACCTCTCCCGTGACGTTACTGTGCTGCATAGGCAAACGCGCCCAGTCATCTTCTACGCGACTTCACACAGAACCCGGAAACCAACACAGACCATCTCACAACACAGCGCGCCACAATTCGGAATATGAAACTGTACTTTAAAATCAAACAGCAACACGGTACATTTGGTAAAGTACATTTATTTGATATTAAATGTTTAGAGAATATTCAGCAATTGCCATATGATCTCCGAAAGCCATTTATTTTCTTTTATCTGTATCCGCAATGGTGCACCTGGTGTTGCTTTTCGTTAAAAGAAGCACTTTGGAAGCATGGTGAACCGCAAGGCTGTTCCATCAACTAGGCACTAGTCCATCGTAAAGGTTGATATGTTGCTTCTAGCCACTAGTACAGCGTAAGGGCATGTGGGCCCTTGGCGATCGTCCCATAAAATTGTCAGTGTGCTCCAGTTGTTCACACAAAGCTGCAGGTGTCTCACGAAGAAACCGTCTGCCGGTGTCTCAAACCGATGACAGTAGCAGAAGGGGAGCAAATACCTGTTATGAAAACAAAATAATTATAATTAGTCTCGCCAGCCGATCTTCATTAATATTACTCATTTTATTTATTACAGCCGATCAGAAACTATTTGCTTGCAAGGATAGTTCAATGGAGTATGTTCGGCTCTAAAATCAATGCGAAAAGTAACAAAATAAATCGAGGTCAACACACAATGATAAACGACAGTTAGTCTACATGCGTGTGGAATGATATGAAATATGATATGGCATTTGTAACGTGCCTATACACAAGTGTTTCAAGGTGCGACGAGGCAGGTGGGGAACAAGGGCAGACAGACAACGATCCTACTAGGCCAGGTGTCTTCCTGATCACGCATGGGGAAGGGAGGAGGGGGGTAAAAGTGCTGTACATGGTTAGTCGAATACAAGATAAATAATAGGGCCAGCTGGTGGCAAGTGCAAGTTAAATGCTGGGAGAAGGGGCTGAAGGATACAGAGACAGTCCGGTAGTGCAGGTAGGCAGTGCAGGGAAAAGTGGCTGGGCCAAGGACCGAGATCGGTGAGACCAGTCGACCTGCATGCCCATGTGCCCACTAGGAACACGTTTTCCTTGCTTTTCCTAGCTCTTCATTCATTCATTTATTCATGCATCCATTCATTAAATCTTCATTCCAGTATAAAAGCGTCTAAAGATTTACTCACATTATATTTGAAATTTCCATTGTGTCTCTTCGTAATGCAGTCTGTAAAACGGACCGTGCTCTTGACAACGATTTTTCGTATACTGAACTAAAATGAAACTCGTTCTAGTTTCTGAATTTTCTGCCTTATCGTCTCTTACGTTATTGCGCACCCCCTACAAATGTAGTTCTTTCGGCATGGTCCCTGTCTCAAGGTCAAAAAACATTAGACCCTTATACTTCCAGTGCGACTTGTGGGCCTCTTCTGGGCGCGAGCTGAAAATCAAAGCCGCTGTCCTTCGCATTCTTTATTTGCAACATCACGTAGTAAAGGCATCTGTGAGAACTTGAAGTTTAGAATCCCTCTATGTAGTGCGCCTCAATGTGCAAATGTGAACTGGCTTCTCTCCCAAATGCCACGGCCCGCTTGGCGCGTTCTAAGGCCCCCAATTTTGTCCCCGTTGTCTGCGAGCTTGACAGCCCAAATGGAGACATTTAATTTTTGGCGGAAGGTTAGGGAAAGTATAAAGTACCACAGGAGTTGAGTTAAAAGTGAGATTTATTGTTTGTTTGTTTGTTTTATTATTTGCAATACGCAAGCCTCCCCTCCGTTAACAGTGCACAACAATGCGCAGCATTTACATTTACATGAGATAAAACATGAGAAAAATATATACATACACATATATGAGGTGAATAGAGAGAATTCAAAGATGACACCCAGCTTGTTCGCCACCCATGATGGTGAAGGCAGGGGTTAGGTTTACAGGTACACTGTACAATAACATTTATTTACAAAAAGACAATAGTATTGCAATTATTTAAACCGGGATTTGTACTTCACAACCAGCTGTGCTTCGGGTGGGCATGGCACAGTTGCAATGTTCGGTGGCAATGGATCACTGCTCTGCACAGAAACGTCCACAATGCCATATCTGTGCTTCTCTAACACAGCAACAATAAGGCCTTTCACAAAGTCGAACTGCATTTCATCATAGACTGGTTTGATCACCCATTGCTTACTTCGTTTTGAAAACACCTTAGTGTAGCGAGGCATCCTTACTTTACCCCTAGTCCTAGATTGTTCACGTCCGACATTGCTGTTATGGGCCAAGACCGCTAGTAGAGTGTGATGTTTCATGCCGCGAAAGCTAAAATGCAAGCTCTTTGGCCTGTACTTTAGGCACATATTGTGGAACACCTCCAAATCTCCTGTGTGACAGAAATCTGTCAGCCCTCTCAAATCTCTTGATAGAGTTTTGTCGAAAAAAATCTTCTCAATGGCTTTGTGTGTCGGTGAAGATGGAATCAACCACTTCTTCTTCCGTGCCTCCTCTGGGGACAAAGGGCCTTGTTCACATTGGTGGAAATGTTGAATTTCTGTCCAGCGGTGAACGTTGGTACAGTGGTGCATCAGTGACTCCCATTTTTCAAGTAGTATTTCCACTGACCCTTCACAAGTTTTTGAGCTCCACCAAAGATGGTTGGTGATAGAATGGGACCACTGCAAAATACTTTCAAAACCTTTTTTTTTCCTGCAGCCGAGATTTTCTTACTGATTGATTTAGCAAGATGCCATACGTCAAATTGATGATTAATATGTGGGAACTGCTCTCTCATTGTCTTGGCAATTGAAACGTGTCTGTCCGTGGCTATGAGGTCGATGTGCATTCCCCTTGATTGTAGATATTCCACTGATTTTATAAATCCTAGTTTCTCCATGGCCACTGAGGATGTACATTGTGTTACCTGCACGACCACCGAACTCACAATTTTCTTACTATCCATGTCCTGAAAGTGGTAGGTGCAGTACTTGGCAGAAAATCCAGGGCTGTCGCACTGTCCATCGCCGGCTAGCCTGAAACGTTTCCCTTCCAATGTACTTACTAGAGACAATTGTTCAATTTTCCAAGCATCACTAATGGCCGGAAACAGATAATCACGTTGGTATATGTAGTACAGCGATTTAGAAATGAAATGGAGTCCCACAAACTGAAAGAAAGTCTCTAACTTTCTAAAACTGGAGCCACTAAAAAGTGATGCAGCTGCACACAGTAGATTGCCTGCATCATTTGTGCAGACCATGAGAACCTATGATTTAATCTACAGGCGGCATTTATTTTGACGTTACTGCCTTTTATTTGACGAGTCACATTAATCAATGGCTTCCCACATACTTTCCCTCTAACGGAATGCACACATTTCAGCATACTTATAATTTCCATCAAACAACTGTCGAATACAATGTATTTGCTCTCTTTCATTAGACTGTCATCCTGCGTCAACGTTGTTTCGGCCTGTGACATTGCGAAGATTTCAACACATTGGAAAGTAATTTTGCTGATATCAAGTTCTGATGCGTCTATGGATGCTGTCGCTGGTTCATTCTCTGTCATTTCGACATCTATTACTTCAATATTGATGGGAGAACACAACAATGTCGACAGGTTTTTGGGTGGCAAATTTTTGGCGGGTGTAGATTGTGTGAATTGATCTGTAACTACTTCAGAGCTATCTTCAATACATTCAATAACATCTTCTTGTGGTGGTGCGGTCGCACTGTAGCAATGGTCCAATGCAACTTTGCTGTATTCTCCAAACACAGTTAATTCATGTTCTGGCCATTGCACATGAGCATCTCGAGCCTGAACACGCCTCGCCTCAATTAATAGTTCCTCCATAGTGTACATGGTCTGGCAAGCAACATCTTTCATTCGCTTCTCTGTGTATGTATAGTTCTGACACCCACGGGTAACTGGAGGAGAGATTGGAAAAGGGATGTTCAGTTTAAACACAAGATAAAGTGTAGTCCAATTGACTGGAAAAAAAACATAAAATAGTCCCCAGCACAAACATATTTTTAAAGTTATGAACTGTTTGTAACTAACCTTTTTTTGTTTTTTTTCTTTGCAACTTTTTTGACTCGACCTTCAACATCTGCACGCTGTAGCTCCGATTCGTTTCCGCATGTCCTCCCTTCCTCTTGCGCTGCAACGACTATATTTTCTGTATCCGCATAGACAGCACGGAATGAGGCTTCATCGTCTCCCTGAAACATAGTACTTTCATTACTATGTATCAAAATATTGTTAGCATAAAACACACGTGAGGACGAACACACAGGTACATTTCAATAGCCAAACACGATTTAAACATTGTGTGCAACAATCAAACGACAGGTATTCGACCAGTGATGATCTATTTCGATGGAGCTGTCAGTATCCATACCTCTGGCTCTGCATGGACTGCCATGAATGGTTGTATTGGAGAGGAGGCATCCGCATCTCCCTGAAACACAGTACTTGCATTAGTATGGTTTTCAATATTGGAAACATAACACACACTTGGGGTCGAACGCACAGGTACATATAAAGAGATAACCACAAATGATGCATTGTCTAAAAGAATCAAGGAAAATCTAAATATGATCACATTTCATCGACTTATTTCTCCGATTTATTTACATCTGCATCATCTAAATGGGATGTTGTGATTGTGGTGGAAGCTCCGTCGTCTCCCTGAAACACATCACATGCGTTAATAGGGAAGAAAGTATAGAAAATGGAATCACGTTATATGATCACGCATGATGGAGCTGTCAGTATCCATACCTCGTGCTGCTGAAGAATATCTATGGATGTTGCAAATGTAGTGCGCACTTCCGAAAGCTGTTGCGCAGATTCGTATACGCATGGTCCCGCTTCCACTTCCCCTGGAATTACTTGAATGTCAGGCTCCGCATCAAGTGCAGGGGTTGACGCTCCATCAACTGCCTGAAACATAGTACTTGCATTAGTGAGGATTACAATAGTGAAAACATAACACACACCTCGGGTCGACAGCACAGGTACATATCAACGGCTAACCACGAATGAAACATTGTGTAGAACAATCAAACGACAAGAATTCCAGCTCTGATGATGACGCTCGATGGAGCTGTCAGTATCCATACCTCCTGCTGGTGAAGAACATCTAGAAACGTTGTAGATGTGGCGGACGCTTCAGCATCTCCCTGAAAGACAGTACTTGCATTAGTATGGATAACACTAATTATAACTGAAAACAAACACTAGTGGACGATAACTAAGGTGTATATCAATTGGAAAGCACTAACAAAACATTCGGTAAAATAATTACACGATAGAATAAAACTATTACTTGACATGCATAAAACAAGTCTGTAGCGGATTAGCCTAGTAAGATTACCTGATACGTGCTAGAAGTGGTTGATAACTGCGACCACGTCAAGGATGTAGAATGTTCTTGCTTCAGATCCAAGGGATAGTCAAGAAGTTGTAAAGGTAAATTAATGATTGATAAATGAAATGCCAATATTAAAAATACCCATGTAAGGCGACAGAATACTTGAAAAATGCTCAATACAGCACAGTTCCCTGTTCCCATATATATACATTGCGTTTGTGGTTTATGAAATCGAAAAAGAATATATTGATAAATGTCATTATTCAAAAAACTATACACTCATATCAATATCGAAATTATTACAAGGGATAGAACACCTACAATATCAATTAATCCATTCGGCTACCTACACACTACCGCAAGGCCTAAAGCTAAATCCGGACACTTGACTCACCGGTGACGGAATGTGGACGAATAGAGTGGGAATAGCGTTTTCGAGCAATTTCCGTGTCGTTCGCCATTTATTCTTCTTTGTTACCCAAGATGTTGTGTACATGTCCAAGGAAAAGTGCCGGCTGCAGATGCGGTATCGATCACCCCTCTTGTCCTGTAAGACTTGTTGGACTCTACTTTCCAGCTCATTCAGTGGATATCCGCAATGTCTGACCCATTCTCTTATTCGATCAACAGTTTTCGGGAATACATGCGTTGTAGTGCCTTCAGATTTCGCATGGGTCTTCGAAGGGCAACCGCTAATCGAACAGGCAGGCATTGTTGATAAATATGAAAAGTAAATATCGACATTATTATACAATCTTCAAGAATAAAGATTTGATACAAAAGTAAATTAATCATACAATGATTAATGCAAGGTTTGTTTTGGTCGCAGGAACTATACCAGTTCATTATGTGCGGCTTAGGCTTAGTATTTGCATAAGTTGCAGAAATGTATAAATGATGTGACTAAAATCTGAACATGTGACTCGTCCCTTGGATGTTCTGTCTTGGATGTTCAAGTCAATAGCAATGAGACCAATGAACATAGCACTATTGTGTACTCTACTCGCAAATAGATAGAAATTTAAAAATCTGCGAAATATGACAAGGATACATGGCCTTACCTTGACCAACAAACAGTTGGATTCAGCAAGCAGAGCAGTATGTTGCAGGAGAATAGGTGGGTGGCCACAGGTAGCACACTGATGGGTTTGCTCTAAGCGGTCACAGAAGTTCACGGATAGCACAACGACCAGCAGATTAGCGTAGATCCCAGTGGTTGCCAGGTAGCACGTTCAGGAGTTGACTTGCAAAGCACAAAGATGTTCTCATGAGACATATCAAGTGGTTTATAAAGTATTAGAAACAGGGGTGTGTTTGTGAATGAATGACGTATGTATGTCGTGGTATTAGGGGGGCGGCCTGCTTCAAGGGGATGCCTGGCTGGAGACACAGGGTCTGAGGAGGCCATGTGACCGATGGCCCCTTGGCGTGGGATACCTTTTGAAGTGTACAAGTAGTTTGGCACCTTGGCCTTTCGCGCCCCTGACAGCACGCATCCACTGGCATGAACCGCCTTTGATAGAGGGGGGTGGGCTGGATGGGCCTGGGGCGTGCAGATAAGGCACAGGAAGACTGCTGAATGGAGACACACTTATGTGGATTGCAGGGGGGAGGCCTGCCTCAGGGGAGGCCTGCCTGGAGACACAGGGTCTGAGGAGGCCATGTGACAGATGGCCCCTTGGCGTGGGATACCTTTTGAAGTGTACATGTAGTTTGGCACCCGTGTCTTTCGCGCCCCTGACAGCGCGCATCCATTGGCGCGAACCGCCTTTGATAGAGGGGGTGGGCTGGATGGGCCTGGGGCGTGCAGATAAGGCACAGGAAGACTGCTGAATGGAGACACACTTATGTGGATTGCAGGGGGGCGGCCTGCCTCATGGGAGGCCTGCCTGGAGACACGGGGTCTGAGGAAACCATGTGAACAATGGCCCCTGGGCGTAAGATACCTTTTGAAGTGTACATGTTGTTTGGCACCTTGGCCGTTCGCGCCCCACACAGCCCCACATGCCAGCGCTCATCCACGGGTGCGAACTGCCTTTGATAGGGGGGAGTGGATGGATGGGCCGGTGGGCGTGCAGATGAGTGTGTGGGAACGAGGGGCCATCAGGCCCCTCTCGATGGCCCCTCTCATGCTTTACTTCTCAGTAGAAACTCGGACCAAGTGCCTCCAGTAGTGGGTTCACCCCTTGCCCTTATGTGATAACTTTGGTTGACAATCGCGTAGATGGGACCACTGAGCATGACTCTTCCTCTGAGATCACGGTCCTGCATGTGAACCAGCCTGAACTAAGCACATCGCTCGTTCATCTCCATAAACGTGTCCTTGCCCACGCACCCTCGCCAGTGGAAGCTTACTGCCATTGTGACCCTGTGTACCTGCAAGGTATTCTCTTCAAGTGCCAGACCACTGACCACGACATGATGCCCACCTAGCAGATCCCCAATTAACATTAGACCCCTACTGCAGTATATCGTTGCTTATCAATAAGAAATGCCACATACCAGAGATTCTTGCGAGCACAGACCCACACTTCAACCGGTGTATTATAGTGGTCAAGACCCTTAACATAAGGCCTGTATAATCCAATGTTAATTGTTAGTATAGATATATGTGTGACTTTTATAGAGACATAACCTACTGAAATCCTTTGAACAAGTGTTATTTAGTGCATGCATTATCAAGAATATTTTATGTTAGCTTAGATAGTGACCACCCTGCTTCACAGCGACCAGACCTTCACCCATTCGGAGCACAGATGTCTGACGTCCATCCTTGAATGGAGACACACTTGATTCATTTAAAAAAATCGACCAACCGTTGTTAAAATATATGTGGTGTTTTATTTTGTATCTTATTTTCATGACACAAAAATACAAGACTTTAAAGATTATACAGGTCAGGTTGCAGCACAGCGAGAGAAAATCCCCTGTACTGACCGCTGTCACTCGGGAACGTTTCTCTTATGGCACGAACGGCACAGGCGGGTATCACTCTTCGAACGCGGTGTCCAAGCCTCCCGTGGAGCCACCATGTAAAGGAACGATAGGCCACCAGCCTGTACCACCTGTGAAAAGGAATGAAACAAACTGTTTTTAAATTTCCAAGATAAGTTTAATAAACGTTTGTTGTCAATGACAATTCTTGTAACTAATGGCATTCTGCACGGACAAATGCTATCTAGACAATGCACACTATTGAACGACTTTCATGCGTTACTATGATATGAATATATAATTTTGGATATAGTAGAAGACCATGAAATAGGAGTGGCATGACAAGCAGAGTATACTTACTCGTTACTCGGATTACGAGGACGAACAGTTGCGCGAAGTTCGTGCATAAGCACCATCATTATTCTCAACACGGCCCGTGTGAGGCAGGCTGCCCTGAAGTCTGGCAGCTCAGTGATGCATTGCGGTCGTGGCTCGCCTTCCGAAATGTAGGCCAGGCATCCCGAGTTTTCTCGGCAGCAGCAGTTCTCCTCCTCGGTTGGCCTTAGCTCGCACCGTTTGCATGTGCACCAGGTGGAGACACCGTCCATGCGACTAGGCCCAGGCTCTTCATCTGTTGATTCGTCCTGCCAACTGCCGTCCGAATCCCCATCGTTTTCGCGTGCTTCCCTTTCCAGTAGTTCCTCCTCGGTATACTCGGGCTCGTACATGTAGGGCATTATTGTAGCCATTGTGTGGTAAACAAAGTAAAATAATTTACCAAGATGGTACAGGTGTTCACACGGGCTACAAGCAGCAAAGGTAGCTGACCAGAGCACAGAAACGAGTCACAAAATACTCTAAGTAACACAGAGAGAGGAATGGAATCGAAAATCTGCTGCTGTGTGTTGTGAAACGGTCTGTTTATACTTATTGAGGAAAGAGGCGTCCTGCCATTTGCATGGCGACACGTCATTAGCTGAAACGCAGCGAACGTTGACACAAGACGTGCTTTGGCGTTGGGAAATGGGCAGTACGAGTCTGCTGATGACAGGCTCAGGGGTGGGGGAATTGATTTAGTGCCGCAGAAGCAGGTCAGCCAGGGCGATGGCTGATAGGAATATCACAAAATGGCGGCAAAATGGCGGCTCCCTGGTGCCTGTTTTCGCGTGCGTTTAATGGACGAAAACTCGGGTAAGGTCCATAGGAAAGTTTTCTAAAATCGAGCCACTTAGGCTTAAAAAAACATGGCCGACCCGTAGCGACAATAAAATGTTTTACTAGACCATGCCTTTAAGGTCTATAAGCGCAGTCTCAGTTCCATGTTGGGGTCTGAAGCCTGACTATCTTACTCCTAGAATTTGGTTATGTTCAAGGTGATGTTGAATTTGTAAATATGCTATTTTCTCGAGGATTTTAATTAGGAATGGCACTGTAGTGATAGGGCGGTAATTAGTAGGGATGGAAGGATCTAAATTTTGTTTTTTGAGGAGTGGGAGGACCCACGAATGTTTCAAGTTATTAGGTATAGTGCCTGAGGTGAAGGAGGCATTTATTAATTTGGTGATAAAAGGTGAGTGTTCGCGGGCAGCATCTTTTACAAGTTGTGCTGGGCATAAGTCACCATGGCAATTCGAAGGTTTGAGGGTCAGGATGACTTTTTCGACCTCTTTGGTGGATACTTTGTGAAAGAGTAAGTGGGGAGTGAGCACGTGAGGTGGAGGCAAGATAGATTGCGGCCCTAGCACATTAGTATTATTAGGTTTGGAGGTAGTGTTTTGTTAATGATCTTGGTCTGAAGGGTCGTTATTTTATTGGCCAGAGCATTTTGTATGCCCGTACACCAATTTTTGTCTTTAAGGCAGGAGTCAGGGGCTTGGATCGGGGATTTTACCTCTTTCAGAATTGCAAAAAGCTCTTTGGTATTGGATTTAGCTTGGGCGATTCGGAGGTTGAATGAGGTTTGCTTGGCTAGAATAATTTCTTTTTTGTAGAGAGCGGCTAATTTGCTCAAGTTGTTCTTATTAGTCGCTGAAGGATCTAGCCTCCAAGTTTTTTTGCATCAACGTTTCTCTTGTCTTATAGCTTTTAGGTGAGGGGAGAACCAAGTATTGACATGTTTGCGAGGTTTGCTCTTTCTCATTTTCAGTGGTGCTATGATGTCAAGTGATGATAACATCACTTTATTGTACATGTCTACCATAGTGAAGGGGTCCGTGTGGTCTGAGATGGAGTTAAGAGTAGGGAGAATCAAAGGGATAAGGTTTTCAGGAGGAATGTTCCTTTTATTTCTGGTGGGGACAGCTGGAGCTATGCTGTCGGTATGCAGGGGAGGTGAAGCCTCTAAAGAGAATGTAATCAAATGGTGGTCAGATCAGAGCTGAGACATTATAGACAAAACCGTGGTTGGGCAGTTAGGCTTGGTGATCCAGTCAAGGGTTCTGCCTTTAATGTGGGTAGGCCCTGTGATCTTTTGGGTGAATCCTAATTCCTCTAAGGAATTGCTGATTTGAGTGGCATTAGAGTCGGAGGGGTCGCTGAAGCCAAGGTTAAAGTCTCATAGTATGAGACTCTGAGAAGAATTCTTAAGATTGTTGGACGAGATGTTCAATAGGTCCTCTTCAAAGGATCCTAGGTGGCCTGGAGGTCGGTTTATGAGGTGGATGGATACAGATTGTGAATTGGTAATATAGTTAATTTGGCAGTTAGTGATTCACATGAGTCTGTGTTGTGGGGCGGAGAGAGTCGCAGAGTAAGGTTAGATTTAGCGATTATGGCAAGAACTCCACCTCGGGAGGTGGTACGATCAAGCCTAAGGAGGGTATAATCATCTGGGATGGCTAGCATAATTGCAGGTCCAGCTGCAGGGTGGAGCCAAGTTTCTGTAATAGCTGGGAAGTCTATGTTTTCACTTAGTAGGAGGTCTGCTATATCTGATGCGTGGGCCACCATAGAGCGGGCATTTATAAGTGCACCCTTTGTCCACACAGTGCTGGTTGGGCCAGTGCTGGCTGTACTTTGTGGTTGCTTTTCAGTGCAGAGATGGGCTCTCGGAAGAGTCTGCTGTTAAGTTGGAGAGGGTGCTGGGAGTGACTGGTTTTGCTGGGACCAATAGTGGCATTAGTGGGCGTTATTTTGTTTACCGGGTCATAAAGTCTAGAGAGTCTCGCACATAATTTGTGGTTCCTCTGCAGTAGAGTACAGGGTCTTGTAATCATATTAACCTGCATAGTGGGGTTATGCACAAGCACTAGTGGAGGTGGGAAGTGTACCATATTAAGATCTTCTAAGATGATTATATAAAGGGAGTCCTTAGTAGGACAGTGTAGAGCGGTGGAAGATACATATTGTGTGCTGCTATCAGAAACCAAGTTCATAGGGATGTATACGAAGGTGCGCTAAAGCAATAGGACACCTTACATTTCTTGTGGTTGGTAAGGGTGAGCTAGGTCAGTATGTGGTGACCGGCTAGGAGCAGCTCTGCAATGGTGAGCTAGAGGTAGATATATTAAAGACAGCTTTCCTTCTGTGGGCCGGAGCAGAGTAGCAGTGGCAGTGAGGTAGGGCAGTTTGAAGCAAACTAGGAGCAACTTGCTACTATAGGCTAGAACATAATTGCACTGATAGTGAGCTAAACAGTTTAAACAGACTAGGATCAAATTTCTGCTATGGGCTAGAGTGGGTTTACAGGAACGATGAAATCCAAACTAGGAGCAACTTTCCTTTTGTGAGCTAGAACGTATTTGCAAAGGCAGTGGAATATAACAATTTTAACAAGCTAGGAGCAGCTTTCTCGTTTTAGCCGGTCCTAGCATGGACACAGTTCAACAAAGCAGCCTGGGATACAGAAGTCAGACAAATATTGTTTGATTTTATTATTTGGAGTGCGCGCCTAACCCAGAGGTAGCAGGGTGCAGGAGCAACAAGAGCATTGTATAGCTTAGGTTACATAAATCATTGTAGATGGGTCCAGCTAAGGGTTCCAGTACTAGACACATCACAACATTGAGGACAGAGTACAGTAAGTCATATTTAAATAAAATATACACAGGATTACAGGTTTATATTATAACTGAGCATAATAAATACATTAATTGTCATGTTCCTTAATCCAGGAGATGAGAGTAGATCTAAAATGTAAGTAAGGAAGGTCTTCCCTTAGGAAGGGCGGTAGGGAGTTCCAATGTTGTGCATCTTTGATGGGAAAGCTGCTCCCTCCAGTCATAATACGTTTGAATCTTGGCACCAGTAGAAGGTTGGAGTTGGCCGTTCTAAAAGGGCGGCCGGAAGCTTGTCTAGTGAATCTCGTTATAAGGTATTGAGGGGCAGAATGGTGGAGACATTTGTGAGTCAGGGAAAGGGCTTTAAGGAGGATCGTGTCTTTCGTAGAGAGCCAGTTAACAGATCTTCTGGTGTCTGAAATGTGGGCTTTTTTCGGGAGACTTAAAGCTGCTATTAAGGCATTATTCTACAGAATTTGGATCTTGTTTGTAATGTATTTGTTACTGCCTACATAGAGAGCATTACAATGTAGGAGGTAGCGGAGGCCATGGCGTTTACTTGTTTTTTTAAAAGTTAGTGTAGAGTCTAGATGGAAGCCAAGGGTTTTAACCTCCTTGGCCACAGCAATGTTATTATCGATTTCGAATGAAGAATAGTTCTGGCCTAGTTTGTTGAGGTTGGATGTCATGCCTAGGATGAGTAGTTCCGTTTTGTCATCATTCAGGCACAGACCGTGTGAGGCCATCCCTGCCTGGATGATGAGGTACACTCTATTTACAAAGGCCAAATCCTTGTCATAATCCCCCGTCAGCGGGATGAGGATCTGAGTATCATCAGCGTAGGACCATCGAGATCATCGAAAAGGGGCTTTATGAAGATGTTGTACAAAGTGGGAGAGACACAAGAGCCCTGTGGCACACCACAAGTAATAGGCATTGGGTCAGCAGCTGCTAGCGGGGAGAAGACTTGCATTGTTCTGTTATTAAGAAAGGATTGTATCCAATCAATAGCCACTTGGGAGAAATGGCCTGCCGACTCTAAGTGGTTGCAGAGGATCTTATGGTCAACCAGATCAAATGCTGCTGAGAGATCAAGGAGCAACAGTAGTGCCATTTTACCCTCGTCTTTGAACTTATCTATTTGTGTCTTAAAGACATGGTCTAGTAAAAAATGTTATTGTCCCTATGGGTCGGCCATGTTTTTTTAAGCCTAAGTGGCTCGATTTTAGAAAACTTTCCTATGGACCTTACCCGAGTTTTCGTCCATTAAACGCACGCGAAAACAGGCAGTAGGGCGCCGCCATTTTGTGATAATCCTATCACTTGCCGCATCGCCCTGGCTGACCTGCTTCTGCGGCACTAAATCAATTCCCCCACCCCTGAGCCTGACATTATCCAAACATTCATATTCCCCACCTCTCCCGTGACGTTACTGTGCTGCATAGGCAAACGCGCCCAGTCATCTTCTACGCGACTTCACACAGAACCCGGAAACCAACACAGACCATCTCACAACACAGCGCGCCACAATTCGGAATATGAAACTGTACTTTAAAATCAAACAGCAACACGGTACATTTGGTAAAGTACATTTATTTGATATTAAATGTTTAGAGAATATTCAGCAATTGCCATATGATCTCCGAAAGCCATTTATTTTCTTTTATCTGTATCCGCAATGGTGCACCTGGTGTTGCTTTTCGTTAAAAGAAGCACTTTGGAAGCATGGTGAACCGCAAGGCTGTTCCATCAACTAGGCACTAGTCCATCGTAAAGGTTGATATGTTGCTTCTAGCCACTAGTACAGCGTAAGGGCATGTGGGCCCTTGGCGATCGTCCCATAAAATTGTCAGTGTGCTCCAGTTGTTCACACAAAGCTGCAGGTGTCTCACGAAGAAACCGTCTGCCGGTGTCTCAAACCGATGACAGTAGCAGAAGGGGAGCAAATACCTGTTATGAAAACAAAATAATTATAATTAGTCTCGCCAGCCGATCTTCATTAATATTACTCATTTTATTTATTACAGCCGATCAGAAACTATTTGCTTGCAAGGATAGTTCAATGGAGTATGTTCGGCTCTAAAATCAATGCGAAAAGTAACAAAATAAATCGAGGTCAACACACAATGATAAACGACAGTTAGTCTACATGCGTGTGGAATGATATGAAATATGATATGGCATTTGTAACGTGCCTATACACAAGTGTTTCAAGGTGCGACGAGGCAGGTGGGGAACAAGGGCAGACAGACAACGATCCTACTAGGCCAGGTGTCTTCCTGATCACGCATGGGGAAGGGAGGAGGGGGGTAAAAGTGCTGTACATGGTTAGTCGAATACAAGATAAATAATAGGGCCAGCTGGTGGCAAGTGCAAGTTAAATGCTGGGAGAAGGGGCTGAAGGATACAGAGACAGTCCGGTAGTGCAGGTAGGCAGTGCAGGGAAAAGTGGCTGGGCCAAGGACCGAGATCGGTGAGACCAGTCGACCTGCATGCCCATGTGCCCACTAGGAACACGTTTTCCTTGCTTTTCCTAGCTCTTCATTCATTCATTTATTCATGCATCCATTCATTAAATCTTCATTCCAGTATAAAAGCGTCTAAAGATTTACTCACATTATATTTGAAATTTCCATTGTGTCTCTTCGTAATGCAGTCTGTAAAACGGACCGTGCTCTTGACAACGATTTTTCGTATACTGAACTAAAATGAAACTCGTTCTAGTTTCTGAATTTTCTGCCTTATCGTCTCTTACGTTATTGCGCACCCCCTACAAATGTAGTTCTTTCGGCATGGTCCCTGTCTCAAGGTCAAAAAACATTAGACCCTTATACTTCCAGTGCGACTTGTGGGCCTCTTCTGGGCGCGAGCTGAAAATCAAAGCCGCTGTCCTTCGCATTCTTTATTTGCAACATCACGTAGTAAAGGCATCTGTGAGAACTTGAAGTTTAGAATCCCTCTATGTAGTGCGCCTCAATGTGCAAATGTGAACTGGCTTCTCTCCCAAATGCCACGGCCCGCTTGGCGCGTTCTAAGGCCCCCAATTTTGTCCCCGTTGTCTGCGAGCTTGACAGCCCAAATGGAGACATTTAATTTTTGGCGGAAGGTTAGGGAAAGTATAAAGTACCACAGGAGTTGAGTTAAAAGTGAGATTTATTGTTTGTTTGTTTGTTTTATTATTTTCAATACGCAAGCCTCCCCTCCGTTAACAGTGCACAACAATGCGCAGCATTTACATTTACATGAGATAAAACATGAGAAAAATATATACATACACATATATGAGGTGAATAGAGAGAATTCAAAGATGACACCCAGCTTGTTCGCCACCCATGATGGTGAAGGCAGGGGTTAGGTTTACAGGTACACTGTACAATAACATTTATTTACAAAAAGACAATAGTATTGCAATTATTTAAACCGGGATTTGTACTTCACAACCAGCTGTGCTTCGGGTGGGCATGGCACAGTTGCAATGTTCGGTGGCAATGGATCACTGCTCTGCACAGAAACGTCCACAATGCCATATCTGTGCTTCTCTAACACAGCAACAATAAGGCCTTTCACAAAGTCGAACTGCATTTCATCATAGACTGGTTTGATCACCCATTGCTTACTTCGTTTTGAAAACACCTTAGTGTAGCGAGGCATCCTTACTTTACCCCTAGTCCTAGATTGTTCACGTCCGACATTGCTGTTATGGGCCAAGACCGCTAGTAGAGTGTGATGTTTCATGCCGCGAAAGCTAAAATGCAAGCTCTTTGGCCTGTACTTTAGGCACATATTGTGGAACACCTCCAAATCTCCTGTGTGACAGAAATCTGTCAGCCCTCTCAAATCTCTTGATAGAGTTTTGTCGAAAAAAATCTTCTCAATGGCTTTGTGTGTCGGTGAAGATGGAATCAACCACTTCTTCTTCCGTGCCTCCTCTGGGGACAAAGGGCCTTGTTCACATTGGTGGAAATGTTGAATTTCTGTCCAGCGGTGAACGTTGGTACAGTGGTGCATCAGTGACTCCCATTTTTCAAGTAGTATTTCCACTGACCCTTCACAAGTTTTTGAGCTCCACCAAAGATGGTTGGTGATAGAATGGGACCACTGCAAAATACTTTCAAAACCTTTTTTTTTCCTGCAGCCGAGATTTTCTTACTGATTGATTTAGCAAGATGCCATACGTCAAATTGATGATTAATATGTGGGAACTGCTCTCTCATTGTCTTGGCAATTGAAACGTGTCTGTCCGTGGCTATGAGGTCGATGTGCATTCCCCTTGATTGTAGATATTCCACTGATTTTATAAATCCTAGTTTCTCCATGGCCACTGAGGATGTACATTGTGTTACCTGCACGACCACCGAACTCACAATTTTCTTACTATCCATGTCCTGAAAGTGGTAGGTGCAGTACTTGGCAGAAAATCCAGGGCTGTCGCACTGTCCATCGCCGGCTAGCCTGAAACGTTTCCCTTCCAATGTACTTACTAGAGACAATTGTTCAATTTTCCAAGCATCACTAATGGCCGGAAACAGATAATCACGTTGGTATATGTAGTACAGCGATTTAGAAATGAAATGGAGTCCCACAAACTGAAAGAAAGTCTCTAACTTTCTAAAACTGGAGCCACTAAAAAGTGATGCAGCTGCACACAGTAGATTGCCTGCATCATTTGTGCAGACCATGAGAACCTATGATTTAATCTACAGGCGGCATTTATTTTGACGTTACTGCCTTTTATTTGACGAGTCACATTAATCAATGGCTTCCCACATACTTTCCCTCTAACGGAATGCACACATTTCAGCATACTTATAATTTCCATCAAACAACTGTCGAATACAATGTATTTGCTCTCTTTCATTAGACTGTCATCCTGCGTCAACGTTGTTTCGGCCTGTGACATTGCGAAGATTTCAACACATTGGAAAGTAATTTTGCTGATATCAAGTTCTGATGCGTCTATGGATGCTGTCGCTGGTTCATTCTCTGTCATTTCGACATCTATTACTTCAATATTGATGGGAGAACACAACAATGTCGACAGGTTTTTGGGTGGCAAATTTTTGGCGGGTGTAGATTGTGTGAATTGATCTGTAACTACTTCAGAGCTATCTTCAATACATTCAATAACATCTTCTTGTGGTGGTGCGGTCGCACTGTAGCAATGGTCCAATGCAACTTTGCTGTATTCTCCAAACACAGTTAATTCATGTTCTGGCCATTGCACATGAGCATCTCGAGCCTGAACACGCCTCGCCTCAATTAATAGTTCCTCCATAGTGTACATGGTCTGGCAAGCAACATCTTTCATTCGCTTCTCTGTGTATGTATAGTTCTGACACCCACGGGTAACTGGAGGAGAGATTGGAAAAGGGATGTTCAGTTTAAACACAAGATAAAGTGTAGTCCAATTGACTGGAAAAAAAACATAAAATAGTCCCCAGCACAAACATATTTTTAAAGTTATGAACTGTTTGTAACTAACCTTTTTTTGTTTTTTTTCTTTGCAACTTTTTTGACTCGACCTTCAACATCTGCACGCTGTAGCTCCGATTCGTTTCCGCATGTCCTCCCTTCCTCTTGCGCTGCAACGACTATATTTTCTGTATCCGCATAGACAGCACGGAATGAGGCTTCATCGTCTCCCTGAAACATAGTACTTTCATTACTATGTATCAAAATATTGTTAGCATAAAACACACGTGAGGACGAACACACAGGTACATTTCAATAGCCAAACACGATTTAAACATTGTGTGCAACAATCAAACGACAGGTATTCGACCAGTGATGATCTATTTCGATGGAGCTGTCAGTATCCATACCTCTGGCTCTGCATGGACTGCCATGAATGGTTGTATTGGAGAGGAGGCATCCGCATCTCCCTGAAACACAGTACTTGCATTAGTATGGTTTTCAATATTGGAAACATAACACACACTTGGGGTCGAACGCACAGGTACATATAAAGAGATAACCACAAATGATGCATTGTCTAAAAGAATCAAGGAAAATCTAAATATGATCACATTTCATCGACTTATTTCTCCGATTTATTTACATCTGCATCATCTAAATGGGATGTTGTGATTGTGGTGGAAGCTCCGTCGTCTCCCTGAAACACATCACATGCGTTAATAGGGAAGAAAGTATAGAAAATGGAATCACGTTATATGATCACGCATGATGGAGCTGTCAGTATCCATACCTCGTGCTGCTGAAGAATATCTATGGATGTTGCAAATGTAGTGCGCACTTCCGAAAGCTGTTGCGCAGATTCGTATACGCATGGTCCCGCTTCCACTTCCCCTGGAATTACTTGAATGTCAGGCTCCGCATCAAGTGCAGGGGTTGACGCTCCATCAACTGCCTGAAACATAGTACTTGCATTAGTGAGGATTACAATAGTGAAAACATAACACACACCTCGGGTCGACAGCACAGGTACATATCAACGGCTAACCACGAATGAAACATTGTGTAGAACAATCAAACGACAAGAATTCCAGCTCTGATGATGACGCTCGATGGAGCTGTCAGTATCCATACCTCCTGCTGGTGAAGAACATCTAGAAACGTTGTAGATGTGGCGGACGCTTCAGCATCTCCCTGAAAGACAGTACTTGCATTAGTATGGATAACACTAATTATAACTGAAAACAAACACTAGTGGACGATAACTAAGGTGTATATCAATTGGAAAGCACTAACAAAACATTCGGTAAAATAATTACACGATAGAATAAAACTATTACTTGACATGCATAAAACAAGTCTGTAGCGGATTAGCCTAGTAAGATTACCTGATACGTGCTAGAAGTGGTTGATAACTGCGACCACGTCAAGGATGTAGAATGTTCTTGCTTCAGATCCAAGGGATAGTCAAGAAGTTGTAAAGGTAAATTAATGATTGATAATGAAATGCCAATATTAAAAATACCCATGTAAGGCGACAGAATACTTGAAAAATGCTCAATACAGCACAGTTCCCTGTTCCCATATATATACATTGCGTTTGTGGTTTATGAAATCGAAAAAGAATATATTGATAAATGTCATTATTCAAAAAACTATACACTCATATCAATATCGAAATTATTACAAGGGATAGAACACCTACAATATCAATTAATCCATTCGGCTACCTACACACTACCGCAAGGCCTAAAGCTAAATCCGGACACTTGACTCACCGGTGACGGAATGTGGACGAATAGAGTGGGAATAGCGTTTTCGAGCAATTTCCGTGTCGTTCGCCATTTATTCTTCTTTGTTACCCAAGATGTTGTGTACATGTCCAAGGAAAAGTGCCGGCTGCAGATGCGGTATCGATCACCCCTCTTGTCCTGTAAGACTTGTTGGACTCTACTTTCCAGCTCATTCAGTGGATATCCGCAATGTCTGACCCATTCTCTTATTCGATCAACAGTTTTCGGGAATACATGCGTTGTAGTGCCTTCAGATTTCGCATGGGTCTTCGAAGGGCAACCGCTAATCGAACAGGCAGGCATTGTTGATAAATATGAAAAGTAAATATCGACATTATTATACAATCTTCAAGAATAAAGATTTGATACAAAAGTAAATTAATCATACAATGATTAATGCAAGGTTTGTTTTGGTCGCAGGAACTATACCAGTTCATTATGTGCGGCTTAGGCTTAGTATTTGCATAAGTTGCAGAAATGTATAAATGATGTGACTAAAATCTGAACATGTGACTCGTCCCTTGGATGTTCTGTCTTGGATGTTCAAGTCAATAGCAATGAGACCAATGAACATAGCACTATTGTGTACTCTACTCGCAAATAGATAGAAATTTAAAAATCTGCGAAATATGACAAGGATACATGGCCTTACCTTGACCAACAAACAGTTGGATTCAGCAAGCAGTATGTTGCAGGAGAATAGGTGGGTGGCCACAGGTAGCACACTGATGGGTTTGCTCTAAGCGGTCACAGAAGTTCACGGATAGCACGACGACCAGCAGATTAGCGTAGATCCCAGTGGTTGCCAGGTAGCACGTTCAGGAGTTGACTTGCAAAGCACAAAGATGTTCTCATGAGACATATCAAGTGGTTTATAAAGTATTAGAAACAGGGGTGTGTTTGTGAATGAATGACGTATGTATGTCGTGGTATTAGGGGGGCGGCCTGCTTCAAGGGGATGCCTGGCTGGAGACACAGGGTCTGAGGAGGCCATGTGACCGATGGCCCCTTGGCGTGGGATACCTTTTGAAGTGTACAAGTAGTTTGGCACCTTGGCCTTTCGCGCCCCTGACAGCACGCATCCACTGGCATGAACCGCCTTTGATAGAGGGGGGTGGGCTGGATGGGCCTGGGGCGTGCAGATAAGGCACAGGAAGACTGCTGAATGGAGACACACTTATGTGGATTGCAGGGGGGAGGCCTGCCTCAGGGGAGGCCTGCCTGGAGACACAGGGTCTGAGGAGGCCATGTGACAGATGGCCCCTTGGCGTGGGATACCTTTTGAAGTGTACATGTAGTTTGGCACCTTTGTCTTTCGCGCCCCTGACAGCGCGCATCCATTGGCGCGAACCGCCTTTGATAGAGGGGGTGGGCTGGATGGGCCTGGGGCGTGCAGATAAGGCACAGGAAGACTGCTGAATGGAGACACACTTATGTGGATTGCAGGGGGGCGGCCTGCCTCATGGGAGGCCTGCCTGGAGACACGGGGTCTGAGGAAACCATGTGAACAATGGCCCCTGGGCGTAAGATACCTTTTGAAGTGTACATGTTGTTTGGCACCTTGGCCGTTCGCGCCCCACACAGCCCCACATGCCAGCGCTCATCCACGGGTGCGAACTGCCTTTGATAGGGGGGAGTGGATGGATGGGCCGGTGGGCGTGCAGATGAGTGTGTGGGAACGAGGGGCCATCAGGCCCCTCTCGATGGCCCCTCTCATGCTTTACTTCTCAGTAGAAACTCGGACCAAGTGCCTCCAGTAGTGGGTTCACCCCTTGCCCTTATGTGATAACTTTGGTTGACAATCGCGTAGATGGGACCACTGAGCATGACTCTTCCTCTGAGATCACGGTCCTGCATGTGAACCAGCCTGAACTAAGCACATCGCTCGTTCATCTCCATAAACGTTTCCTTGCCCACGCACCCTCGCCAGTGGAAGCTTACTGCCATTGTGACCCTGTGTACCTGCAAGGTATTCTCTTCAAGTGCCAGACCACTGACGACGACATGATGCCCACCTAGCAGATCCCCAATTAACATTAGACCCCTACTGCAGTATATCGTTGCTTATCAATAAGAAATGCCACATACCAGAGATTCTTGCGAGCACAGACCCACACTTCAACCGGTGTATTATAGTGGTCAAGACCCTTAACATAAGGCCTGTATAATCCAATGTTAATTGTTAGTATAGATATATGTGTGACTTTTATAGAGACATAACCTACTGAAATCCTTTGAACAAGTGTTATTTAGTGCATGCATTATCGAGAATATTTTATGTTAGCTTAGATAGTGACCACCCTGCTTCACAGCGACCAGACCTTCACCCATTCGGAGCACAGATGTCTGACGTCCATCCTTGAATGGAGACACACTTGATTCATTTAAAAAAATCGACCAACCGTTGTTAAAATATATGTGGTGTTTTATTTTGTATCTTATTTTCATGACACAAAAATACAAGACTTTAAAGATTATACAGGTCAGGTTGCAGCACAGCGAGAGAAAATCCCCTGTACTGACCGCTGTCACTCGGGAACGTTTCTCTTATGGCACGAACGGCACAGGCGGGTATCACTCTTCGAACACGGTGTCCAAGCCTCCCGTGGAGCCACCATGTAAAGGAACGATAGGCCACCAGCCTGTACCACCTGTGAAAAGGAATGAAACAAACTGTTTTTAAATTTCCAAGATAAGTTTAATAAACGTTTGTTGTCAATGACAATTCTTGTAACTAATGGCATTCTGCACGGACAAATGCTATCTAGACAATGCACACTATTGAACGACTTTCATGCGTTACTATGATATGAATATATAATTTTGGATATAGTAGAAGACCATGAAATAGGAGTGGCATGACAAGCAGAGTATACTTACTCGTTACTCGGATTACGAGGACGAACAGTTGCGCGAAGTTCATGCATAAGCACCACCATTATTCTCAACACGGCCCGTGTGAGGCAGGCTGCCCTGAAGTCTGGCAGCTCAGTGATGCATTGCGGTCGTGGCTCGCCTTCCGAAATGTAGGCCAGGCATCCCGAGTTTTCTCGGCAGCAGCAGTTCTCCTCCTCGGTTGGCCTTAGCTCGCACCGTTTGCATGTGCACCAGGTGGAGACACCGTCCATGCGACTAGGCCCAGGCTCTTCATCTGTTGATTCGTCCTGCCAACTGCCGTCCGAATCCCCATCGTTTTCGCGTGCTTCCCTTTCCAGTAGTTCCTCCTCGGTATACTCGGGCTCGTACATGTAGGGCATTATTGTAGCCATTGTGTGGTAAACAAAGTAAAAAATTTACCGAGATGGTACAGGTGTTCACACGGGCTACAAGCAGCAAAGGTAGCTGACCAGAGCACAGAAACGAGTCACAAAATACTCTAAGTAACACAGAGAGAGGAATGGAATCGAAAATCTGCTGCTGTGTGTTGTGAAACGGTCTGTTTATACTTATTGAGGAAAGAGGCGTCCTGCCATTTGCATGGCGACACGTCATTAGCTGAAGCGCAGCGAACGTTGACACAAGACGTGCTTTGGCGTTGGGAAATGGGCAGTACGAGTCTGCTGATGACAGGCTCAGGGGTGGGGGAATTGATTTAGTGCCGCAGAAGCAGGTCAGCCAGGGCGATGGCTGATAGGAATATCACAAAATGGCGGCTCCCTGGTGCCTGTTTTCGCGTGCGTTTAATGGACGAAAACTCGGGTAAGGTCCATAGGAAAGTTTTCTAAAATCGAGCCACTTAGGCTTAAAAAAACATGGCCGACCCGTAGCGACAATAAAATGTTTTACTAGACCATGCCTTTAAGGTCTATAAGCGCAGTCTCAGTTCCATGTTGGGGTCTGAAGCCTGACTATCTTACTCCTAGAATTTGGTTATGTTCAAGGTGATGTTGAATTTGTAAATATGCTATTTTCTCGAGGATTTTAATTAGGAATGGCACTGTAGTGATAGGGCGGTAATTAGTAGGGATGGAAGGATCTAAATTTTGTTTTTTGAGGAGTGGGAGGACCCACGAATGTTTCAAGTTATTAGGTATAGTGCCTGAGGTGAAGGAGGCATTTATTAATTTGGTGATAAAAGGTGAGTGTTCGCGGGCAGCATCTTTTACAAGTTGTGCTGGGCATAAGTCACCATGGCAATTCGAAGGTTTGAGGGTCAGGATGACTTTTTCGACCTCTTTGGTGGATACTTTGTGAAAGAGTAAGTGGGGAGTGAGCACGTGAGGTGGAGGCAAGATAGATTGCGGCCCTAGCACATTAGTATTATTAGGTTTGGAGGTAGTGTTTTGTTAATGATCTTGGTCTGAAGGGTCGTTATTTTATTGGCCAGAGCATTTTGTATGCCCGTACACCAATTTTTGTCTTTAAGGCAGGAGTCAGGGGCTTGGATCGGGGATTTTACCTCTTTCAGAATTGCAAAAAGCTCTTTGGTATTGGATTTAGCTTGGGCGATTCGGAGGTTGAATGAGGTTTGCTTGGCTAGAATAATTTCTTTTTTGTAGAGAGCGGCTAATTTGCTCAAGTTGTTCTTATTAGTCTCTGAAGGATCTAGCCTCCAAGTTTTTTTGCATCAACGTTTCTCTTGTCTTATAGCTTTTAGGTGAGGGGAGAACCAAGTATTGACATGTTTGCGAGGTTTGCTCTTTCTCATTTTCAGTGGTGCTATGATGTCAAGTGATGATAACATCACTTTATTGTACATGTCTACCATAGTGAAGGGGTCCGTGTGGTCTGAGATGGAGTTAAGAGTAGGGAGAATCAAAGGGATAAGGTTTTCAGGAGGAATGTTCCTTTTATTTCTGGTGGGGACAGCTGGAGCTATGCTGTCGGTATGCAGGGGAGGTGAAGCCTCTAAAGAGAATGTAATCAAATGGTGGTCAGATCAGAGCTGAGACATTATAGACAAAACCGTGGTTGGGCAGTTAGGCTTGGTGATCCAGTCAAGGGTTCTGCCTTTAATGTGGGTAGGCCCTGTGATCTTTTGGGTGAATCCTAATTCCTCTAAGGAATTGCTGATTTGAGTGGCATTAGAGTCGGAGGGGTCGCTGAAGCCAAGGTTAAAGTCTCATAGTATGAGACTCTGAGAAGAATTCTTAAGATTGTTGGACGAGATGTTCAATAGGTCCTCTTCAAAGGATCCTAGGTGGCCTGGAGGTCGGTTTATGAGGTGGATGGATACAGATTTTGAATTGGTAATATAGTTAATTTGGCAGTTAGTGATTCACATGAGTCTGTGTTGTGGGGCGGAGAGAGTCGCAGAGTAAGGTTAGATTTAGCGATTATGGCAAGAACTCCACCTCGGGAGGTGGTACGATCAAGTCTAAGGAGGGTATAATCATCTGGGATGGCTAGCATAATTGCAGGTCCAGCTGCAGGGTGGAGCCAAGTTTCTGTAATAGCTGGGAAGTCTATGTTTTCACTTAGTAGGAGGTCTGCTATATCTGATGCGTGGGCCACCATAGAGCGGGCATTTATAAGTGCACCCTTTGTCCACACAGTGCTGGTTGGGCCAGTGCTGGCTGTACTTTGTGGTTGCTTTTCAGTGCAGAGATGGGCTCTCGGAAGAGTCTGCTGTTAAGTTGGAGAGGGTGCTGGGAGTGACTGGTTTTGCTGGGACCAATAGTGGCATTAGTGGGCGTTATTTTGTTTACCGGGTCATAAAGTCTAGAGAGTCTCGCACATAATTTGTGGTTCCTCTGCAGTAGAGTACAGGGTCTTGTAATCATATTAACCTGCATAGTGGGGTTATGCACAAGCACTAGTGGAGGTGGGAAGTGTACCATATTAAGATCTTCTAAGATGATTATATAAAGGGAGTCCTTAGTAGGACAGTGTAGAGCGGTGGAAGATACATATTGTGTGCTGCTATCAGAAACCAAGTTCATAGGGATGTATACGAAGGTGCGCTAAAGCAATAGGACACCTTACATTTCTTGTGGTTGGTAAGGGTGAGCTAGGTCAGTATGTGGTGACCGGCTAGGAGCAGCTCTGCAATGGTGAGCTAGAGGTAGATATATTAAAGACAGCTTTCCTTCTGTGGGCCGGAGCAGAGTAGCAGTGGCAGTGAGGTAGGGCAGTTTGAAGCAAACTAGGAGCAACTTGCTACTATAGGCTAGAACATAATTGCACTGATAGTGAGCTAAACAGTTTAAACAGACTAGGATCAAATTTCTGCTATGGGCTAGAGTGGGTTTGCAGGAACGATGAAATCCAACAATATGGGACAAACTAGGAGCAACTTTCCTTTTGTGAGCTAGAACGTATTTGCAAAGGCAGTGGAATATAACAATTTTAACAAGCTAGGAGCAGCTTTCTCGTTTTAGCCGGTCCTAGCATGGACACAGTTCAACAAAGCAGCCTGGGCACTAGGCACAATTTAAACAATTAAGAATGGACACAGGACTGCAGGCTAGATGCGGAGTGGGCACAGATTATCAAATTAGCATGGAGACAATTCACCAATGCGACATAGGCGCTAGGCACAATTTAACAATTAAGCATGGACACAGGACTGCGGGCCAGATGCGGAGTGGGCGCAGATTATCAATTTAGCATGGACACAATTCACCAATGCGGCATAGGCACTAGCCACAATTTAACAATTAAGCATGGACACAGGATTGCAGGCTAGATGCGGAGTGGGCGCAGATTATCAATTTAGCATGGACACAATTCACCAATGCGGCATAGGCACTAGGCACAATTTAACAATTCAGCATGGACACAGGACTACAGGCTAGATGCGAAATGGGCGCAGATCAGCAATTTGGCATGGATACAGTACAACAGTGCAGCATGGGCACTAGGCACAATTTAACAATTCAGCATGGGCACAGGACTACATGCTAGATGCGAAATGGGCGCAGATCAGCAATTTGGCATGGATACAGTACAACAGTGCAGCATGGGCACTAGGCACAATTTAACAATTCAGCATGGACACAGGACTACAGACTAGATGCGGAATGGGCGCAAATCCGCAATTTGGCATGGACACAGTTCTACAATTAAATATGGGCACAAGCCTTGCGCTAACATCTGGAAGGCATGAATTCCAGCATCGGAGGACAGAACATGAATATGTTGAAATGTGGTACAGCTTGACGAAGAATGCACCGTGGGCAAGGTGCAGGGGGTGATGTCTTTGGCACGTTCGCGTAGCATGCAATAGGATAATTAGCACGCAGTTTAGAGTGAATACGGCGCAAGGATAGGCTCGAGTAAGTGGACAGAGTACATGAGGCTTACAGTGTTACCAGGTCTTTAGCTGGGCGAGCAGGGAGACGGAGTATGGATGCTGGTTAATGAACGTCAGGCAAGATAGGTGGCCCTTGGCTCTGTTAGGCTCACGACAGGCTCAGGACAGGTAGTGAGCCTTTGAGTCGTGCCTTGGAGGCTGGCCGCTTCTCGCCTGCCGGCGAATCAGGTTGGGGTAAAGAGGATGGCTCCAGCCAATCCTGAGCAACCTTGTAGAGGCTGCAGGCAAAGCATATGAAAGGCAGCTTAGAGGAACAAAGCGGCCATGTTGGAAAGCTAAACCTCGTGGTTTAGCTGATGCGTGTGCCTTGGGATCTGGTGCAAAGGTCGGTTTTGCGTGGGTAAAGGTGCTTGCATTAGCCAAATATAGGCTGCTCCCACATTAAGGGGTAAAGTGGAGGCAAGCATGCGATTTTGGGTGATTTTCGTTTTCAGGCAGATTTTTGCAGGATTAAGCCCAGGGGTTTACCGTGGTGGTGGGGGCCCAACAGGGAAGGGGGTGCTGCTCCTGCCGTCGAGTGGGGGATCCTAATCCATCCGAAGCTGCAGAGATGCGAAGCTGCAGAGATTGCATCCGAAGCTGCAGGGATTGTGTACATTATACTTTGACGTCGTGACTGGCGTATTTTCTATTATGTGGTATTAAGCCTCGATATACTTTAATCTTTCAAAGTGGCACCACATAGCATTGTTCCTAGGTACGCTACGAAAAATATGGTTACGATATCACTCTAATGTGAAATACATTTCATAAAAGAATGGATCACAATATGTATCGTTAATATCATTGTGTATAGGCCCATATTACCAAATTACTGTGAATGTAAGCAGACGTCCAAGACCAAATGATAATGTTTGTTTGTTTGTTTGCTTGTTTATTTATTTAGTATAGCGCGCAAAACCCAGAGGTAACAGGGCGCAACAGAGGTCAGGAAGATAGGATTACATAAAAACTTGGTTACAGAATAAGATAGGCATGAGAAAAAGAGCATTGCATTTACAGTTACATTGTGTGGGATGTGCATATATACATATAATTGAGCGAAAGCTTACAAATTTACATATTTAGTGCTGTGCATAGGGGACAGGGGACATCACAATGATGTGATATTATATAGGACTTACGCTTAAGCACTTTATATAGAACAAATATAGATACAATATCACCCAACCTGTGTTGGTACTCATTGATCAACCTCAGCAGGAGGAAAGGCTTGGTTGGCCTTGCCGGCATTCAAACCTGCAACCTGCAGATCAAACACAACACATCAGCAAGTGCTCAACCCACTGAGCTATTTTACCAGCTATAGTTATCCAACCGGCTATAGTAAAATTAGCAATTACATATCTGAATGTTCTCAAAGTCAGAAAGCAAATTACACTCTGTAGTGGTTACTATTAAACGGTTAACAGATTTAACAGCAGGTCAGTTCATCTGCAGGTATGGTGGAAAGTTGGCCACATGTAAAACCTGTGTGGATCTACTTTTCAGGCTTCAGAGGTTGGCAAAATACATACCATTGGGAAGGTTCATAACTGTGTATTGAAGAATTTAGAGTAGCACAGGGAAAGCAGTACATTCACACGGTAACCCGTTCTCTAGGCACTCGTTACCTCATACATGCAAACAAACATCCTGAACAGCATGCCATGGAGATAGGAAAGATAGACAACAAAGCATTCATTGTGGCACAATGAAATCAAGGGCCAATGTATGTGCTATGGTCAAACATTTCTACACTGTACACAGCTGTTAGGCATAGGGATTTTATCAAGTGACCGAGGACACCGAGATGGAATGTCTTGTGATGATCGTAACATAGACAACGGCAGAAACAAATATGATATAACTGCAAATTGCGAAAAGCAAAATACATTGTCCGAAATAGATGCTTAATCTACTGTAAATGCTTTTTGGAAGTTTTTGTCTGCATTGTGAATATGCTGTGTTTAAGACAAGACTAAATCAGTGACTCATCCAGTGAAGTGTGCCTGAAATAAACCTTTAATGAGTCTAGAAATGATTGTATAGAATTCCAGAAGGACAATTTGTTATTCATATTCTTTCCTATTTAGGGTTTCTGCTCAAAGTGTTACACTCGTGGAACTCCCTGTTTTTTTAAGAGGCCTGAACAAGAAAGCCAGCCACTTCAGAAACAAAGAGCCACATGGTGCTGGCTAAAGCCCCAGGAGCTGCAAATAAAAAAAAAAAGAAAAACGTTTGTTTTGTTTAGGGATAGCAAGGAATGAAACAGGAGTAGCAAGGGAGACTTCGGGGGTCTAAGGTGCGACCTCTGGCGACTACTAAATGACGTCCATGCTGCAAAACCATATAAATCTTGTGTAATCCTTTTTTGCTATTCCATTTACATTCTGCAGTTGCTTCTCCATTCCACTTACACGTCATATTTCGTTTATGTAGCACACCATTAATTTCTCCCACGTTTGGAGCTATTTCATTGTTTACTTGTCTGTTTATAGCTTGTGTAATTTTGGTTGCTTGGTCAGTTTCACCATTATGTTTTGGGTTCATGATTGTGCACATCCACTAAGTCTATCCCCACCCCAGGGTTAGGCCTTTCTTTTCCATTGTTACTCAGGTGTTATCCCTTTTCTGATAATCTATTTTGGGCCTTACACTCGCCCGTGAGGCCTCAAAAAGCCTATCTGTGGTTTTAGGATGAGGCAGTGGTGTGATGGCGGCAGAGTGCTGTATGTCAATTCACTTGCTCGCACCTTGTAAACTTTAGGTTGTTTAAGTGTTTGCATGCGTGCGTTTTTGTTAGAGAGCAGAAATAGCATGCAGATGGATTCCTGCTTGGCTCCACCATGTGAAATCAATCTCATTTCCTTGAAAATTGAGTGCCGCTTTAAATGTTTTTTTTTTCCGGGCCATCTAATTTCAGGACGACATGTTCATCTTTCATATCCTGAAAGCTGAACTGTGTTATCCTACAATGGTGTTGGTATGTGTTGTTGAGGAAAATTATATTTTCAGGTCGAGTTTCCTTGTGAATCTGAAAAGTTGTTATGTGTTTGTGTATAACTGCAATTATCAGACACACAAAAGTCATGTATTCAGCTTTTTCAGGGGTCGACATAAGCTTTTTAAGCTCACCAATCAGCATTTTGACCAGGCGTATGGATATCTAAGGACATATTTTCAGCTATGTGATTTATGGAGAAAGGCCTAACAGTCAAATAAAAAAGCCTTATTTTTTACTTTCAGTAATTGAAAGGCCAAAAGGGTGATGCACAGACAGGAAATACCAAGTTTGGGAAAGCCCCTTCTCTAATCTCATGCACCAGTTAGGCCAAGCAAGATGGAACATATGGCCAAGATCTCAATAGATGAGGGTAGGACAAGGTTCCAATTAATGTAGGGAAGTTCAGATCAAATAAGATAACCAACAGCAAACACGACACTGGAATAACATAAAATGTCTGATGAGGTAATATAAGAACCAATTAAGACCTAATTATGTAGAGACATTTTCAAAAATAAAAATGACCATTAGGTTAACAAAATATGGAAACTACATCAGTGCCCAGGGACGAAATGCAAGCCTCCGCATCTGGCGCATGAGATTACATGTAATTGGCTCTTAAGAAGATGAGCTAATGCAATATTCAGCACTTGGCAATGAAGATTCCATTTGATGAGCCCCGCAATCAATATTTAAAGAGGGCGTAAGATTAGCTTGAGAGAGCAGCTGTGGAACAACCTAAGAAGGAGAACTAGCTGCTGCGCCACAGCCAGCTGAGAAGGCAGAGCAGAGAGAAGGTGCCCAGGTAATCTAAAGAGAGAAGATGATCAGATGATCCAAAGAGAGAAGATGCCCCGATGATCGGAAAGGAGCTGGAACATCTAAGAGAAAGATGCCAGCTGCTAGCAACTAAAGACATGGGTATGATCAAGCCAAGCCAAAAGAGAAAATAATAATTGTGAATGATCTTTTTAGAAGGAAACATGCACTATTCAAATTAAATTTATAGTTCATATTATTCCGAGGTGCCAGGAAAGGCATATTAAGGAACACATTTTGAGAGCTCCATAGTGAGAATACAATGGAACATTTTGAGAAGTTCTATTTAGATTCTTCTATTCTTGAGACAGGCATGGTATCAAGGTGGACACTGGCACAGTTGATGTATTAGAATATCAGGATGGGATGAATACCTAACTTGCCCTATCGCTATGGCAGGATTTCCCTGCCTAAATAAATTAAGGGACATCCAAGTCAAAGAGTCCAAAACAAGTCTTTCTGTGTCTAAACCTATGCTTGCCCTCACATCTAAGAGAAAACTAATAGTGATGGGATGGTTCACTGAAAGGTGCTTAACTAAAAGTCTGGAGCAATACTGAGTGCTCTTGCTCAGTCTGGAAAACCACAGTTCTTCTCAGAGGACTCACACCTTCTGGGGATTGGATGTCAGCATTCAATAAAGGTCACTTTAACATAAGGTTTGGGGTTCCCTTCCCCAAACTGCTGAATCAGTTCAACACAAAAAGTTCACAAAGACTAGGGCTTCCTTCCCCAATCTGCAGGTTTAGCTCAATGCAAAATGTTCACAAAGAGTCGGGGGCTCCCTTCCCCAAAGTACAGGTTGAAAAGAGTGTGAGGCTCCCTTTCCCAAACTTCACACATTTCTCTTTGTTCACACAATTCTCACAGGTTCTCCTCACCTGGTGACCCTTTAGTTGGAGCTCCTCCTGGTCACGGCGCAGTTTGAAGACCACACAGTCCACCTGTCACAGGTCGCGCAACCAGTGGCTCTTTGAGTTTGGCATCAGGTCAGGCGTCAGGGCTATTCCTGCTATCTTGGGGTTTTCTAGTCTTGGGGCAGTTATGGACCACACATCCCACCCTCAACAGGTCACGTGACTAGATATTCCAATTCCGCCCTTAGCCTCTTCTTCACGTTGGCAACTTGCTTTCATATAATTCCAGGCACTTCTCTGGCCCCATTAATAATTCAAACTCTTCAGCCTTTCTACAGGCTTTATCATTCTCTTCATTCCATCTCCAGGCCCCTTTCACCAGACACACACTTTGCTATGCTTCTCTGCCCATTTCTGACCTTTCAGCCATTCTTACATTCTCTGCCAGCTTTTGCTCCCACTTCGCTAGCTCCTCTCTGCAGATTTCCACTCAGTGGTTTCGGGATATTCAGCCCTGTTACAATGTTACATTACTTTCCATTACCAGCCAGGTGCTCTCCTTCTGTTTCACACTTCTTCAACCTAACAGCCTGACACATGCGACTACGCGGTCACAATGTATCTTCAGATTAGACATGCGTTGGACTTCCTTCAGCCTCTGAAACTCACTGGCATTCAAGTTCTGATCTCTGTCCTCGGGAAAGGCAGGGCTGCTATACTGCCCCTCTGACAACCCTGGGCTGACAGCCTCAGCCAGGGTAACTAGCAGTTCTGGCTGTTTACCACAAGGACTGCCTGCAGACGTGGCTCCCTGCACTCCTTCTGTCCTGCTCCCATGAGACCCTACCGCCTTTCCTATGTAGACTTCTGATGACTCGTCATTGAATTCTCTCTGGGACACTCTTAGACACGACACTACTTCCTGCTGCTCCACATTTCTTCTCATGAAGACAGGGCTTCTCCACCGGCAGCTTTGATAACACTGGGCTGGTGCTTCCAGCCAGGGCATCAAGCAATCTTTTCTGGGAAGCACATCTTGCAAATTTGACTCCCTGCAGTCCCTCTCTCTGGCTCCCTGGAGACACAGCTCCCTTGCCACTCTGCAAACACTCCTGTGCAGACCTCCGGCCATTCGATACATTGCTCACTCCGGGACAACCTTGGACTGGACACAACTTCCCGCTGCTCTTTGCACGCTCACCCACATCCAGGAATCCCCTGCTGGACTCAGCCATGCAGCCTCCCTGTTGCTCTCCTTGTTGTTCAACCCTTTCATGCCAGGAGCTCCACCTGTTATCCACATAGGCTGCCCTAACAGGCTGCAGGTGCGAGTTCTGGGCTTTACTGGCTTGACTTACCTGACTCTATTAGGCCAATCATTGGGACATGCCTCTCCTTCAAAGACTGTAGGTTACATCTTCCTCTTCCCAGTACTATAATGGCAGAGGGGCAGTAATATGGGTCATTGTCGGAAAAATGCAGAATGCCATGTCTTACCCATTGGCAACTCTTCGCAGTCCCCAGAGAGCCTCTATCCAGGTGATCCTCCCTTGCTTATCCACCCCCAGGATTGAATCCAAAAAACAGAAGACCACCAAGGAGTGGATTTTAGTGGATTTGAGAACACCTTCAGTTTTCCCACAATATACATATTCAATGAAAAAACTTTAGTTCAAGTTATTTAAGTTTCCCATATTTATTGCAACAAACCCCTGAAATTCAGCACATGGTCGGAGTCCTGACCGGCTTAACTCGGTGTGCTCCAGTTGATGTCCCCAAAAATACTATATCCCCCCTTATGTCAATTGGTATGTTATTGTGAATTTCTTGTTTTATAATATGTATGTGCTCATAAGCTTTGAAACAGGAACAAGTCAAGGTAAACCGGTCATGAATTTCCCACTGCTATGAATTTGAGGGGTTTTGTTGAGATAAATGTGGGCAACTTAACTAAACTTTTACTAACGTTTTTTCAGTGAATTTCAAGGGTTTCATTATACCATAGTTTTTTTGGGTGTCACTGGCCATGGCCTTCAGCCGTACCCCTGTATATATTCCCCCAATATTTTGGGATCACTAGCCAGGGCCTTTGGCCGTTCCCACTTTATATTTGAAAACACTACCTTGCCGCTAGTCATGGCTTTTGGTGCTTTTTTTGTTTTCTCAGTAACTTTTTATTTTTTACTGAATCTCCCAAAATATTTCCAGTCTTGGGGGCCCAGAGGGGGAAGAGGGTGCATGAGTTCAAAATTGTTTGCAAAATGTCAGCCAAACTCAACGTACGAGTGAGAGGCTATTAGAAATTCATTTTTCTAATTTTCTATGGCACTCACTACTCAACTTGTGACCACCGCACTTTAATATATATACATATATATAGAGATATATAGATAGATAGATAGATAGACTGTTAGCTTGAAGATAGGCACACCAAGAGAATCCTATATTTTATTATTGTTTGAGACCAACACACTAAGCATGATTAATTTAGAGCTTCTTATTAAGTGTGGAGACAAAACATGACAGCACATTTGTGTGCAGTACTGCATTTTTAGGTATTTCAAATACAATTAGACAGAAATGTTTTAGAAGAATAATATACAATTGCAAACCATTGTATAGTATTTGTATTTTAAAGAAGGAATTCATGAAAGGTGGTTATCTGTTGTTAGAAGGTGATTAACCTAAGATATGTTTTAATTTATGCTGATTGAGCTGGTTATCAGAACCATAAAGATTGATTGTTTTTTAATACACAATACACTAACTCAGTATTCTTACAGCTCATTCAAAACATAGACCAGCGTCTGAGTTAAAATTGATATATTAATTGTCAATAGTATACACATGTTAATATCCGGAGACAGGCCCTTTTCCTCCCAGCAGTAGAGGGAAAGCTTGAAAGAGAAGCATTGTATAAAATGTAAAGAATCAGAAGCAGAGACATAACAAACTCATAGAATCATGGCACTCTTTCTATTTAATTGTATTGACTACATTTTGCATTTGGATTGTATATGACTTTTCTCTGAGCCCAGCTCCCAGATAAATCAAGCAGACAAATTGAAAAATAGTGCTTTTGGTTTTTGATAAAGATTTTGTAATCTTCATCTTGAATGAGAGTTGCTCTCTTTCAGGACACGAGGTCAAAATCGCCAAAAGTGGAATTCATATCATTAGGAAAGCCATAACAGACAACTACAAACTAATACACTCTAACAGAGAAAAAGGAAGAGGGGGAGGAAACGCCCTAGCGCACAAGAATCACATCTCCTCAACATCCCTCTAGTCAACCGACATAGAAGACTGCAAATCACTCCTAGTCAATATTAAGCTCAATGTTAGGCAGAATCATATGCAGTACCCTTTGGGAACACCACACACAATTAAGACTACAAGTGACAGTACAAATTTACCTTTGGTACAAGTCCGTACTACACAGTAAAGTGGTAGCGATGGCTGAGCAGCCAGACTTATCTCATGAGTAAAGTGAGCAGTATCAAAGGTTACATAATGGACAGCAATTACTATCTTTCAAACAAACACTGACTCAAGGTTTCTGAGTAAAAGAATATACATGTATTTACACATCATTTGTAAAACAGTTTACTAAAGTCAAGCAGCAGAAAATCACAATCTTAATATACTACACAACACAAAAATGGCACTCCAGCAATTTAAAAGGGAGGGAAAGACAAGGTTATACAAAATTAAGCAGCACCAACAAGTAAGTAGGCAGGACAATCTAGAAAAGGCTTGCTACAATGAGGATTCAAATCAATAGGCCTGGGCCAATGTTATTGGTTCACAGTCATTGCAGAGGATCACACAGTTCAGAGTAGTTTGCAGTTAAGTCTTTGCCAAGAGTTCGAAATAAAGTTGGTCGGAAAAAAAAATATTTAAAAGAGTAGAGAAGGACAAGCCCTCAGATTGGCGAAAGATTTTAAACACTTTCACTGCGGTCGGACGGAACGAACAACCGGGTTTGCACAGTACCTTTAGAGCAGAAGAATGCTGTAGCTGAGGCAGAAGTTCCTGGCAGATCCTGCAGGCTCACGGTTCCTGAAGCGATTGCCAGACTGACACAAAGAAGGAAGACTGGAGGGTCCTGCACTGCCCAGGGAAGAAACCAGCAGTTGAGCAAAGAGACAAATAAAAGGTGCGCTCCATAAAACCCAAACAGGGTCCTGTCCTCCTGGCTATCCGGTTCACTGCAGCTGTGTACAGTAAATTCGACCAGGGGAGGGAGGCCATGCTTGGTGTTTGGCGAACTGGTTGGTCCCACCAGCTCAAGGGAAGAAGATTCCTTGCAGATCTTCTCTGTCGTCGAAGTTTGGAGATTCGAACCCGCAGCAGGGCTTTACCGGGAGGTTCAGTTATAGAAGTGGTCCTCTTCTTTCAGCTTCTCTTCGTTTCTCTCGATCCAGTGGCGACTCTGCCTTCCAACTACCAGAGACCTTCTTTTTATGCAGTTTTCCCCCATTCACACAGCCTGGCTGCCAAGGAGACCCTGTGCAGGGAGTCTCAAACCCCTCCCTCACATCCTGTCCCCCTCAGACATTCAGGTGCTTAAGGAGGGCTTCCGTGCAGAAGCCTGCCAAAGGACGGTGAACAAAGGAACCAAACCTGGTTTGGCGCACAGAGTAAAACACGAGAAAGACATTTACAAAAAGAAATGGCGAATAAACCCAGCCGGAACTGAAATAAAATAAAAGGGGTCCAGCAGATTAAAGTTCAAGGCAGTAGCCTTACTAATTTAGCCTAAAACAGTTGGCTATTTTCTAGCACCGCGGTAGGGAAAAAAATGGTAGATACCACTGCCACCAGCCAAATCTTAAAGAAATGGGAACGAAATAATGTTCCACGAGAAACAGACAAAAAGGGATAACTATTAACCCTTTCCAGTACTCTATGGAAGATAGTTTGTACTGGGTTTGTGAATTTAAAAAGATTAATACATTCAATGCCAAGTTTACATGTTCTGGGAGACAGCAGTCAGTCTCAGAAAATTGAGTTTAGAGTGGGAAGTCTGAAAAAGACAACCCTGTGTCACTGCACTAAAGGTGCTGTGTGACACACAGTAAAAAGATGATGCCTATGGGGTAGGTGAGGCTCCACAGTCTATGAACACACACATGTGCAACACATAGAAAAAAAGACATGTAAGAGTGGGAAAAAAAGGCTCACACTCTTACCAGGTGAAAAAATAAATCCTAGAAATCCAGCAAAGCTGATGAGGGACTCAGTAGGCAAGGGAAATTAGCCATTCTGGAGAATTCTCCCTAACACTCGCCCCGCCAGACTAAGTGACAGGAGGATTTAATCCACTCCTGGACGAATCTCTTCACTCTAGTCGGTTATAAACAGCATAGAGAGACCATCAGCATTTTGGTGGTGACATCCTGACATGTGCTCAATGGTGAAATCAAACCCTTGCAGGCAGATTGACCATCTAAGTAGTTTCAGGTTTTCCCCTTTCATTTGCATTAACCATATCAAGGGTTGGTGGTCTGTCTGAATCACAAAAGTAGATCCATACAAGTATGGTCTAAATTTCTTCAGAGACCACACAATGGCAAAACATTCACACTCTATGGTGTTACGCTCACCTGGTATCCAAGGGGACGCCACCCAGCCGTATGGACGCTGGTATCCTTCTCTGCGGTTCCCAGATGTGGCCAGTGGGGGAGTTTCTGCCTGTAATACAGGAGGGCTATGTTCAAGACTAACCAACTGGGGTAATTAGCCTCCCACCACCCCGTATGCCTTGAGCCCCTCTGGGGCCTCTCCTCACCTTATTGTTGATTCAGGTGTGCTCTCCGTCCTGCCTTCTTGGCAGGGGCACGTTGTCCTTTGTGGGCGGATGCGATCTAGTTACTTCACTGATGCCGGCCCGTTTGAAGTCTTTCAGGTAGGTCTTATTGCTGTTGTATATTGTTGTTATTCCTGCATGCCTTTCTTGGTTTAATAATGTCTCTTTCTCTTCCTTAGTTGCGCGGAAGTCCAGTCTGGTGCATTGCTGAAATGGGTCTTGCCGGTAAATGATGGCGTGAAACGAGCGCTATGATACGGTAAGTAGGCGCTATGCGCAGCACAGTGATGCCTTGCCTTTGCTAACCTGTTTTCTTTTCCCATAGATCGTGGTGTTCACCCAGGGTGTGGAATTCCGAGGTGATGCTGGTCGAGGGGCGACCTGCTAAGTAAGCTTTTCGGCACAGTTTGTTATGTTGTAATGTCTCTAATACCTTGTTTCTTTCCTTTTTGCAGACCTGTCGGTCCGGGAGACGTGCTGACCCTAGGAAGCTGTTCGCAGGAGCTGTGGGCAGCTAAAGATGAAAATTGCAGGTAAGATGCTGCTGCTAACAATGTTCCTTTTGTTTCCTTACAGGTGCTGTTTCTCAGAGGTTCGCGGGTATAGCTGGACACGGTGAACGTCACGTTGCAGGATTGCAAAGTAACACGAAGCGTGTTATCCAAGTCGGGTGTGGTTTAAATAGTTTCAAGAAAGTAGTCCAGGTAAAGTAGTTCCTAGGCTACCACACCCAAAACACTATACCGCATAGCTTGGTTCCAAGCTACGTGGATGTCTCCATGTTGGCTGGCAGCTTCAAAATAAAGTAGTTCCCAAACACATGTCTATGAGTATGAGCCTGGCCCATGGTCTGGCTACAAGAGGGCCTAGGCAGTGGATGCCTAGGTTTATTGGAGACCCCAGCCAAGTCCTCTCCTGGCCCATGGGCTTGCCAGAGGGGTTTTTGGATGTGGGTCGTGACAGCACTCCCCCCCCAAGGCCCCTCTCATGGTGTTTCTTCTGTCCGGCCCAAGTTTAGTTGGGAAGTTTCGATAATATTTTTTGATCAGACGTGGTGCATGAATGTTCTCACAGGGTTCCTAGGATCTATCTTGGGGTCCAAATCCCTTCAAATCGATCAGATAGTATAGCTTGCCCCTAGAATACTTGGTATCCAGGATACTTCTGACTTCAAATTCTGGTTCTCCGTCAACAAGTATGGGCTTTGGTGGTGTCCCAATCCGTGTACCGGGCTGCATTGGCTTTAAAAGGGACACATGAAATACCAGATGGATTTGTAGGTTAGGTGGTAAATCTAGTTTGACGGCCGCTGGATTGATAATTGCCTTGATGGTATAAGGCCCTAAGTACCTGGGTTGAAAGGTCCGGGTTCCCTTGATGGGTACGGATCTAGCGGCCAACCAAACCTTGTCTCCTACCTGATAGTCAGGGGATTTCTTCTGGTGTTGATCAGCAAATTGCTTTTTCTTTTCCTTGGCGAGAATAAGATGTTCTTTTGCCTTTTTGAAAGCCTGAGTGATGGTGGTGTGAAGAGTTTTCACTGCTTGCATTTCCAAACTGGCTGGGAGATCCAATTCAAATGTATGTGGGTGTCTACCATAAAGGGTATAAAAGGGTGTCTGTCCCGTACTTGAATGCAAGGAATTGTTATATGCGTCCATACTCGGCTATCCATAGTAAGTCTTTTCTTTGTTCATGGTGCAACATGCACCGTAAATACTGCTCGAGAGTCTGATTGGTCCTCTCGGTTTGACCGTCCGTTTGGGGGTGATGATTGGTAGATAGCCGGACGTCAATCTGCGGCATTTCACAACACTTTCTCCAGAAGTTGGAGACGAACTGGCTACTTCGATCGGAGATCAGGACTGATGGGAAGCCATGTAGTTTAACAATACCTTCCAGGAATACTTTGGCTAAAGTGGATGCGTCTGGGAGGCCTTTGAGCGGAATAAAGTGTGCCATCTTTGAGAATAAATCCACGACTACAAGAATTGTGTTAAAACCTTGACTGGGAGGTAGGTCAGTGATGAAGTCGAGGGAAAGAGTGTGCCATGGAGTGGGAGGAATGTCTAAAGGTTGTAGAAGACCGGATGGTTTTTGTTTTTGCAACTTATTTTGTGCACAGACTCCGCAGGATTGAGTATATTGGATGATGTCTTTGCCCCAGGCAGGCCACCAGAAGTTCTGTTTTACCTTAGCTAGAGTTTGGTGATCCCAGGGGGCCTTTCGATCAGTGAATCGTGATAACCTGAAATGATATGTTGTTGTAAGTGGTCTTTGATGGAATATTGTTCCCCTTGCGCTTGCCATGCAAGGAAAGCATCAGGATTCATGGTCCGTTGAATCTCGTTTCTCAGTTCTACTTGAGTTAAGGCTGTCGTGAGGCCCAAGAGTTTGTCTTAAGGTATAATGGGTACTGGGACTGGAGTCGTATATACTATGTCATCAGTGCCCATACAAGATAGTGCATCAGCTTTTCCATTCTTGACCCCTGGTCGAAACGTGATGACATAATCATATTCGGCGAAGAAAAGGGCCCACAGCAATTGACGTGAGGACTGGGCTTTAGCTGTTTTAAGATATTGCAGGTTTCGGTGGTCTGTGATAACTGTAATGGTGTGTTAGGCCCACAGAAGGTAGTGCCACCAGGCCTTAAAGGCAGATTTGATAGCCAATAGTTCTTTGTCAGTGATAGCGTAATTAATCTCCGGAGGTGAGAATTTTTTCGACCAGAAGGCCACTGGGTGTAGCTAGCCGGTTTCTGGATCTCTTTGTGAGAGGACAGCTCCCATTGCCACACTGGAAGCATCAGTTTCCACAATATAAGGGAGATCTGGGCGAGGATGTCGCAGAATTGGCACGGAGGTGAACCTTTTCTTGAGTTCCTGAAAAGCTTTTTCTGCTTCTCTGGTCCAGGCAATTTTTTTATTGTTTTTTCGTAACAATACGGTGATCGGGTGTACAACCTGAGAGAAGTCTGGTATGAACCGGCGATAGAAGTTCGCAAAGCCCAACATGCTTTGTATCCCTTTCAATGACGTTGTTCATGGCCATTTCAAAATGGCGTCTACTTTATGCACGTCCATCCTGATGCCTCCTGGAGTAAGGATAAAACCAAGAAACTCAACTTCAGTGATGTGAAAAAAACACTTTTCAAGCTTTGCATATAAACAATGTTCACAGAGCTTGGTGAGGACTGAACGAACGTGCTTGATATGATCTTGTTTCGAGGTTGAGTACACTAAGATATCATCTATCTACACTAGGCGCAGACATCAATTAATTCTCTCAAGACGTCATTCATGAAATATTAAAATGCTGCAGGAGCGTTGCATAACCCAAAGGGCATGACTTGATATTCGTACAAACCGTTTTTGGTACGGAAAGCAGTTTTCTATTCATCTCCGCTTCTGACTCGGACCAGGTGGTACGCTCCTCGAAGGTCCAATTTGGTGTTAATCTGGGCATCTTTGACCTGGTCCAGCATTTCAGGGATAAGTATCAAGGGGTAACGGTTCTTCACGGTGATCTAGTTTAATGCGCGGTAGTCAATACAGGTTCTTAAGTCCCCTTCTTTTTCGGTACGAAGAGCAATGGACTGACTGCAGGGGACTTCGATGGACGGATGAATCCGTTTGCAAGGTACTGGTCTAAATAAGACTTCAGATGAAGGTTTTCAGGTTCTGTAAGAGCATAGATTCTGCCGCAAGGGACTTGTGCACCTGGAACAAGGTCAATCTGACAGTCATAGGGCCTGTGCGGCGGCAGCGTGTTTGCTTGGTCCTTCTGGAAAACATCCTGGAAATTGTGCTATTCCTTAGGCAAGGTATTAGTTACTCCCAGGGTTGATGTCGTCGCTCCGGGAGTCGTAGAGATACTGAAGGCAGGTTTCTGTTCTTGATAATAACAGGCTGGGGAGCAGTCGCTGGGGAAGGTTAATTTCCGTGCCCGCCAGTCAATCAAAGGGTTGTGAGCAACTAACCATGGCATCCCTAGTATTAGCCGGAATTGAGGCGCCTTGATGAGATTGAACGAAATAAGTTCCCGATGTCCGTCCTGGCACAGCAAGATTACCTCAGCTGTGCATTGGGTTACGGGTCCGGAAGCGATTTCAGTCCCATCCACCGTGGTTAGCTTGTCCACAGTTGGCTTGGAACATAGAGGAAGCCCCATCTCTGCTGCCAAGTCTTGATCCATATAATTCCCAACTGCTCCGCTGTCGATGTATGCTTCAACGGCATGCATTCTTGACGACCGTTGGTTGTTAATTAAGATCACTGGTATTGCAAAGTGTGAGGTCAGTGACTCTTTCCTCTCACTCGACAAACTGACCTCTAAGTTTGCCGAGCTGGGTAGTTTTCCGATTTCGATTCCTTCATCTTTTTCTGTGGCCCCGACGATCTTCCTTGGGGGTTTTACCGGGCAGTCCTCAGGAAATGTCCTCGTTTTCCGCAATACAGACATAGTTGTTGTTGTCTTCTTTTATCTCGCTCCTGTTTTGTTAGTGGAGGTCGTACCCCTCCGATTTGCATGGGCTCCACAGTGTTTTCTTGCACTCGAGTTGCGTTGTCTCTTGGTCGAACATACACGGCCCGAGGGTCCATTTTGGAACGGTCTGCTTTTCGGTCTTGCAACCGGTGGTCTAGTTGCATGACCAAATTTATGAATTCAGAACAGTCTCTGGGAGGATCAACCACTTGGGCTAGAACGTCTTTTAATTTGCCTCGTAAGCCCCAATGAAACAACGTGGTTCTTTGGTTTTCCGGCCACCTAGCTTCGGAAACCAATCTGTTGAAAGTAGCAATGTACGTTAACAAGTCCTGATTCCCCTGTCTGAGGGAAAGGAGTTCATTGTCTACTGCTTGTTCTCGGGTATGGCAAGCAAAAAGCTTTCCATTTCCCTCTGAAACCCCCCAAAGTCATGTAACAAAGGATCATCATGGGTCACCAATGGCACCGACCAATCTGCTGCGCTACCACTCAGGTATGATAAAACAAAGGCTACCCGAGCTTGGTCATTTGGGAGCACTCCAGGCCTGCAAAGAAAGTGAAGGCGACACTGATTCATGAAAGCTGCGTACTTCCGTGGGTCGCCTGCAAACCTCTTCGGTGGTGCCAGAAGAACTGTGCCCGGTAACATGATCTGTACCGAGTGGAGGTAGTGGATGGTATGGTGGGGTTTTGCATTGTTGGATTGCTTCCAGGTATAGGCGTCTGTCCTGCCTGTGATTGCAAGTATTGACTGCTAATCTCTTCAGTGCGCTCTTTGGTCACTAATAGGTCTCTCTGGAGGGCATTAGTCTCTTGTCGGGCAGAATGAACCTTGGCACAAAGTTCCCCTAACAATTGGGCCAATTGGTCTAATTCTGATGTCTCCATGGTGCCCAGGTGGACTGGTTTGGCAGGCTTCGAATTCTGTTACGCTCACCTGGCATCCACGGGGACGCCACCCAGCCGTATGGACGCTGGTATCCTTCTCTGCAGTTCCCAGATGTGGCCAGTGGGGGAGGTTCTGCCTGTAGTACAGGAGGGCTATGTTCAAGACTGGCCAACTGGGGTAATTAGCCTCCCACCACCCTGTATACCTTCAGCCTCTCTGGGGCCTCTCCTCACCTTATTGTTGATTCAGGTGTGCTCTCAGTCCTGCCTTCTTGGCAGGGGCGCGTTGTCCTTTGTTGGCAGATGCGATCTAGTTACTTCACTGATGTGGCCGTTTGAAGTCTTTCAGGTAGGTCTTATTGCTGTTGTATATTGTTGTTATTCCTGCATGCCTTTCTTGGTTTAATAATGTCTCTTTCTCTTCCTTAGATGTGCGGTGTGGTGCATTGGCTGAATTGGGTCTCGCCGGTAAATGATGGCGTGTAACGAGCGCTATGATGCGGTAAGTAGGCGCTATGCGCAGTGCAGTGATGCCTTGCTTTTGCTAACCTGTTTTCTTTTCTTTTCCCATAGATAGCGGTATTCACCCGGGTTGTGGAATTCCGAGGCGATGCTGGTCGAGGGGCGACCTGCTAGGTAAGCTTTCGGCACAGTTCGTTATGTTGTAATGTCTCTAATACCTTGTTTCTTTCCTTTTTGCAGATCCGTCGGTCCGGGTGACGTGCTGATCCTAGGAAGCTGTTCGCAGGAGCTGTGGGAAGCTAAAGATGGAAATTGCAGGTAAGATGCTGCTGCTAACAATGTTCCTTTTGTTTCCTTACAGGTGCTGTTTCTCCGAGGTGGACACAGTGAACGTCACGTTGCAGGATTGCAAAGTAACGCGAAGTGTGTTATCCAAGTTGGGTGTGGTTTAAATAGTTTCAAGAAAGTAGTCCAGGTAAAGTAGTTCCTCGGCTACCACACCCAAAACACTATACCGCATAGCTTGGTTCCTAGGAACCAAGCTATGTGGATGCCTCCATGTTGGCTGGCAGCTTCAAAATAAAGTAGTTGCCCAAACACATGTCTTCACTGTGTATGAGCCTGGCGCCATAGCCGCCAGGACTTGCTCCAAGAGGGCCTAGGCAGTGGATGCCCAGTTTATTGGAGACCAGAGCCAAGCCCTCTCCTGGCCCATGGGCTTGCCAGAGGGGTTTTTGGTTGTGGGTCGTGACAGCGGTTGCCCACTTGTAGATGGCTCTATAACCCAGAGATCAAGAATCTTATTCACTTCTTCCTTTATGTGGGCTCTCACATGTTCTGACAATCTGTAACCTCTGCTTTTCACAGGTAAACAGTCACCAGTTAAGATATCATGCTGGCCCCAAGGGGCCAAGTCTGGTGAAAGTGAAAACAGGGAGGCAAACTGATTTAACTGAAACTTGCACTCACCCTGTTGTTCAGATGTGTCAAGACCGGTGGGGGGGTCTGTACTTCCGCTCTCTATATGGTAGAGGAGAGGCACAGAAGACCCCAGCCAAGATTCTTGATTACGGTAGCAATGGACGAGCAATCAAGGCCTAGCTTCTCAGGAGGTGATGCAGAATGGTTCTTAAGTACAGTGTATCCCCAAGCCCCCACAAAGGAATGTCCACACACTGTATTACTGAAAACACAGTCTTTATATAATTAATATTCAAGGGTTATGTACACTTATCACAATAACGCACTTTGTGCTCAGGAAAATCAGCAATGGTAAATATCTACAATTCTAAAGTGGTACCACTAATATTAGACCTCATTAAAGTGCATTCACAATACTGTAAAAATGGCACACAGATCAATAAGAAGGAAACCAGCAATAGAGAGGGGAGAGATAGCAGATGATTGAAAACAATAGGCAGAATACTGGCCCCTACCACTGGACACAGTTCTGTGTGGAGATCCCCCCACCTGGGCAACCTGCAAAATAAAGAGATATAACACCAGCCCAGTCCATATATTGTTCAATAGTCTATTTCTCTCCTATAATGTTCTTACCCCCCCAATGTACCTGGTGGAGTCGAGTTCTTCGAAGAGGCGTCGACAGATCCTTCTTGAATGACCCCCTTTAAAGCAGGAGTCACGGATCGTCGAGAGGCGTCGAAAAACGTCGAAGACCTCGGGGTTCGGCGACGGGGAATCGACGGCCCTTCTTGAATGCCTTCCCTTTCAAGCGGGAGGCACGGGGCGTCGAACGTCCGTCGACAAACGAGGTAGAACGATGTCGAAGAGGCGGCAGCTTCGTCCGAGCGGTGCTCGTCGGCGTCGGGGCGTCGGCGTCCTGCAAGGCGGAGGTGTGCGGGGCACCTCGATGACAATAGTTCTGGACCGCAAAGATTGTAGAGACGGGAGCCCAGCAAGGGCGTCGAGTCGCTCGAGTCTTTGGGGTCGTGAGGTGGCGGGAAACCCACCGGCGGATTCTCCTCGGCGCGTTGGTCGTCCTCGACTTTCTCCGGCAGGACAAAAGCGGTCGACGGTGCGGACGAGGGAGTCCTTCGAGTCAAATGTTCTTAGGCAAGGAGCGGACGGCTCCGGTCGTCGGCGGCTCGGCGTCAAGTGGTTCCCACGGCTGGGCAACACAACTTCGACGGACCTCCAGCGGTTGCACAGACCTGCGAACCCTGGTCGACGGCAATGGACTTCGACAGCGTCGATGTCCGGGTGCTTTACTTCGGTCTCCTCGGCAGTCCCCTTCTCCGGTCGGCAGCCTTTCGATGGTCTGGCGTCCAGGGAGCTTCGGCGAAGATTCAGCGGTGCTCGATGGTCCCTCGGAGCACGGGAAGAGGGCGCCTTACCAGGTCCTCTCTCGGGTCAGTCCTCGACGATTTCGACAACCTTCAGTTCCGTCGAAGCAAATGCCACAGCAAGTCTTCTTCTTCCAGCTGGACGTCGAGGATCAGCAAATCCAGTTACTCTTGAGTGGAGACTCAACTTCTGAATGCTTCTGAACAATTTCCAGTGGTGAGAGGTCCCCAGATATACTATTCTGTCTCTCATCCACACTGCTGGCACACACACAGCAGCCAATCACACAGAAGGGCATTCATGCAGTCAGTCAGCCAATCAGGCACACAGTGCATTCAGGCCACACTCCTCCCTTTCAGACACTCACAACAAGGAATGTGGATTGGGACAAGTACCCAGCCATTCAACACTACACACTGCATTCAGGCCAGTTTCGGGCAGGGCTGTCTCAGTCTTTGTCTCTCATGCCAGAAACCAGACAACCACAACAAGGAGTGTATATTGGTCACACACTCCATTCACCCAGGTCCCACCCACAGGAGGTACCCATAACATACAGTCACTGGGAAGGCTCCAGTCAGTCTAGCTGGGCCTTCACAACAACACCATATATGGAACTTCCACCCAACAGCCAGTCAGGGGGAAGGGACAGAGTCAGGGCTTCCCAGGACTTTGGGAAAAACAAGACAACAGGTAATAGAAAGCAAGAGGCCACAGGGGCCATCTTGTTTCTATCAGGAATCAACTGATCCCAATGGCAGGGCCTGGGTATCCCAAAATGGAGGACACCCAGAGCACCTGTCAAGTTTAGCATGGAGCTGCCACCAGCCCATACCCTGCTCTGTGGGCCACCCACAGGTGCCCAAAAACATACACTAGGGGCACATGGTTGTACCCCTACCCATGGGTGCCATAAGGGTATCCCATGGGTCTGTTCACCAAACCAAAAGAGAGCTGCACTGCCAGGAGTCCCTCATGGACTCCTGGGCAGAAAACATGACAGAACACACGGTAAAAACAGAAAAAGGACAAGGATTCAGAGGCCCTGTCCCTCAGATGCATTTCCGGCATCACAGTCGCCCCCCCCAGACTGAGGTGGAGGGTGCCTAATCTCCCACGGGATAGACACCCTCATCCAGACGGTCAACATACCTTCTGGAAAGGCCATCTGCATTATCGTGACTCTTCCCTGGTCTGTGCTCTATGGTGAAGTCTAGCCCTTGTAGGCTAATCGACCACCTGAGCAATTTCGGATTCTCACCCTTCATCTGCATAAGCCACTTCAGGGGCTTATGATCTGTTTGGACCTTGAAGGTGGACCCCGTAAGGTAGGGCCTAAAACGCCTAAGGCTCCAAACTATACTAAAACATTCCTTTTCAACAGTAGCCCACCTAAGTTCTCTACCCTTGAGTTGTCTACTGATGAATATGATAGGATGTTCTCTCCCTTTGTCATCTAACTGGGACAAGACAGCTCCAATTCCGGTGTCGCAGGCATCCGTCTGGACGATAAAGGGTCGGCTGTAGTCAGGCGCACTCAACACAGGTGCCCTACACAGACTTTCTTTCAAGCCATCAAAGGCCCTCTGACAGTCTTCAGTCCAATTAACCTTCCTAGGCTGTTTGGGTGAAGTTAGAGCTGTCAGGGGTGCAGCTATGGTTCCATAGTCTGCCATGAAATTGCGATAGTACCCAGTGAGGCCCAAAAAGGCTCTCACCTGGGTTTGAGTAGTGGGAGTCTCCCAGTTCTGTACGTCCTGTACTTTACTGGAGAGAGGTTGGATTTGACCCCCTCCTACCTCATGACCAAGATAGGTAACTTTCCCCTGAGCTATCTGGCACTTGGTGGCCTTGATAGTGAGGTTAGCCCTTTTCAAGGCCTGCAACACCTTATCCAGATGTGTCAAATGCTCTTCCCAGGTGGAACTGTAGACGGCAATGTCGTCTAAGTAAGCCACACAAAAGGCTTCCAGCCCACTGAGCGCATGGTTGACCAATCTCTGGAAGGTGGCAGGGGCATTCTTCAACCCAAAGGGCATGACCCTAAACTGGTAGAGTCCCCCAGGTGTGGAGAATGCCGTCTTTTCCTTGGCATGGTCCGTCAGAGCTATTTGCCAATAGCCTGAGGTAAGGTCAAAGGTGCTCACAAATTTGGCAGCACCTATAGTGTCCACGAGCTCATCAGCCCTGGGCAATGGGTGCGCGTCAGTTTTGGTGACGGCATTGACTCCTCGGTAGTCCACACAGAACCTCCAATCCTTGGTACCCGCCGGGGAACTTGCCTTGGGGACAAGGACCACTGGACTGGACCAGGGACTGGTGGAGGGTTCAATAACACCCAGATCCAACATCTTGGCGACCTCAGCCTGGATGTGGTTTTTGACGGTATCTGACATACGATAGCTCCTGCTTTTGACAGGCACACTGTCACCAGTGTCAATTTCGTGCTTACACCACGGTGTAAGGCCCGGTGTCAGTGAAAACAGAGGGGCATACTGCTGGAGCAAAGCCCGGCAGGCCCTCTGCTGCTCTGTTGTCAAATCTGGAGAGAGTTGTACTCCCTCCACTGAGCCATCCTGAGGGTTGCTATGCAGCAAATCAGGAAGGGGCTCACTCTCATCCTCTTCTTGCCCTGAAGCTAGCAAGAGACATGAGACCTCTGCTCGCCTGTGGAAAGGCTTGAGCCTGTTGACATGGAATACCTGGGGGGCTACCCCAGAGGCTCCCATGTCCACCAGATAATTGACTTCGCCCATCTTGGAGATGATCCTGAAGGGTCCAGTCCACTTGTCTGCCAAAGCTCTAGGCTTGGTAGGCTCCATCACAAGGATTTCCTGTCCCGGAGTCCAATCCACTTGCGAAGCTTTCAGGTCATGCCAGTACTTATTCAATTCCTGGCTGGCCTTGAGATTTGCTGTTGCCTGACCCATCATTTGTGTCATCCTCCGCCTGAGGCCTAACACATAGTCCCCCACTTGCTTGGCGGGACCTGGAGGGGTGGCTTCCAAGCCTTCTCGGATCAAGGCGAGGGGCCCCCTCACGGGATGTCCAAAGAGTAACTCAAAGGGGCTGAAACCAACACCCTCTTGAGGTACCTCTCTGTAAGCAAACAGCAGGCATGGCAGGAGGAGATCCCATTTCCTCCTTAGGGGCTCTTCCAAAGCACCTAGCATGCCCTTGAGAGTTTTGTTAAATCTCTCAACCAGACCATTGGTCTGGGGGTGGTAAGAGGTGGAGAACTTGTAGGTTACCCCGCACTCTTTCCACATGGTTTTCATGTAACTAGACATGAAGTTGGATCCTCGGTCAGAGACAACCTCCTTGGGGAATCCAACACGGGTGAAAATGCCCAGGAGAGCCCTGGCAACCACCTTGGCAGTAACAGTCCGAAGGGGTATTGCCTCAGGGTACCTGGTGGCATGATCTACCAAGACCAGGATGAACCGATGTCCACCTGAAGTGGGAGGGTCAAGGGGACCGACGATGTCGATGCCCACCCTCTCAAATGGTGTGCCAACCACTGGTAATGGCTGCAGTGGGGCAATGACCCTGCCTCCAGTCTTGCCAGACAACTGACAAGTTGGGCAGGTCCTGCAGTGGGACTCCACCTCTACTCCCATCCGTGGCCAGTAGAAATTTGCAGAGAGCCTCTGCTTAGTCTTCTTGGTCCCAAGATGACCAGCCAAGGGCACCTCATGCGCCAACTGCAGTAGGAAGGGCCTGTAAACCTGGGATACCACCAACCTCTTGCGGGCACCAGGTTCGGGCTTAGTGGGCTCACTAACAAGGAGCTCACCCTCCCAATAAATCTTGAATGTCCTAGGCACTTCACCTTGTGCCTGGGACAGGGCCTGCGTCCGCAGACCCTCGAGAGAGGGACACTCTCTCTGTCCCTTACAGAAGTCTGCCCGGGAGGGTCCCCCTTCAGCTAACAAGCATTGAAGGTCGGGATGATCCTCCGGGTTGAGAACCTCTCCCACAGGAGAGTCTTCTGTCTCTTCTCCCACAGGAGTTGAGTTTGGGTTTTCCACTGGACCCAGCCCGTCCGGAGCATGGATCCCAATGGGTGCTGTCGGAACAGCAGGAAGAGAAGGTGTTCCCTCCACAGAGGTGGCCTTCTTGGTCTTCCTTCTTCTTGCCTTAGGCCTCGCCTTTGGCTCGGGTACCTGACTCACAGCCAGACCCGGTGTCACCTGTGACCTAGTGACTGCAGCAGCAGTCATGGGAAGACCATCCGAGATCAACCCCAACTCTACTAGATCATTTCCTAACAGAATGTTAGCAGGGACATTGTCCTGAACCAGGACAGGAAGCTTTGCTGTCTTGTCTCCAATCATGAGTGTGACTAGGGCTACAGGCGATAATTTGGGAGGCCCACCAGCTAACCTGGTGGTTTGCAGAGGAGCACCTTCATAGTCCTCTGGCTTGAGCAGGGTCCTGTCCACCACTGTCATGCTTGCCCCAGTGTCTCTCAAACCAGTAGAAGGCTGGCCATTCAAGAGGACACTTCTCAAAAACCTACGGGTGTTCTGCGGGGTAGTTGCCAGTACTTCTGCGTACTGGTCCCAGGCCCCAAGGGACACTAAGGAAATCTCTACCGGAGCACCAAATGTGATTCCTGTAGAGGAGGGGAGGACAGTGGCCTCCACCTCAGCCACGGGGTAAGGGTAGGTCAGGCTGACAGCCTGTACTCCAAGTGCCTTACCTTTACACTTGGGGTCACCCCTTTTGTGATCCAGAGCCCCACAATCCCAACAAGTGCCAGGAGTGCGGGGTACGGTACTGGAACCACTGGGAACCTGCTTTGCAGCAGGTGGACCACTACTCTTATTCCCACCCACAGAGGACTTATCCCCACCAGATTTTTGGGTCTTAGGAGAGGAAGGTTTTGGTTTACCCGACTGTGATTGCTTTTGGGACTCCTCAGCTTTCTGAGAGGTCCCCTTTTCTTTGTCCTTGTCCTTCCCACTGGAGTCCTTAGGGGACACCCGGTGGGAGACCCACTTGTCAGCCAACCTAGCCAGCTTAAAGGGGTCCAAAATGTTCTGGTCAGCCACATACTGACGCAGCTCTGGTGAACAGGCTTCAGAAAAATGCTCAAAAAACAAGAGGTGGGACAACTCAACAAAAGTTTTCACCTTGTAACCGTCAATCCACCCCATCATGTTCATGTGCGCAGTACTCACCCAGTCAACCCAAGACACATTCTCTCTTTTCTTAAAATCCCTGAACCTTTTAAGGTATTGGGTAGGTGTCTTGCCAAACTTGGCAATCAAAGCAGACTTCATACACTCATACTGACCCCTTTCTTCCACACTCAGCTTCAGAATACAGTCATATCCAGTTTGAGGCACTCTGCTTAACAAACACTTAGCCCAATCTCTTTTATCCACATCATGAATTGCACAAGCCATTTCAAACGCTTCAATCCATTGGAGGATATCTGAACCCTCCACAAACACACCAACCAAATCTTTCATAAACTTGGTGGCTGGGGACCTGCCACTCTCAATTGGTCTAGCTGAAGTCTCCACTCTAGCTCTCTCTAGCTGGATTCTCTGACATTCAGTGTCCTTGTCTTTGAGCGCAAGATCCCTATTCTTGAGTTCCACTTGCTGTGCCAGCTCCTCTTTCTTAAGCTCAGCTTCTATTTCCAACTTGCGATATTCAAAGGCCAATTTCATCCTTAATAACTCAAGTTCCATGGAATTGCTGGGGTTTGGAACAGAGGCAGCAGGAATGGTGGCATTCCCAGAAACAGATTCAGTGACAACCCCAGGGGCAGAGTCCTCACTGGTTGCATCCCCCCCTTCATCAAGGGTTTCACCATCAGTCTGGTAGTCCACCAGGGCAGCTATCAGCTCAGCCCTAGACTTATCCACAAAGTCTAACTCCCTGGCTTCACAAGCACTCTGGAGAGCCTCTAAGCTCATCCGAGTCAATTTACCATTTGCAATGGGCTCCATTGCCTGTAATGCAGTTATTTGGTACACACCCAAACCTTAATCTAATAAAGTGCGGATATTTTGTAAGTGGCACGGTTATACACTGAGTCTTAAAACCATAAGCATCCCACCGCTGCCACCAGCTTGTCAAGACCGGTGGGGGGGTCTGTACTTCCGCTCTCTATATGGTAGAGGAGAGGCACAGAAGACCCCAGCCAAGATTCTCGATTACGGTAGCAATGGACGAGCAATCAAGGCCTAGCTTCTCAGGAGGTGATGCAGGCTGGTTCTTAAGTACAGTGTATCCCCAAGCCCCCACAAAGGAATGTCCACACACTGTATTACTGAAAACACAGTCTTTATATAATTAATATTCAAGGGTTATGTACACTTATCACAATAACGCACTTTGTGCTCAGGAAAATCAGCAATGGTAAATATCTACAATTCTAAAGTGGTACCACTAATATTAGACCTCATTAAAGTGCATTCACAATACTGTAAAAATGGCACACAGATCAATAAGAAGGAAACCAGCAATAGAGAGGGGAGAGATAGCAGATGATTGAAAACAATAGGCAGAATACTGGCCCCTACCACTGGACACAGTTCTGTGTGGAGATCCCCCCACCTGGGCAACCTGCAAAATAAAGAGATATAACACCAGCCCAGTCCATATATTGTTCAATAGTCTATTTCTCTCCTATAATGTTCTTACCCCCCCAATGTACCTGGTGGAGTCGAGTTCTTCGAAGAGGCGTCGACAGATCCTTCTTGAATGACCCCCTTTAAAGCAGGAGTCACGGATCGTCGAGAGGCGTCGAAAAACGTCGAAGACCTCGGGGTTCGGCGACGGGGAATCGACGGCCCTTCTTGAATGCCTTCCCTTTCAAGCGGGAGGCACGGGGCGTCGAACCTCCGTCGACAAACGAGGTAGAACGATGTCGAAGAGGCGGCAGCTTCGTCCGAGCGGTGCTCGTCGGCGTCGGGGCGTCGGCGTCCTGCAAGGCGGAGGTGTGTGGGGCACCTCGATGACAATAGTTCTGGACCGCAAAGATTGTAGAGACGGGAGCCCAGCAAGGGCGTCGAGTCGCTCGAGTCTTTGGGGTCGTGAGGTGGCGGGAAACCCACCGGCGGATTCTCCTCGGCGCGTTGGTCGTCCTCGACTTTCTCCGGCAGGACAAAAGCGGTCGACGGTGCGGACGAGGCAGTCCTTCGAGTCAAATGTTCTTAGGCAAGGAGCGGACGGCTCCGGTCGTCGGCGGCTCGGCGTCAAGTGGTTCCCACGGCTGGGCAACACAACTTCGACGGACCTCCAGCGGTTGCACAGACCTGCGAACCCTGGTCGACGGCAATGGACTTCGACAGCGTCGATGTCCGGGTGCTTTACTTCGGTCTCCTCGGCAGTCCCCTTCTCCGGTCGGCAGCCTTTCGATGGTCTGGCGTCCAGGGAGCTTCGGCGAAGATTCAGCGGTGCTCGATGGTCCCTCGGAGCACGGGAAGAGGGCGCCTTACCAGGTCCTCTCTCGGGTCAGTCCTCGACGATTTCGACAACCTTCAGTTCCGTCGAAGCAAATGCCACAGCAAGTCTTCTTCTTCCAGCTGGACGTCGAGGATCAGCAAATCCAGTTACTCTTGAGTGGAGACTCAACTTCTGAATGCTTCTGAACAATTTCCAGTGGTGAGAGGTCCCCAGATATACTATTCTGTCTCTCATCCACACTGCTGGCACACACACAGCAGCCAATCACACAGAAGGGCATTCATGCAGTCAGTCAGCCAATCAGGCACACAGTGCATTCAGGCCACACTCCTCCCTTTCAGACACTCACAACAAGGAATGTGGATTGGGACAAGTACCCAGCCATTCAACACTACACACTGCATTCAGGCCAGTTTCGGGCAGGGCTGTCTCAGTCTTTGTCTCTCATGCCAGAAACCAGACAACCACAACAAGGAGTGTATATTGGTCACACACTCCATTCACCCAGGTCCCACCCACAGGAGGTACCCATAACATACAGTCACTGGGAAGGCTCCAGTCAGTCTAGCTGGGCCTTCACAACAACACCATATATGGAACTTCCACCCAACAGCCAGTCAGGGGGAAGGGACAGAGTCAGGGCTTCCCAGGACTTTGGGAAAAACAAGACAACAGGTAATAGAAAGCAAGAGGCCACAGGGGCCATCTTGTTTCTATCAGGAATCAACTGATCCCAATGGCAGGGCCTGGGTATCCCAAAATGGAGGACACCCAGAGCACCTGTCAAGTTTAGCATGGAGCTGCCACCAGTCCATACCCTGCTCTGTGGGCCACCCACAGGTGCCCAAAAACATACACTAGGGGCACAGGGTTGTACCCCTACCCATGGGTGCCATAAGGGTATCCCATGGGTCTGTTCACCAAACCAAAAGAGAGCTGCACTGCCAGGAGTCCCTCATGGACTCCTGGGCAGAAAACATGACAGAACACACGGTAAAAACAGAAAAAGGACAAGGATTCAGAGGCCCTGTCCCTCAGATGCATTTCCGGCATCACAAGATGTCAGATTAGAAGAGAGATTAACTCCTTCTATGTTCTCTTTCAAAGGTTGGCCTCTGAGTAGGTCAGGTAGATGTTCACTCTCCTCCTCCACTTGAGCTGAAGCTAGAAGCAAAGCTCCCACTTCTGGTCTCGAGACATATGCCTTCAAACGGTTGGTGTGAAAGACTCTGGGAGCCTCCTTAGGTCTGCCTAAGTCCACGAGATAGTTCACCTCTCCAAGTTTGCCCACAACCTTGAAGGATCCCATCCATTTGTCCTGCAAGACCCACTGCCTTGTTGACACCATAACTAGTACAAGCTGGTCTTGAGTAAACACAACCATGTTGGCCTTCTGATCATGCCAATGTTTGGCCCAAGCCTGACCTGCTTTTAAGTTATCACTAGCTTCTGCCATCATGTGTGACATTCACCTCCGGAGACCTATCACATAGTCAGTCACTCTGCCTGGCTTGGGGGAAGGAGCACTCTCCAACCCCTCCTTAATCAGGGCCAACGGACCTCTGACTGGATGGCCATATATAAGTTCAAAGGCACTGTAACCAACTCCCTCCTGAGGGACTTCTCTATAAGCAAAGAAAAGGCATGGCAGTAGAAGGTCCCACTTTCTTTTAAGTGGTTCTTCTAAAGCACCTATCATGCTCTTCATAGATCTATTAAACTTCTCTACCACTCCATTTGTCTGTGGATGGTAGGCTGTAGAGAACTTGTAAGTGACACCACAGTTCTTCCCTGTGGCTTTCATGTAGTGGGACATCAAATTGGATCCCCTGTTGGATATCACTTCCTTGGGAAACCCTACTCTGGTAAACATACCAAGTAGAGCCTTGGCCACAGCGTGAGCCGTAACAGTCCTCATGGGTATTGCTTCAGGATACATAGTAGCATGGTCTACTACAACCAGGATAAACCTGTTTCCTGAAGATGTGGGAGGGTCAAGGGGACCAACAATGTCGATGACCACCCCCTCAAAAGGAACTCCCACCACTTGGAGAGGCATCAAGGGTGTCACATTCTTGGCTCCACTTTTGCCAGAGGTTTGGCAAGTGTGAAAGCTCCTACAGAATTTGTCAACTTCTGAACCCATTTTAGGCCAGTAGAAGTATAAGGAGAGCCTTTCCTTTGTCTTTTTGAAACTCAAATGACCAGCCGAAGGTATCTCATAGGCCAACTGTAGGAACTGGAGTCTCTTTTCTATGGGAACTACAAGTCTTTTGCAGTCCCCAGGGATAGACTCGGTCGTTTCACTGTAGAAGAGGCCATCTTCCCAGTGCAACCTATGCTTCCCAGGCTCTTGCCCATCGAGCTGTGAAGTTGCATGTAGGTGAAGACCTTCAAGGTAGGACACTCTCTTTGTTCTCTGCTGAAGTCTGCCCTGTTGGGTCCAACTTCTGCCAGTAAAGACTGCAGTCCAGGATGGTCAACAGGATCCAGATCTCCAACTAGAGTTATGTCTTCTTCCAGATCTGACTCTTCAGAGACTGGATCAACCACACATGGTTGTACCTCACACTCAGCCTTAGCAGGTGGAGGAGTCACAGGTGTGACTTTGGCCAATCTTGGGGATGTCCTCATTGGTGGCACAGGAGTGTTATCTTCTTTCTTCTTGGAGGTCTTGGGTTTCCCCTTTGCCTCTTTCTTTCCTGAAATAGCAGTGAGCAATTCCTGTGGACTGGGGGTGATAGCTTCCTCTATCTCTTCCCCTGGAGAGCCTCTCAAGGTCCTCTCCCTTGCAGGCCTAGTGAGCTCCTGTTTCCTTTAGGCCTGGGGGTACTAGACACACAGTTTTCAGGTCATTACCCAACAGGACTCTCCCAGGCACTTCACTCTGCACACGAACAGGTATTTTGACAGTCATATCATTACACTGGATGAGAGCTGGTAACTGTGGAAGCATTTACACAAGGCCTCCAGCTAACTTGTTTAGGTGTTTGGGTGCCTTAGCAACATCCTGCACATTGAACAATGTTTTATTAACCACAATTATTCTGGCTCCTGTGTCTCTGATGGCAGGGGTCTCCTGGCCATTCACAAGAACACTATATTTATAATACTCTTTAGTATTATCTGGGATGGAATTATAGACATCTAAATTATGTTGTTCAAACAAACCCAGGGACACTAAAGAAGCACTATCTGAGTCTCTCATGGGTTCTTCAGCCAGTAGGTGAAAATTTCCACTTGACATAGGTACTTCTGCCTCTGGGGAGAATGCTAAGGAGACAGTGTGGACCCCTGAAGGTTTACCCTTACATGTGGGATCCCCTTTCATGTGGTCAGTTGACCCACAAACATAACATTTCCCAATGAATGGGGGTTTGTTCTGACCTCCATCTGGTTTGGGTCCAGATGGTACACTAGCCTGATTCAGTGTCCCTTGTGGTTCATCCTTATGTTGCTGTTTAGGACCCTCTTTTGGATTGGAGGTATGAGAATTCTCCTTGTTATCTTTCCTTGGCTGCTTTGCCTCATCCTTCTTCTGAGTTGCCCCAGAATCCTTGTGAGTAGGCCTTTTGGCAACCCACAAGTCAGCAGCCTTAGCTAACTGCTTTGGATCTATCTCCTTAGAATCAGCCAAGTGCTGTCTGAGCTCAGGATAGCAGGCATCATAAATTGACTCCAAAATAACAAGATTTCTCATACCTTCATAAGTGTTTACTCTGTAACCCTTAACCCAACCATGTAAGTTTTTCAAACATTCACATACCCAGGTAGCCCAAGGGGTACCATTATGCTTTTTGAGGGTCCTAAATCTCCTAAGGTACTGGGAAGGGGTCTTCCCAAATCTAGCAATTAAAGCTAGCTTGACACACTCATAATCCATCCTATCCACCTCCCCCAACTCCATCACAACATCAGATGCAACAGTGGGTTGCCTAGAGAAGAGCCAAGGAAGCAACTGATTCCCTGTAATGTCTCGAATCCCATGGTTATACTCAAACATTGCCAACCAATCCAAAATATCAAGCTTAGCCTCATACATACCAACAATTTCTTTAGGCATACAGGGTCTCTTAGGACTGGAAGACCTACAAGACTCTGGGAGAGAAGCAATTTCAATAGACAACTTTTTCATTTCTAAGGCATGGTTCAGCTCCATTTCTCTGAGCTTAAGTTCTTGATGCTTTTGTTCAGTTTAAGCATTAATAGGTTTGAATTCCAATTCAAGCCTCATCTTTACTAGAGCAATGAATTCAGGACTGAGTGTAGGACCTTATGGGGTCCCAGTGGACAAAGGTTGAGGTTGCTGAGCAGGTAGAGGAGCAGTAAGCCCTACATTGTGAGACACATCTGCATCATCTCACTCATCCATAGTAACTGACACATTATCATCCTCATCATTTTCCACATTTGCTGGAGGGTTAGGTATTTCAGACCCACTCTCCAGACTTTGTTTCTCTAACAACCTTTCAATTAATTCCTTTTTTTGCCTTTAACAGAGACATTCCTTTCTCTACTCAGATTTTTCAGATAATCAACAGTGTAACTAAGGAGGGTCTTCTGACTGTAGATTTCCATATCCGACATGATTAAAATTGCTTTTTAGTGATGTGGTTAGTTGATCCAAGGTAATAGCAGCACTCTAAGTATAATCACTATACTTGATCCTCACTGCTGTATACCAGTGTTAGGCAGAATCATATGCAGTTTCCTTTGGGAATGCCACACACAATTAGGACTACAAGTGACAGTACAAATTCACCTTTGGTACAAGTCTGTACTACACAGTAAAGTGGTAGCGATGGCTGAGCTGCCAGACTTATCTCAACAGTAAAGTGAGCAGTATCAGAAGGTACACCAAGGACAGCAATTACTATGGTTCTAACAAACACTGACTCAAGGTTTCTGAATAAAAGAATATACATTTATTTACACATCATTTGTAAGACAGTTCACTAAAGTAAAGCAGCAGAAAATCACAATCTTAATATAGTACACAACACCCAATGAATTCTGGACAAGTTAAGCTAAAAATGAAGTGAGAGCAAAATGGCACTCTAGCAATTTAAAAGGGAGGGAAAGACAAGGTTATACAAATTTAGGCAGCACCAACAAGTAAATAGGCAGGGCAATCTAGAAAAAGCTTGCCACAATGAGTATTCAAATCAATAGGCCTGGGCCAATGTTAATGGTTCAAAGTCTTTGCAGAGGATCACACAGTTCAGGGTAGTTTGCGGCTAAGTTTTTGCCAAAAGTTCGAAACAAAGTTGGTCGGAAGAAAAATTACTTAAAAGAGTAGAGAAGGACAAGCCCTCAGATTGGCGAAAGATTTAAAACACTTTCACTGCAGTCGGACGGAACAAACAACCGGGTTTGCACAGACCTTTAGAGCAGAAGAATGCTGTAGCTGAGGCAGAAGTTCCTGGCAGATCCTGCAGGCTCACGGTTCCTGAAGCGACTGTCAGACTGACACGAAGAAGGAAGACTGGAGGGTCCTGCACTGCCCAAGGAAGAAACCAGCAGCAGAGCAAAGCGACGAAAAAATGGTGCGCTCCTTAAAACCCAAACAGGGTCCTGTCCTCCTGGCTATCCGGTTCACTGCAGCTATGCACAGCAAATTCGAGCAGGGGTGGGAGGCCTTGCTTGGTGTTTGGCAAACTGGTTGGTCCCACCAGCTCAAGATAAGAAGATTCCTTGCAGATCTTCTTTGTCATCGAAGTTTGGAGTTTCGGACCCGCAGCAGGGCTTCACCGGGAGGTTCAGTCATGGTAGGGGTCCTCTTCTTTCAGCTTCTCTTTGGTTCTCTCGATGCAGTGGCGACTCTGCCTTCCAAGTCCCAGAGACCTGCTTTTTATACAGTTTTCCCCCATTCACACAGCCTCTCTGTCAATCACACAGCAGGGTGACTGTCCTGGCGGGACAGTCACCACAGCCAATCGTACAGTGTGCAACATGGGTCTCCAAGGAGACCCTGTGCAGGGAGTCTCAAACCCCTCCCTCGCATCCTGTCCCCCTCAGACATTCAGGCGCCTAAGGAGGGCTTCTGTGCAGAAGCCCGCCAAAGGACGCCGAACAAAGGAACCAAACCTGGTTTGGTGCGCAGAGTAAAACATGAGAAAGATCTTTACAAAAAGAAATGGCGAATAAATGCAGCCGGAACTGAAAGGGGTCCAGCGGATTAAAGTTCAAGGCTACTAACTTAGCCTAAAACAGTACCAAGGCTATTTTCATAGACCGCAGTAGGGAAAAAATAGTAGATACCACTGCCAATAGCCAAATCTTAAAGAAAGGGGAACAAAATAATGTTCCACGAGAAACAGACAAAAAGGGATAACTATTAACCCTTTCCAGTACTCTATGGAAGATAGTTTGTACTGGGTCTGTGTATTTAAAAATATTAATAAAGTCAATGGCAACATTACATGTTCTGGGAGACAGTAGTCAGTCCCAGAAAAGGGAGTTTAGAGTGGGAAGTCTGAAAAAGAAAACTCTGTGTCACTGCACTAAAGGTGCTGTGTGACACACAGTAAAAAGAAGATGCCTATGAAGTAGGTGAGGCTCCACAGTCTATGAACACACAAATGTACAACACATAGAAAACAACACATGTATGAGTGGGAAAAAAGGCTCACACTCTTACCAGATGAAAAAATAAATCCTAGAAATCCAGCAAAGCTGCTGGGGGACACTTTAGGTAAGGGAAAGTAGCCATTCTGGAGAATTCTTCCTAACACTGAACAACCAATCCAACCTAATGTTCCTTCTGATCTACAGACTGCCTAACTACAACCAAAACTTTGACACAAATCTCACTGACGCCAAAGCCAACCTCTCTACAAACCATGACAACATAAATGTTCTGGGGGACATCAACATTTGGTTACAAAGAGAAAATGAAACCATTACAAACTCCATTGGTGCCCTACTGGAAACCCTTCACTTCAAACAAATAGTACAATGTCCTACTCATAGAGCTGGACACACATTAGGTGCAATCTTCTGCCACGACAAACTCCTAGCTCATAACAAAGGTCCTGAGTTGACTTTAGTGCGGCGATCAAGGAGTCAACAGATTTAAAAGAGTTTAAGATCTTAAATACAACTTTTGTGGAAAGGTGATCAAAATACATCCTGGATAACATTTCTTTTTTCTTAGATTATGAGATGTCTATAATCATGAAGAAGTACCATTTTATTCTTCTTTCTGTACTGGTATTTTTACAATTTGGCTTGGAATGGGGGTATGGGGATTCATTTATTTTCCTTCGTGCCGCCGTCCAGGAAGAAGGGCTGGAGCCCTCCCTCATCTGCCTCATGACATCGATCTTCAACTTTCACCCGCTACACGCCTGATCCCTGGTATGGCATAGTGCGCTTCCCTCGCTTCATGCACTGCCCTTTACCATATCACATCCATCTACTGCAATCAATAGTCAAAGATTGCCTTCCATTTGTTAGCCCTTTGCAATCCTGCGCTCAGATACCCACAAGAATAACCTAAGATGGCTGCCACTCCTTGTGGCGTCTCTGCTGCCTATCCACCCCTTTTACACACCCCTGTTGCTACAGAGGCCCCGGATTGGCCTCCAGCGTGCACTTACCTCAGCCGGAAGCACCGGAAGGCAAGAGCCGGCAGCCCGACCCACGAAGGTACGACTACAAATGCACACAAGCTGTTTGCGACTGTCCACAGAGGGACGCGTAAGTACACTCTCTAAATCAGCTCCGCCTCGCAACACATGAATTATTAGGCACTCTGATCCTATACAATCAATGCCCCTGAAACTCGGCACAAAGTGCTCTACGACATCATTGATGACAAAACAGAGCTCATCATCCTTGGCACTGCCACTAATATCACTAAACTCAACTACAAATACTCTAGCTTTGACATCGATGGCAACATAATCAAAGTTGCCAAAGGCGTTAAAACACTTGATTTTTATCTAGACGCCACCCTCTCCGTCTCTAAACAGGTCAACTCCTTGGCCTCTGCCATGGCCTACACATGCAAGCTTATCAGAGCGGCTAAACCATTCCTCTCAACACCCAGCAGTATTACATTGGCCAGAGCCCTGATTATGTCAAGACTGGACTACTGCAATGCCCTATATCTAGGTGCCAACAAACAAATCATTAATAAAATCCAGATACTACAAAATAACGCCCTCAGAGCAGCACTGGGTATCTCTAAAAAAGATCACATCTCGGAGACAAGGAGACTAAACAATTGGCTTACAACTAATGACAAAATCTGACTGAAAACGGCCTCACTCACACATAAATTCCTCAATAACGCTGCCCCGCGCTACCTCACAGAAAGATTCACAAGACAATCCTCTAACCGCCCTGCTAGACTGGCCTACTCAAACCTTTTAACTATACCCAGATTTAAACGAGCCAAAACTGGAGGGTGCATCTTCCCAGTCAAAGCAGCCCAGATGTAGAACTCCCTACCGCCTGCCCTAAGAACAGACCAAACCTACCCTCACTTCCGACAGAATATCATTAATTGGTTTAAAGAAAACAACCCATAAAACGATCCACTAACGGACCTCCATGACCAGCCTATACTGTACATAGTTAGCCATTGCTTTGTATATCATATCCAGTCTCAAATGTTGTATATTACCCCCACCTGTATTTAATTTCGCATTTTGTTGACTTTTGTATATACCTTTGACTACCTCCCTATTGTATATATGTGTATAGCACTGTAACCAAGCTGAGAATTTTCCTGCCTTTTCTGTGCCCTGATACCCTTGGGACTGGTGCGCGCTATAAATAGTCAAACAAACAAACAATCAATCAATTGGGCCATGGTGGTATCTGGCCAATCTATAAGACCAGCAAAACAAATCTACCTGATCCAGTAACAAGCACATTCTGCTCTCAAGGTGACTGTCAGTATTATGGTAAGTCAACAGAAGAGTCATTGCTTTTCCAAAGGAATCTTTCAAGTTGATTACTGAAGGTTTAAGCACAATATTTTCAGAAACACAACGCAATCGCCAGTCTTATGGAGGAGGCCTTCCCTCCCCCATGTTCAGTCCATGCTGGGGGACTGGTTAAGTCTGTTGTTGACTCACATGTCTCCTTCCTGTTGGTCACATGTTCCAGTTCATTCTACAAAGCTCCTGCCTGAGTCACCATTTCCCATCTTGCAAGTGCTAGTAATTTTCCATTATTTCTTGTGGGCGTTCCTAGTCTAAAGTAGTCATCACGTGACACTGATGATTTCTGCTGCAAACAAGGCTGGCCCAACAGTTTTCATGTTCCGATCAAACAATGCAATTTGTCCCGGAGAGGAAATAAAACACAGGGACACATAGTGTACGTTTATATACTGAACATTGCAACATAATCTGTACATATTAGCTGAAAAGGAATAAGTAATATGGGATGTTAAGAACTTAGGTTCCATGCACCCAACTACATTAAAAAAGAACTTCCACAATGAAAGATTAGGACTGGGTGAAAATAAATGATTCTATTCCCATAGTGAGTGGTTATGTCTAATGGCAACGCTAGACAGTGACAGTTCATAATTGGGGCATGGTTTGTCTAATGGGAACGTAAAGGAGTCACTAAAATTGAGGAAGTGTCTCCACACGGGACCTTTGTTCGATTCTGAAACATTATCTTATGGCATAGTTAAATCAGATCTTCAAAGATTGTGACAGTCTTGTCTGAGTGTCCGAGTCGATTATTAGTAGGCTATTTGAGCATTTTCCTATGCATCGTCATGGGTCTTAAATCATTTTGGGCGGAATTTAGGGGACTTCAGGCCACGTTTGCTTTAGGGTGACTGGTGTGTCGATGCTAAAACAAGATAAGTGCTGCTTAACTGGCTAAATAAAGCGGATCCTTCTGAAACACAACTATTAACAATGCCCAGTGTCCCCAGCTGGAATGAGGTTTCTCTGGAGAGGATGCTATGCTGCAGAGATAAACAGAGAAGCTTCTGGAGAAAGTATTGGACATTTCTGTCAGGATTTCTATGGGATGCATTGACATGAATGGGTAAAGATGGGCCTAGTGTGGCACGCATGACACCAACCATTATACACACCAACCAACAAACAAGTGAGAGATTGACTTTGCCTACACATATTACTATACTCTGGTTTTTGTGCATTTGTACATCCATTTCAACCACCCATATATGAAAAAGTAGAGAGTAGTGGTGCACACCAAATGCTTCAAAATACAACTAAGGCAATATCTAATTTAGGTCAGAATAAGGTTTACAGGTGCGGGGGAGGAACTGTGACCTTGGCACAAAATCATCACATAATATAAAGAAAAAAATGATTCCACATACCAATCCCCCTTCCGCTGCACAATGTCAAATGCTGGTCAAAACAGCGAATGAACATTAAATAACTAGTTATTATATTTCAGATGGAACTGTTACTATAAAAGAAAGTTGCATGACCAAACAAGTTTTTGTAAAAATATGCATTCTTTGATTTACAAACAAAACATTAATGTACAAAGCAAAGCAAAAACGGAGACAGAGAACGGACTAACGTTTTTGCTTTGCTTTGTACATTCATGTTTTGTTTGTAAATCAAAGAGTACATATTTTTGCAAAAACTTGTTTGTCAAACCACCGATATTTGCACATACAGAGCACATACGCGGTAACGGGCGTATGCACCAATAACAGTAAAATACTGTGCCCAGATGTAATGTGCCAGCTAAGATCTCGTACAATCGCACATATTGCATTGTGTCGATGAAGGCGCGCCAATGGATTAGGCCACGTCAAATCTTTTGCGTTCCTGGTCAGGGGAGTGTGCATTGTATATGCTGCTGGTAATTACCACATAAACGCAGTAGTGGGACTGAAGACTCACTCTTTGTTGTTTGTAGACAGTGGACAACATTATGATATCGTTTGGTTCTGTCGTTCTTGTTATGTGGTCCGGTGCAAAGTAGTTGCACTCGACACCTGCTGCAACCCATACAATTACCAGTTAGATGGAAGTCAGGGGCCACGTTACAGAAACGTTTCACTGATGCAAGTGCAATTTTCATTCCTGTAAAAGGATGCTGCCGTCTGTGCAGAAAGACGTTCTGAGATGCAATGGAAATACAAGGGTCCCTTTTAAGGAAGCACTGTCCCATGGTTCACAAGCTCTCAGTCACCTGCATTCACACTATAGTGGAGAGGACAAAGAGGGGTGGCAGCGTGACTGTGAAGACTCGACTGATTTCAAATGGCCGGCAGGCTTGTGTTACACATGTCAGGTATTAAACAAAGTTTACACCAGTACAAGTTCAGGTAGTACTAGGCCAAAAAGCGCCCTAGTCCCAAAAACATTATTACAACACAAATCTGTACCAGAGCAAAGGACTACAGCTAAGGCAACATTGTCCTTGGAGATGAAGGATAGTTCAGGGGCATCAGTTTATTTTGGAAGCAAAACAATGCAGAACAACATGGGTTCAAATCCCACTCCCGGGCTTAGACGCCACTCGTTGATGTTTAAGTGCGTTATAAAAGAACAATATAAAAATGATTTCAAAAATATAGAAATGCATTTGAGCAATATGTTTTTCCCATTGTGCAATTGTTACACTATGAAAGGTTTCTGTAATCCTGCCCCTGGAAATTGTAATGATTTTCATTAGTAGGTAAACGCTGGCAGAAGAGCGTTGCAAACAAGCAAAAGAGAGCAGGACGATCTGACAAAAAAGCTTGGCCATATTGAAATGGGATCAGGATTGGGGGCGAGATAAACGGGAAGGAGGAAAGGAACAGGAGGATTCGAATTATAGAGAAAGAAAAAAATGAATAGTGAGGGTCGAAATGCAAAATCAAGATGGCTGCTACACATTTTACAACATAAGTGGGGGCGTGTATTTGGACTCATAGCCCCCAGTTAATTTCTGTGTCAGCAGCCTTGCTTGCTTAACCACAGAGGAACGCATTCATGTCTGGAAAGTAATTATTGGGTCTATTTTAGGCACACAGCTTCTATTTTTTAAACATTCAAGGCTTGTTTTCAAATTAACCTTCGTTAATTAAATGTCACCAAACATGGTATGACAAACTATTATAGTTATGAACAGATCTTTGTCTTCTCTATGTAAAATTTAGTGCAAACTCAAACTCTTGGCAAATTATTATTGGAAAATCCCCCTCAGGAAATTACAATCTGGCATTCGAAGATTCAGCACACAGAGTCAAATACAGTCCAATGATTATCCTCTAATAAAGGCATTTTAATCACAGTGCCACAATATTGTGCATAAGCTGAATGTGATAATATAAAAGGCAACCAGCTATAGAAACGTAAATGCAGGCAGTATTGCAAAGCTACCATCCTGCAAAACCTGTCTGTCTTCTTCTTGCTGATAGATTTCATCCATCAGCTGTGATTATTGGATACCAAGTCTTGAGACTCTTTACTCCACCTTCGGGTTGAGTATGTCATCGTGGGTTAAGATTCTTCTGGGCCTGTGTGGACTTGTCACAGTAGGGCTGGTTTCACAGGGTCTTCACATAATGGGATAACCTGCTTAAAGTGCTGATGTACCTGCAATGAGAGAAGATGGGGAAGCAAAGTCATGGGTTGTGAACAGTGGAGGAAGGGAAGTCATGAATGAGCATTGCTATTAGAACACGTGACTCCCTGGTAAAGTACTTTGGAGGCCAAGGGATAGATGCAGACGTTGCGTCTAAATTGTTCATCGGTAGACAGCGAGAGGGCAGTTAATCATTGGAGCGTACTCATGTATCCATGGGGGCATACGAGTGAGCCTCATAGAGAAATTATTCACAGAATTGTAAACCAGGTTCAGGCAATTTATGCACCCTACAAATCCCAAGAAAGCAACAGAGAAAGGAAAAAAGCAAGCAGTGGCAAAGCCAATAGTTTTGGCATTTGTAGTGTTTTATTGCATTTTATATTTATCACAGAGGGAAGGAATGAGGAATGACGGAACAGGGCGGACTCCTGATTCCTTCCCTTTGTGATAAATATTAAATGCATAGGTGACAGAAGCACTATGGGGGAGGAATGAGATATAAATGGCAACACGAGGAAGAATTAAAAAAGAATCAATAGATGAAAGTTAGGCCAGCAACAGTGCACAGGAGCATTGTACAAAATGATTTCGATCAACTTTGCTGTATTGTGCACCGTTTATCTTTTACAAATATTTTAGTTAGCAAAGATTTGTTCATTACTTTCAAAATCCCGTGCTATCGCATTTTCATATCCCTTAGAGCTCGGTATTTTGTTGTTTGCTTAGGCCGTTAAATCAAGTGTGCCTGGACTAGGAACACTTCTTATTTGCACATCAGGTGCTTCGGCACCGGCGCATAAGCGTTTATCCGGTCTGTGCTGGTCCATGCTCGGTCCTGCTACCCTGCTATATTGCACTAGGAGTAATTCCTACTTCTCATCTTTTGTTCCTGTGTACCTTCCATTGTTCATGATAAACTATGCACCCACTTGAGGCTATTGCCAATGTGAGGAAGAGCTTTGGCAGTGCATTGCTAACACTGGGTACCCGTTTCTCACAGGTTACTGAGGTACTAAATCGATACCTTCTGTCCTGTGACATCATGCCCTATTCGATCTTTGACTACTGATAACATATTGATTGTTGCCACGGTCTCACTGTGCTCCATATTAGATAGTAAAACTGCCTCTCTAAGGACGGACTTGCGGAAGCCCGAATCTCTGGCTAGAACTATCTCCAGTAGTGTGCTACCCTTGCATAACACATTTACTTTTGACCTCCTAGATGATGGTGAAAAGGATGTTTCACCCTCTCACCTAAACCCTAATAACATCATACTGATCAATTCTCAGCAACCCACTATAAGTCAGACCAGTAAATCGGATGCCAATACTAAGATGAGACTGAGAATGACTCTGCTAAATACACGATTCATTGTTACACATGCCTCAGAAGTGGTCGACTTTATTACCGAACATTACTTAGACGTTATCTGCTTAACTGAAACATGGCTCTCGACCACCACAAACCACTCTTCAACCCTCGCTACACCAGCTGGTTATAGCATCTTTAGAGCCCATAGGACATCAGGTTGGGGTGGAGGTGTTGCTATAATTCTTAAAGAAATCTATAAAACTCATGTCTCGGTACTCCTTCCTTAGAAGCCTGTAAATCATTATTGGTGAAAATAGGTACTGATGTTAACACCACCATTAATATATTTTTTTACCATATTTTTTATTGATTTTCAATAGCATACATTAACTCCCTCAAATAACCTTCCACCCTCAACCCTCCCTGCCCTCCCACCCCTCTCCCCAAGACCCTTCAGGTGACCCATGGCAGTTCACGTGCAGTTATTCTCTTTCTTTCAACTATTTACATTTGGGGGTTCCATCCCTCCATCTCCCTTGTAACATGTCTAGAATCGGAATGTTGTGAGGACACCATTGAATCATAAAGTCACTCTTCAGGTAAGCGAGAACGCTGCCCCAGTCCCTTCGGAAAGCCTCGCGGTTGCCTTGTAGTTTATAAGTCACCCATTCCATTGCTACAAACCTCCACACTTTCATAAGCCGGTCATATATGGTCGGTGGCTGAGGTTTCTTCCAATGCTGGGCTATTGTCAACCAAGCTGCTATGACCAAGGTCATCACTCCCCTCTGCTGTTTTTTTTTTAAAAAAAACCTTTGTTTTAGATCCCACATGCCCAGGAGCCATGTCCTTGGGTTTAGGTTGTCCGAGCCTGGAACCATTGCGTTGACTTGTTCTATTATGTCTTGCTAGAATGGTTTGATCTTCGGGCAGCTCCACCACATATGGAGCCAGCCACCAGCTGCAGGGCATCCTCGCCAACACAAACTACTGACGGTGGGAAACATGGTATGAAGTTTCGTTGGTATATAGTGCCATTGAAATATTACTTTCTGCCACATTTCCCTTAGTTGGATGGAGCAGGTTACTTTAGGGAGCTTGTTCCACAAGTCTCGCCATTGGGGTCTGGATATTGTTTCCCCAAGTGTCCCTTCCCATTTCTTCATGTAATGCCATATCACTTCCTCCCCCTGTGATCTCAGATGGGCATAGAGATTTATGATCAATTTCCGTGTTCCTGGATCGGTTGTCATACATTTTTCAAAGCTTGTGAGTTGTCTGGTAGCCCCCTCCCTGATGTCGGGGAGTTGGAGCCAGTGTAGGAGTTGCGTATATTGGTAGTAGTCCTTAGGCTTGCACCCCAGGTCCTGCTTACATTCTTGGAACGTCCTCACTTTCTGGCCCCTATACATATCTTTAATTATGATGCATCCTGCTTCTGTCCAGCTTGTGAAAGCCTGGCTTTGCATTCCGGGGGGAAACTCCGGGTTGTCAAACATAGTTGTGAATGGAGACGGTATTGTGGTTAGGAGCCCCCTTTTTAGTGCCCCATCCCAGGCCTCCAGACCTGCTGCCATTACTTCACTAATGGTCGTGTTGGGGTGTCTGTACTTCCTATGAATCCACAGCAGGTTAGGCAAGGGACCTCCCGCCACTGCAATGCCCTGGCATACCCACGGATTTTGGGGGACCGATCTACCCACTGCCTGATGACCCTTAGTTGCACAGCCTCATAATACCTTTTGAAATGCGGGAACGCCAATCCTCCGTCTTCTCTGCGGGCTGTCAGGTTCTCCATTGCCACTAGAGATTTCTTGTCTTGCCAGACATACGCCATTAGCATCTTGTTCAGAGTTTTGAAGAAGGCTCTTGAGATTCGTATTGGGAGTGTCTGAAAGTAGTAAAGAAGTTTGGGAAGGACTGCCATCTTCACCACCGTTTGTCTACCCCACCATGAGATGTTAAGTGAGTTCCATTTAGCCAGATCTTGTTTTAAGCGGTGGAGTAATAGAGGGTAGTTAGCCCCATAAATCTGCTTGATTGATGATGTCAGTTTAACCCCCAGATAGGTGATGTCTTGGTGAGCTATCTTCAGATGAGTTGTTTGTGCCAAATTGTTCACTAGCGTTGAGTCAGCCGTTAAGTTCAATATCTCTGATTTGTTCCTGTTGATTTTTAGGCCTGAGGCCGCTCCAAACTCGTCCATTTCTTGGAGGAGGGCTGGGAGGGACACTCCCGGCACTGTCAGGGCCAAAAGCATGTCATCGGCAAATGCCATGACCTTGTGTTCCACTCCTCCCATCATCACTCCTCTTATTCGTTAGAATTCCCTTATTTTGATTATCAAGGGTTCCAAGAACAAGGCATATAAGAGCGGGGACAGATGGCACCCCTGCTTTGTCCCTCTGGACAAGGGGATCTGTGATGACAGCATGCCATTCAATGCTACTCTTATCGAGGGGCTTTTATAATTGGCTTTTACCATGTTCAGATGGTGCCCGAATCCCATTTGTTGCATTGTAGAGAAAAGCTGCGACCATTCGACCCTGTCGAACGCCTTTTCGGCATCGATTGAGACCAGGATCGTTGGTATCCCTGCATGCTTGGCTTTTTCTATGATATGGCACACCCTATGGGTGTTGTCAGCTGTTTTTCTCCCGGGAACAAAACCTGACTGGTCCGTGTCCACCAGGAATGGTAGTAGTCCAGACAGCCTATCCGCCAAGATTTTGGTGTATAGCTTCGCATCAAGCTTCATTAATGCAATAGGTCGATAGGAGCCTGGCTGTGCTGGATCCTTCCCTGCTTTCGGAAATACCACTAATTTTGCTTCGTTCATCGACATGCTTGTCACTCCTGTTTCTCTGAAGCTATTGAAGAGTCCCGTTAATTTGGGGGCCAAGAGATCCCGGACCTTCTTATAAAAGGAGTCCATGTAGCCGTCTGGGCCCGGTGTTTTCCCTTTTGGCAGTTTTCTTATCGCTTGGATGACCTCTTCCAATTGAATTTCTCTGTCCAGGAGGTCTCTGTCCACCTCCGAAATTTGTGGTAGGGTGATCCAGTCCAGGAATTGCTCCTGCGTTGGCTTTTGTGGTCTTTCTGATTTGTATAAGGCTTGATAGTATCTTGCCCATTATATCTCCCATTTTTTCATTGGTCGAATGCGTTTGCCCCTTTTCGTCTGTTAATTGTGCGACTGTCATCCTGCGAGTTTTGTCCTTGAGCTGTCTGGATAGCAATTTGTACGCTCTATTGGCACTAATGTAGTATCTCTGCTTCACTTTCAGAAGCGCAAGTTCAGCTTTCTTATTTTGTATCAGTGCATGCTGCTTTTGTAAAAGTTTCAGGGACGTCTTTAGCTTCCTAGTCCGGTGGGTCGTTAACTCTTTTTGAGGGTCTCTGATTTTCATTTCTATGGGCCTCATTACGACTTTGGAGGCAGCAATGCTGCCTCCAAAATCGTGTCCAGGTCCGGGTTCCCTGAATGGAGAAATACCGGGCCTCCTTCAGGGAACCCGGACCTGGTCCTTCCACATTCCCATTTGAGCCCCCATAGGGCTCAATGGTAATGGGGAGGGAGCTAACAACGGGCCCGTTAATAACGGGACCGTTGTTAGCTCCCTGATCCCCTCGCAGGACCCCCTCTGGATGTCTGGTAAAACCAGACGTCCAGAGCGGGTCCCGCGAGGGAACCTCGTAATAGGGCGGAATGGGTTTAACGGCGCCGGCACCATTACCGGCGCCATTAAACCCATTTCACTCTTCTTGTAATGAGGCCCTATGTCTTCTTCCCATTTCATTCGCTGCTTGTCCTTAAATGATTTCAGCGCTATCAGCTCCCCCCTTAATACTGCCTTGAAAGCGTCCCATACCATGGCTTTGGTAGTCTCGCCTGTGTCCTTCTCCACGAAATACAGATCCATTTTTTCTCTGATTATTTCTACTAATGTATGATCTTGTAGAATGTCACTCAGGAAATTCCACGCCCACATTTTTCCCTTCTTTTTGCTAATTTTCAGCGATATAACCAGTGGGGCATGATCAGACAGCGTAATTGGACCCACATTGATGTCTTCTATGTTTCCTAACAGATCTGTAGAGGCCCAGACATAGTTTATCCTTGATTGCAAATTGTGGACATGAGAGAAGTGCATAAATCCTTGGGCATCCCCCCTCTTACAGCACCAGACATTGTGCAATGCCAATGTGTCTACCATTGTCTTCAGTGCTTTGGGGAGTGCGTGTATAGTCTCGCCCTGAACTCCTATCCTTTGCCGGGTTCCAAGCCAAGTTTAGGTCCCCTCCCATTATAATCTCGCCTGTCACAAAATTTTCCAGTGTTACAAGAGTTTCCCTTAGGAAACTGTCTTAGCCTGCATTTGGTGCATAAACTGACGCTAGGGTGAGTCTTGTTCCTTCTATTTGTACATTCATGAAGAGAAACCTCCCTTCTTTATCAGCCAGGCTGTTCTGAACTTTTGCCCCAAGACTGTCTTGGATGACTATGAGGGTCCCGGCTCTTTTCTCATCTGCATTTGCCTGTTACACTTGGGAAGCGCCTCTAATTCGAATTTTGGCTTTATGTTTTTTCCTTACATGGGTTTCTTGATACATTAGAATCTTTGCATCCTCTCTCCAGCTTGTCTCTCAAGTTTCCTCTGCTTGACTGGTGTATTCATCCTCCTCACATTATGTGTCAGGATCTTGATCCCTCTTACATTAGTTCTATCCATGTAGAGTCCTTTATTTTGGTTAGTGTCCTGTGGAACTTGAACTGCCCTTTCAATAACAAGCCACCCTCAGAGTCTTTCCCCCTTTCGCCCCCTTCACTCTTCCCACCTGAGTGGGGGCCTGTTTACTAGTAGCATCGGAGTGTAGTGCCCCTTGCTCCATGCCCCCGTCACCTCTCAGGTAAATTGTGCGGGGATTCCTAAACCCCGCTTTTGACCTCTCCATGGATCAATTTCCACTCTGTCCAGGCCTCGTCTGCGTGGCTGTGATCCGGTTGCCATCCATTTTCTCTCTCTATCTCCTCTCCTGTGGCACCTCACTTCTTCTCGTTATACAGGGTCGTTGGTGCCGTCTTAAGATGCAGTGAGCGAGCCATGCTTATTGCCTCTTCCTTCCCCTATTTTTCTACTCGACTGTCCTCCAGCTATTCTGCCCTTTTGGGCAAGCTGCTTTAGGCTTTTGTGCTGTCTCCGTTGTGGGGGGGATTGAGTCAGATGTAGTGGCTTCGTTCTTGTTTTGGACATTGAAGCCCTTTCGAAGCTCTGTATACTGTTTGGTTTAGATGTGGCCACCTCCTGGGTACCCACAGCCCGCTGTTCCAGTTGGGTCCCTCCAATGCTGGGAGCACTATAGTGGTCTTGATTTAGTCCCTTGCTCGCTCCTTCTTGCGGCTTGACCTTCCTCCTGTAGATGATCAAATATCGGCCCAATGAGTGGGGAGAGGGAGTTGCCACCCTATGTGCCCTTCTGTGTCCTGGAGATGAAACCACCACCGGAGTGCCAAAATGGGGGGGGGAGGGATCCACTCCTGAAGCCCCACGACTCCCCAAGGGAGCCCCGGCAGTCTCACCCAAGCCCCGGCTTCGGTGTATGGCCGCTGGATTTTCTGTGCTCAGTCTTTCCTTGGGGGCTGGTTGGCCTGGAGATGCGTATGAGAGCTGAGTTGGGCGGTATAAAGTCAGTGGGACTTACTGCTTGCTGCAGTAGCGCCGTGACCGGGGGAGGGGAGTTGCTTTTACTCCGTTATGTGACTGTCTCCGGCCCCGCTCTCCACATCCAATATGGCCACTCCACGTCCCTGTGCGCCGCCACCAGTGATGCACCACTCCGTGGGTGCTCGTGCCTCCCTGCGCCCGGGACGGTACTTGTAAACCCCGTTGCGGGGGGAGGGGCCGCCACAACCCCCAGCAGGACCCGCTGTTCCAATCCGCAGGGGGACCCCTCCTCTCTGCGGCACCCTCGCCGCCTCTGCCTGCGCGGCCACCGCCTCGTACCGGCTGTGCCCTGGGCTGCTGCTGGCGCGACCCCCTGGAAGCATGGCCCGCAGAGCTCCAATCTTCGGCCCGCCACATCTAGTCTACTTCACGAGGGGGCAACGTCGGCAGGCAGCCGCCGGTTGTTGCTTCCTCCACCGGAGGTGCAGGAGTACCGCTACCATTGCTTGTGGCACCCCGGATCACTCACTGATGTGCTTTGCTTCTGGCCCGGCGGGGAGAGAGCTCAATCGCGTCCTCTCACACCAGACGCCATCTTGAAGTCCCACCATTAATATTTTAAATATTTATCGTCCACTGTCCTGCACACATGCCTTTGAAGAGCAATTCATTGCAGTCATTAATAATTCATTTAAACCTTCTTCTCACACTCCCATTCTCGGGGCCAGAATTTGTGGGCCCACAAAGATTCTGACTCACAGGCTTCCTCGCTGATGAATTCTCTTGGAACTCTTGGCTTCACTTAAGTAGTTAATGTTGCTACTCACCAAAAAGGTCACATGTTGGATTGGGTTTTAACCCTAAACGTTGTTGTGCTGGCTCCCACTATTGAGTTGTGCCCACGGTTGTTACGGAGTGATGTATACCCTGTGCGCATGCGTGAGTCATAGCGAGGGCCACACATGCGCAGTTAATAAAGGGGAGTCCGTGTACAGCAGTTGCCGCCGGGAACCCGTAACAGCCAGACATGTCCAGGTTTTGTGTTCAGGTACGGGGGCCTTGTTACAAGCGGGGCCACGGGGCATGAACCACATAACATTGGTGATGAGGACAGGCCTGAGTGGGGAGAGGAAATATCATGATCACGCTCTTTGATCTCCATGAAATATCCTCGACGCTCACTAGATGCCATCACCTGCACGGCACACGCTAGCCACCATTTTGAGAACTAACGATAGCGGCCCCTCACAGGGTGCTCGTGCGCCATTTCTAAGCAATTTTTGGACACACTACAGCTGTTTGCAACACAGATGGCTGTAGTTTCTTGTGCAGGTGTTACACATGTGTGATGTGTGCACCACCACAATCAGCCTGAGGAAAGGAGTTGAAGGTCCTCACCCCATTCCCACTACTGTACAGTGGGCCTGCCCCGTAGGGTCCTGAAAATTCAACAGTGGTGCAGACTTGCGGCCTTTGTAAAGGTGAGAGGTGCCTGTGCGGTCTGCAGCCATGGAAGACCAAGACAAAGCCCAGGACGCCGGAGCACAGGTTCGACCCATTCAGAGACAACAAGGTACTTTGGCACCCATGCCTGAGTTTGACATGTCTGGTCCACTGTCGAAACTAGGACCCAAATGGCTTTTGTGGGTCAAAAAGTTAGAAATGTACTTCAGGGCCAATGGGGAGACCGGGGAGACGAAAGATGATGCCAAAGTGGCGACTCTATTATATGAGGTCTATCACATATTTGAATCACTGAACTCTCCAGCAGCAACGTTACTGGAGGTCAAAAACGCCATCAAAGAGCACTTCCTGCCCCTAGCCAATCAGGACTTTAACAGGTTCGTAATGTGCAGCGAGAGGCAGTCGGTAGACGAAATGCTTGATCATTGCTGCGGGAGGCTACGACATCTGGCCAGCATATGTCAGTGGGAGAATGAGGAGGGCATGGTGCACCCAACTCATCTAGGGATGCAGCTCTGGGAATATCCGGCGCCAGGTGCTCCGAGAACCAGGACTAACCCTAGCACAGATTCCGGATATGGGCAGGGCATATGAACTGGCGGAGAGCAGAGGAGTTAAAATGGACCAAGCAGTCCGTCCAGGAAGAGGTGAGGAGGCCTACGCCATTGGGCGCCCTGCAGCAAACACGCCCCAGAGACTGCGATGGGTCCAAAAGAGACCAGAATCCGCTCAGAAGCCCGACTGTACTGTTGCAACCGGACGTGTAGGGGCAGATGCAGCCTATAGCATATGCCAGTAAGGCCCTGACCGACACGGAAAGGAGATATTCACAGATTGAGAGGGAAGCTCTAGGCATCCTGTGGGGCTGCAACATTTCCGTATATACATCCTGGGTAAGCCGGAATTGATCATTACGGATCACAAACCCCTGATCCCCATCATGACGGGGGCATCCTCCAAGCCTCCCCCCAGGATTGGAAGATGGATGTTATCCCTGGTGGAGTATGGAGTGAAGCTCCAGTACCGACCTGGTACGAATAACTTGGCTGACTACCTGTCCCGACACCCCGGGGCCCACCGCTCGCTAGATGGGCTGGCAGGAGAAGACTGCGCCGAAGTGGTCCGGCACGTGGTGAAGGCGGCCATGCCAATAACGTTAACCCTGGAAGACCTGGCAGACGTGTCCAAGACGGATGAATACTTTCAACATATCCAGACTGCAATGGCCAATGGGGACTGGAAGCTGGCGCTAGCGGACATCTCACAAAGAGTGAAAGGCGCACAGCAAGACCTACGAGCGCTATGGCGCTCCCGTCATGAACTGTTTGTGTCGGATGAAGGTTTTTTGCTAAGAGGATGACAAATTGTGATCCCACGACTGCTAGTAGAGAGGGTACTGCAAATGGCCCACAGTGGACACCAGGGCACGGCCAAAACCAAGTTGCGTCTGAGGGCCAAAGTCTGGTTCCCAGATCTGGATCATCGTGTAGATGAATATGTACAAAACTGCGTCTGGTGCTAAGCCGCTAGCCCGGCAGCGAGAGAACCCTGTATTGAATCCATGGGGAGAAGTGACAGGCCGTGGGCACGGTACATGCCAATTTCGGCTCAACAAGGAGAGGCATCTACTTTCTGGCAGTAATCGACCAATGGTCAAGGTACCCGGAGATAGAGTTGGTTGAGTCGACTGCCAGTGATCACACCATTCTAGCGTTGGAGCGAATATTTGCCACCCATGGTTTTCCCCTCGAGCTATGTTCAGACAATGGACCCCCATTTCAAGGACAGCCATTTGCGCAGTTCATGGAGGAGTGTGGAATAAAACACAGGAAAGTGACGCCGCTATGGCCCAGGGCCAATGGGGAAGCTGAGCAGTTTCTGCGCACTCTGAACAAAGTATTCAGAATTACCCAGGGCCAAGGAAGGGAGTTACAAAGCAGTGGCGGCCGCTATCATAGGGCGGCAGGGAGCCGCCCCCCCACTTGAGCCCCCCACCAGGTGTGAGAGTACAACAAATTCAGAAGAAGTTCAGAAGTTCTTCTTCTGAATCTGTTAGTATTTTCCACCTCGTGGGGGCGCTGTGGCGAGACACTGGTGACAATACATTCCTGTTGTTGCAGCCCCGCAGCCGGCCCATGAATAGGATTCCTTTTCATGGGCCGGATGAAACAGCAGGGCGCGTCCCGTTTTACATTGGCTTTGCTTATAGTAAAGTGTGTGGAGCTCCTAGCTCCACGCACTTTACGTAAGCCTTTTAATTAGGATGCTGGCGGGGCACTTGAGGGGTGGCCCCGCCAGTATAACTATGTGCGCAAACAGCGCAGCAAAGATCTGTAATCTGCAGGGAGGGAGGGAGTCTCCTTCCCTCCATGCATAGATACAGTACTCTCATTGGCTGTTTGCCAATGGATGGCAAACAGCCAATGAGATTACTGTATCTATGCAGGAGGCAGCCGTGGGGGTGGGGTGATGGCCCAGGCTGCATCCACCCACACTCCTCTCTCTCTTCCGTCCTCGTGATTGGAACGTGTTGTGCTGCCCTGCCCTGCTTCCCACCAGAGAGAAAGAACAGTCTGCTGCAGGCCGAAGAAGTTTGCCCTCTCCGACTCCTGTGTGGTCTAGGTGAGTGCATCCTAGCAGGGCCTGGTGGTGTTAATGAAGGAATTTCAGCAGGGGGAGGGGGTGCAGAAAGGATCCCAGCATGCTGACTCCGAGCTGTTTTGCTCAATGCGGTCTGCACTCTGCCTGGTCTGCCAGTTCCATCATAAATCAAAAGCACGTAGTGCTTTACAACCGTTCAGAGGCCCAGAGAGTTCATACCTTTATATATAAAACGTATGAACTCTCTGGGCCTCTGAATATATAATCGGAATTACTAGGCCAGGATTGCTTTGTAGTGAAGAATGGCGCGTGTTGTTGAGATCCGCGGCCGCTCTCTCTGACAGGATTGGAATGGTTTGCTTCACTATGTTCTGCGTTTACTGAAGTTTATGGTCTTGTTGTCAGATGGAAGCGGCTGCTACTGTCTGTTTAGCATCTCACATGCGTAATAATTGAACTCCTGTGCGGCGATACTTCGAGGTGCGCACTATTTATCTGGCAATGTGTGAATGCCGGGCTCGTGATTGGCTGGCACCATGGCATGAACGTGCTATATGGCGCCATGCAGCTGATAACGTAGCATGCAGGGTTAGGGTTTCCTGACAGAAACTGTAAGACATGGAAAAGTGAAGGCCTCCACCCTGCGAATGGCAAGTGGGTGGGACTTTCCTGCGCTGCTTCCCATGCCAATGGATACTCCATTACCTTTGTTACATGGGTGATATTATAGTATACGGTGGCTTCAGCGACTAGTCTCCCTTACCGTCCAAGCGTCATTTAAACTGTCTGGACAGTTTTGCAATCCCACCTTGCCAGGATATTACTTCTGTTATCCACATTCTTCCTATTTTGTTGATCTTCCTTGAAAATTATGCAGAATATTACCTAGCTCTACCACTTACCTCATGCCGTCCCCATGCACACAGCTATAGATAGCCATGCTCCTGACACTTCTACCGGGGGAGAGGGGGGCTTGGCAAACACAGTCCTGACCCTGATACAGGGATTGTGTCTTACAAACCAATTTGGGGAAAGCTTCCACACCACCAGGGCCCTCCTAAGCCCATCACACAACCACACAGCAACTACATCTAGTATCTCGCACCATCTGGTCTAGCTATTGCCTTCATATCAAAGTCCTGCTTGAAGTCTAGATGCATGTTACTGAAATGTTGTCAGGCTGACAACTAATCACATTAGAAACATGCATCTATACTATCAAAAGCCCTTTGCCTCCCTGCATTCTAAGTGTTTCCCCCACTCAGTTCTCATGCCCATTATTTAATCCCCTTTTTCCTTTCTTCTTACCACTCAAACCCAACCCTCTTCTTTACTTTACACAGACCAAGGTTTGGTGCCACCCTGGCGGTTCACAATGCATCACCTCTCGGACAAGGTTAGGTCGCCGTAAAACCACTATGGGCACAGTATAAATATTGACTTACAAAACATAACAGATGTGTATATGAAACAGTTTATGTGAAGCAAGGAAAGCAGTATTAAATATTCTATTACCAGTTCGCTTTATTTGTACCATGGTGTGTGCAGTCTGCGTTTGTTTGTTGACTGATCCAGAGCCCAAGTGTTGAATGAGTGCCAGGGCCATTTTAGCACTGGCATATGGCTGTTTTGTGGCAGCGCTTCTACACAGAGGAATTTACAGTGGTGTGTATAGGATAGAAATATTCCAGTATGTTTATTAATGGGCTGGAATTTTTTACTGTCTGGGCTGCTGGTGACCTTCTAGTCTGCCCATGACTATACACTATAACACAAAAGGTATATGTGTGGGATAAGACAAAGTGGGCATTGTGTTAGGGAGAGGAAAAGGAACACGAGGATAGTCAAATGCGTCATTAGATCTCTGGCACACTATTTAAGACGTGTCATTTCGAATGGCATTTTTTCAGAGGTGGTATTGCCAAATTGTATAAGCTCTTACCTCAGCGATGGGGCATAAGTATGCAACCTGCAATAGGAGAAGGTTAAACAATTTTCCGATGGGCACACATGTGGTTTACTGCTGCAGAATACTCCTGGGTGACCCGACAGCTGTATTATTTAATTGGTCCCTCTTAGAGAAATGCTTGGAAATCCTGTGACTTTTACTACAACTTTTATTGGAAATTGTGCTGGGAAAGCCCCATCGCCACCTATTTAAAAACTAAATAAATCCTGAGTTCTTCATTGGAAATATCGTGTACGCCCCCCCACTTTCGAAAGTCACCATCCGCCACTAAGACCATGAAAGTCAGGCTGAGACATATTTGTTTAGATTTCTGGAAAATATCCAGGGTAGGAGGGGAAGTACTTTGTTTATAATAGCATGCTGTATGAAGATCAAAGAGAATGTGAAAATGGTCATACCATTGTGATGTGGTTCATGCCCCGTGTTCCTGCCCGTAACAAGGCCCCCGTACCTTAACACAAAACAAGGACATGTCTGGCAGTTACGGGCTCCCGGTGGCAACTGCCGTACGCGGGCTCCCCTTTATTAACTGCGCATGCCTGGCCCTTGCTAAGGCTCGCGCATGCGCACGGGGTATACATCACTCCGTAACATTCCTCCTTTTTTATAAAGAACAAACAGAGTGAACAACAACAATTACAAAGTGCCCAAAACGGGGCGCATACTTTAGTGCAAAACAGATAACACGCCTGGGGGCCCAACGTGGGCCATTACCGTCCTCCCTGGGCATCATGGATCAGGGTCCATTATGAAGTCACGGAACCTGGCCGGGCATCTGCGACCTTCCAGACCTGGATACCTTCTGTCTTCATTCCTTGGCTGATGTGGAGACTTGGCTGGTGTCAGACCTTCTCGATCCTCGCTGTTTCAGGGCGCCGGCTGGCGGGTGGAGTCGCAAGTCCTCCTGTGATGGGGAGGCCTTTGTGGATCGGGTGTCGACTTTCTTGAAATAACACAAATTCCTCGTGACAGTTCCTCTTCGGTCTGGCTCCTCAAAGCCTTCTTTTGCTTCCTGCCAGTCAGGATTTCGAGCGATGCACGGCACGGAAACTGCACTGATCGATCTGCATACAAACCTGACTGAAATAGTTGTGAAGGGCAAGCTTGCTCTCTTGGTTAGACTTGATTTATTGTCTGCTTGTGACTTGGTGGACCATTCACTCTTACTGGACTGGATGAAACACCTAGTCAAATGTGCGGACCCTACAATTGCTTGGTTCACTTCATTTCTTGGCCCCAGAACAGCACGTGTGGCCATTGGGAACTTTAAGACCCCCCGGAATTCCTTTACTGTGGAGTACCACAAGGCACCCGTCTTTTCGCCTATGTTATTCAATCTATACACCCGTCTGCTTTTTGAAATTCTTGACAGTGCTGGCATCGTCTATCCAAATTACACAGACGATACCCAGCTTGTCCTGGAACTTGATGGAGATTATATTTCTGATTCATTTCTTGTTAACAACATCTATGACATGATTCAAAATTGATGATTCTTAATTCGCTAGCACTGAACAGTGATAAAACGAGCTCATGATTGTAGGCTCACCCCAGAGAATTCATAAACTGGATGCACAGTACCCTCATTTTCTTATTTCAAATTGTCCTATTGCGGTTAGTTCTCATGTAAAAACGCGTGGTGTCACTCTGGATTCTGGTGTAACTATGAATCAACATGTTGCTCGAATCAAATCTTCTTGCACGTACACTAACAAGTTTCTGAGGCAGATTAAACTCCACCTATCTCGTGAACATACCGCTTCCTTGGCAACAGCACTTGCCAACTCTTGACTTGACTACTACAATGGCCTACTTGCAGGCACTTCTAAAAAGAACCTTGATAGTCTCCAAGTAGTTAAGAACAACACAAGTATGACAATTTGCAATCTAGACCCACGTGACCATGTCACCAAATTGAGAAGAGATTTACATTGTATACCTATTCATCATCGCATTTCTCATAAAATCTTAAACCTATCATACAAATGTCTTTCTAATCAAGCTCCCAGCTATTTAACTAACAGAAAAAACAAAACTCCTGTCACTCGTAACCTTAGCTCTACTGACCATTGTAGGCTTTTTGTCCCTCGGTTCAAGCTTAAGAACTTTGGTGGTCGCTGTTTTTCTGTTCAGGCTCCAATTCTTTGGAATGCCTTACTTGTCTTTCTCTGAAACGGATCATGTTTCTCAGGCATTAAGAAGGCCATTAAGAAATGTTTCTTTAACTCTAATGATTATGAAATGATATGATATGATAGTTTATTTATATAGCGACTAGACACAATGTGTTTCAAAGCGCTTCATGACCAGGGAGGGAACAAGGGAAAATAGAAAACATTCTTACAGGCCATGAACAACAAGAATGTGAAATTAACTATCGTACTTGGCCAAGCGACATTTCAGATAGTGCAAGTGCTAAGACACAGATAGGAAGGAAATGGGAACAGACAGACGACTACCGTACTAGGATTGATGACATTTCTGGTAGAGCCGTAGAATTACACGAGGTGATGGAGAGGGGAGGAGAAAGGAGGGAGAGGAACAAAACAAGCGACTATCGTACTAGGACTGACGACATTTCAGATAGTGCTGGAAGGGGGCGGGGGATAACAAGTAAGGAGTGTGGAGACAAACATTTGTTACTATCATACTAGGTTCAGGGACAATTCTGACAGAGTAAGTGCACAGAAAAAATCCACAGAATCCAAGCATCAGCATCAGTATCAGGGCTCCAAAGAACTTGAACATATCTGCCATCCATTGTGGAACCCACAAGAAAAGTGATCCGAACCGCCTGTCATCAGTAATGTCTTCTACTTCGTCTATCATTTGGACGTGTAGCTTCGTCAGCATTTCTATGGCTTCTGTCAAGGTGCCATTCTCATCGTCATGAGCAGGTATGAAAGTGCAACATGATTCTCCGAGTTTGGTGCAAACACCTCCATCCATGGCTGTAATCATGTCCAAGACATACCTAGTCAGAAGAGTCATCAATTGTATGGCTCTCAGCTCTTTTTAGATTGCATTAAATCCCTTAATAGTCGTGTTGATCATCTGTAGAAGTTCCCATCTGGTTATCTGTAACCACTTGGTATTCGCTGCAGTCTGGATCCATGGCATAAAGATTATTATGAATATTGATGACGTCTGACTGAACTGTCTGTGCTCGTATGGAATAGAATCAAAAGCTTCTATTGACTTGACTGAGAAATAGTTCTCTCTTTTCATTCGATTCAGAAGCTCAACAGATCTCTTCTAACTCAAGTGATCATCTGTTTTTGGAAACTCGCCAATGTTCAGGTCACTCTTGGGAATCACCAACGCTGGAAAATGAAAATTCACTATAGAACACAGTCCTCCCCAATCCTTGGGTAGCTTCATATAAGCTCTGGATCCACAAGCCCAGTAGTGATCCATTATCACTGCAGTTTCAATGCTCATTCCTGGCAGGTCAAAGATTCGACCAACGTTCTGGTTTTCGCCAGGTTTTCTTGTACCATTATTTCTGAAGCACAACTTTGCACTATCCAAAGGCACTATCTGCAGTGGCCCTGCTTTATCTTCGACCCATGTCAGTAGTTTAGCAAGTCTCGGCCATAGGGGCTTGCATCCATTCTGTACAATGTCAATGGTCGGTTTGTAGCATCCAATCACTACCCATGCTCTGCAGATGACCACGCCTTCTTCCCATCCATCTGGAGATAGCACTGATCCCCATATCTGCATCTGGCCTCTGTTTTTCCACCGTTGAATGTCTTCTACGGATTTTCCTCGCCGTTCAAGTCTTTTGTTTACTTCCCATCTAATTACAGCCCCTTTCACTCCAGGCTGTTCATATCTTATCACATGATTCTTCGTGTGAGCTCTTGCTCTTGTCTTTGTGTCTTGCACAAAGTCATCTTCATACGGGTCTGTCCATTCAGTTGCCCATGCTAAATAAGCTGTTCGGCCCATGAATTGACCTCTTGTTTGGCAAAGTGCAATGTCAGATAGACAATGTGCTGTCTGAACATCTATTTCAATGGCTACGAATATCTTAGACCTCCCCATACTATAAGGTAAGAGTGCACATACATAGCATTCCTCCTTTGAGGTTCTCTTTCCTACCTCTTTCATGTGCTGATACCACATGTTGTTTCCCAAATGTGCTGTGCTCTCTAGATAATCATTCAAGTCATGATCATCTTCCTTTGTAATTCTCTTAGGCCTCCTTCTTGCCTCATGAGTTCTTACAATCATATTGTGAAGTATGTCTGCATAGTTCCTTCTTACTGGGGGAATCATAGAAACATTTGTCAGTAAAACTGGTGTTTTTACATGTACTACTGGTGTAGGGTCAGTCACTAAAGATCGCTTCCTATTAGCATAATATGGAGGTAACCAAGAATCATGAATCATTTGCAAAGCTGACCACCGCTCAAAGTGAATCTTAGACCTGTCTGTCAAGAGACTAGGTACTTGTATAAGTACTCCTGGAGTAAGAACAATCACATAAGGTCTCTGTGGTCTTACACTTTGCGACTTCTGTACCCTCCTGCTGCATAGGAAGATACACAGGAACTATTGCCTTATTTGAATCTACATAATAGACAGTGCATACTGTGAGAGAAAGTAGAATAATAATAAACATAATACATGTATATATGATATACCAATAGGTCATCCAGATGCAACAATAGCCTCTTGCACGTTGTGGCAGTCTCTCGTTGTTTGCCACATTGTTGTTACTATCAATGTTACCCATTTTCTTCTTTTACTTTTAAGGAAGGAAAAAACAAACTTTAAACAGGTAACCTCATAAAATATTCTGGTAATAACTGGATCTGCTCCACAAGCTCCACAATCAACTGCCTGATGGCGGGAGGGTTGATAGGGTGCCTGATGAATACAAAAGAGCTGTCCTTTCTTCAGACCAAATGAGGATGTGCTTCCAGCAGATAATAAAAGACTAGATTAAGTAAGTTTTGAATGTCTTGATTCGTCAACACCATTCAGATGCTCGCCGTGTTGCCTCAAAAAATAAACGCACTTGCTCTATTATGTCGCAAAGCAATTGATTGATTGCTAATTGATTCCTAGGATCTCTCAGAAATTTATGAACATCAGTTTGTCTTCGAACAAGATGCGGCCGTTCTTCAATCAAGAAATAAAAGACCATTCCAACTAGTCTATTTGCGTCATCATCAGACAGATGCATTCGTGTTTTCCATACAGTACTCAGGTAGCTGGAGGATTTGCTCTATTATAGCTGTGAGCAATCTCCTCACGACTGGGCCATTTTTAGGATCTTGCAAGAATACATGAACATCAGTAGTTCTCCCAACCAATGATGGATAAGCACGAAGAATGACGAGAAAAACAGTAAGTATGATCCGCTGAACAATGCCATTAGGCCCCACCATGGACACTTTCAAAGTGAAATTCAGTGAGAAAGGAATCGGGGTACTGCTCCCTTTTCCAATTGTCAAAGATGAACTCTAAGTCTGGCATTTCTTTTCAGGACTTCAGTATGTCTCAGTCCAATGTCAACAAATTCCGGTGGCTCAAGAAACAATAGCTTTTCCCTTTCAATCCTTGTTTCGTAGCTACAAAGAGTGTATTGGACAAACCACAGTCAAATGAACTCTTTATCTGCCTACTGGACAATCTCTGCATCCTTCTTCTTTGTCATCGATCTTGTCTGCACGTGCTGAACTACTTCTCCTTGATTTGCTTCCGAATGGGGTGGGGGTGTGGCGGTCTCACTGCTGTAGATCTTCACATATCCAGGAATATCAAAGCACGTCTTCCTTGCACTTTCACTGCCGATGGAGTAACATCCTCCATGATGAACGGGCCATTAGACCTGTGTTGGTGCCATTTGTGAATGAAATTTCGGATTAGCACTTGATCTCCGGGGAAAAGTCTTGGCTGTACAAGTTCTTGTGATCCGGTTGCTGTATGGTCTTCATCTGTGTTCTGAGACATACACCCACACATCTGCTTGACTTGTTCTGAAATGACAGAGATACTTGTACATGTTAAATAGGCACGTAGCTTATCTCCTAACAATTCTGCTGTTGTCTGCGCATCACTCCTAACCCTCGATGGAGGAGTAAGAGGCGTTCTCATTTGCCTCTCCGTTACTAGTTCATGGGGCATAAGATGATGGTCAGAGCCTGGCTGATTCCTCAACGCATATAATGCAAGAGGCAAGCAATGCAGCCATCCTTTTTTCAATGTTAATTTGAGCTTGCGGGTGATAAGCCGAAGAAAACGTATGATTTATACTAAGCAATAAGCTAATCTGCTCAAACACTTCAGTCACAAAATGGGGGGCATTATCTGATCATAATACCTCACATACTCCCCATCTAGGAAATACTTCTCGAACTAAGAACTTTGCAGCGTAAGTGGCATCTGGATGTGTGCACAGCCAGCTTTGACCCACCTTGAAAAAGGGCACACTACCACTATCATATATCTGTAACCATGACAGACCTGCAGCATATCAATATAGTCGATATGTAAATGCTGAAATTGACCATTTGGTCGTGGAATAACACCTCTGACTGTTTGCAGCGTGTGCCCAGCAGTAAACATTTGACATACAATGCAATTTACTACATAAACTGCAATGTGTTCTAACATATTTGGCACTATCCAATCCTCCGCAATGGTTGCTGCAAAGCTTCCTCTAGTGACATGCGCAGGGTAGTGTAGATGTTCCAATGCCATCCTTAATAAGGCTACAGACATCACCAGTTTACCAGTGCTTTCCTGTCACCACAATGCCTCGGAAGGGGATAAATAACACCCCCTCCAAGTCCACAGATGTTTCTCATCCTGTGGTGCTTCACCTTGAACTTCCATTAGCTGTGTTTTGACAAGCTATTAAAACTTTCATTTATAATCATAATCACCACCATTCTCAAATTCACATCAGGCATATCAAAGCTCATGATATCCTCTGAATATGCAACTTGTTTTGCTTCTTCATCTGCGGCTTGGTTTCCGTGTGAAATAAAGTCGGCTCTCTTAGTGTGCACTGTGCACTTAATGATTGCGATGGCTACTGGGAGCTGTAGTGCTTCAATAAGTCTGTCCAATAAGGCGGCATGTTGTACTGGAGTGTCGTCCGCTCAGAGGTAGCCCCTCCTTTTCCAACGTGCTAACCCTGCATGCACTGTTGATGTAACATATGCATAGTCACTGTACATGGTTACTTCCTAGTCTGCATTATTCTCAAGCGTGACAATCCGCGCCACTAATTCTGCAGCTTGTGCTGAAAAGTGAGACGGTAGTCATGCACTTATCAATACTACAAAATCCCCATTAGCCATGTACCTTACCCCAGCGGCACCTGTATATCTTTGCCCTTCAGTTTGAACGAATTTCGAAGAACTATCAATAAAGAGAATCTCCCCAGCTGCTAGAGCATTTTCTTTCACCCTCGGAATCCAGTCATAGAACTCCTCAAAGTTGGAGCAATCCTGTGCCTGTTCGTCATCTCCCTGTGACAAACGTGGCAGGATTCACCGTTTTAAATCTGACTGTTTTAATCGCCGGATTCGATATGACCACCTCATGTGCCAAAGATTGTTCGCACGGGTAGTGACCCCTCATTACTAGGTCCAAAATCCCACTGTAATATGCTAAAGGCTTATATCCCAACCTAGTTCTCTGCATGAGTACTACCGTCATAACTGTTCCATTTGTGTGCAAAAATAAAAAGAAATCCTCAGCATAATTAGGAATCCCTAAAACTGGAGCCGTGCAAATTGCCTTTTTCAACTCGTCAAACCTTTCCTCCATTTCCTCAGTCCATACAATCTTTTCCTGACTCGCTTGAGCCTTTTCAGGGCTTGCAACAATGGCTTTGTGTATGAACTATGATCAAATATCCATGCCCTAACATAATTGCACAGTCCCAAAAATCACTGCATGTGCTTTATCGTGTGCGGTTTTGCTGTTTTCAAAATGGCCTCAGCCCTTTCAGGTGTAACTTTCTTTCCTTCATGCGAAATTAACTGTCCTATGTATAACACCTCTTCTTGACAATACTGTAGTTCCTCTTTGTCTACGTTATATCCCTTCTCGGCTAAAATAATCATTAGCTGATCTGAGTCACGTCTGCACCCTTCTTCTGATGTGCTGCAGACCAAAATATCATCTATGTATTGCAACACAATACTTAGCAAAGAAATATTGCTTAAGTCCATCTGCAGGACTCTATTGAAAATTGATGGAGACTCACAGTATCCCTGTGGTAATCTTGTGCTTTTTAACTTAGTCTGTCTGAACGTAAATGATGTCAGATCTTGAGAATCTTTATGCAACGGGATTGAGAAAAATGCATTTTTCAAGTCAATCACAGTGAAATATCGCGCCTCGATACTACATAAGATCGTCGCTGGGTTACGAACTAGAGGAAACTCGGCCTCTACAATCTGGTTAATTGTGCGCATGTCCTGAATTAAATGCCACAACCCCCCCTTTGATTTCTTAATTGGATACACTGCGGTATTGCATGGTGACTCTGACGTCACTAAAATGCCTTGATCCATCATGGCGGATATCTTAAAAATATGTTAATGTTAAAGGATATTTGTACCGCGCACTATCAGCACTGGAGTGGTCCCCTGGCACTCTGGCAGCTCTGAAAAAAGGGAAAGGGGGGTGAGTTAGTGGGAATAAACTGGAAAAGTACAAGAGAGCAGTGATGTGCTTTTGGCGGCCTCTTCCCGGTGGGTCCGTTGGCTGGGCTTGGGGTGTTTTACGGTCGGTAGTCGTTGTGTGCTGTTGTGTGAGTCTATGTGTGATTTGTTTTGTTGTTGCAGTGTAGTGACGTTTGTGCGGATTGTTGTGTTGTAGGCTTGTGCTTGTGTTTGGTTAGAGTTTGAGAGGTGTATGCAAATGGGTGAAATTGTTAGTGGATTGGTTAATTGGCATTGTTGTCCGGGAGTGAGGTGCTGTATTTCCGTATTCTCTCCAGGTGGGGTGCGGGAGCATCTCTGTGTCTCTGTCCTGATCTAGGCAGTCCAATACTCACAGTCCCTTTCACCCATGGCATCCACTCACATTCATAACCTTACCCAAGTTCGGCTTCGGCCACCTACTTGACACCTGTCTATATGCGGGGCAGGCAGGCGTTGGTGCGTCCCTTCAAATCAGGCCCAGAGAGCATGCCGAATCCATTCGGTGCGCGGCATTGACTAGCCAAGGCTACTCCAACCATATGATGCGGGTGGTTGGCATTCATCATCTTATTCAGTTGTTTATGCAGGCTATCGCTCCCAGCCCCTTTGAAACATGGCACTTGTCAACTCTTGCAATTACGTGCAGGGGCGGCCCTGCCTTCATTCACGACTCCATACGGTCAATGCCCATGTCAATGTCCATAACTTAGTTCAAGTGTGGCAAGTGCTAACAATCACACAACTCTATACAAGTATGATACCTGGTAGCAATTATGGGGCGGGTGAGGTTGTTGGCTGGAGTTGGCTAGGGATGCTGATTTCTGTCCTCATGGGTGTTGCTTGTGTCCTATTCGATTTAGCATCATCTCTCTTGTTGTAGTAAGAGTTTCTCTGGTCAGATCTGGGTGTTGTCAGTGTCATCCTAAATTTAGTCATCCTTTTCTTAGTGTTTCCTGTTCGGTTGTTTTGTTTTTTCAGTTTGAATCTGTGGTGTTGAAGAGCCAGGTTTTTAGTTATTTTCTGAATTGTAGGTGGTCTTTGGTGTATCTTATTTCTTTCGGGATGTTGTTCCAGGTTTTTACGGCTAAGTGGGAGAAGGAGGAGCCCCCACGTTTTTCTTAAGGTATGGTTTTTTTCCAGACAGATTTCGTTGCTTGATCTGAGGAGTCTCGTTGGCTTGTAGATTGTTATTTTATTTTGTAGGAATTCAGCTCCTTGTCCGCTGATTGCCCTGTATGCTATGCACATTGTTTTGAAGGTGCTGCGATGTTTGACTGTTTTTGTATTTGTATTTATTTGGTTTATATAGCGCTTTACTCCAAAATGCTGAACATTTATACAACTTGATACAAAAAACATTAAAACAGTAGAAGCAAATTACAAATTAATCAGTCCAACACAACAGTAAGAAGAGCAGTTAAACTGGAGGGAAGAGGGAGAACAGTGCAGTCGAACTGAGAGGGAGAGGGAGGGATGAGGAGGAGAAGGGGGAGGGAAACGGAAGGGGAAAAGGGGTGAGCGTGGGGTGTAGGGAGAGGGGAGGGAGATGATCAAGGGGAAAGATGAAGGAAGGAGGGGAGCCAGTGTAGTGTTTTTGGGGCTGGAGTGATGTGGTCTCTTCTGGATAATTTGAGGAGCAGTCTGGCTGCTGTATTTTGGATCCATTGTAGTTTCTTCAGGAGGTATTCTGGTATTCCAAGATAGAGGATGTTTGCATAGTTGATTCTTGACATGATGAGGGCGACGATTGTGAGTGTTTTGTGGGTGAAGGAGAGGAAAGGTAGGATTCTTTTTGCCGTGTGGAGGAGGAAGAAGCATTTCTTGATGATTGCATTTATTTGTGGTTCTAAGGTTAGGAGGTTGTCCATCAGGACTCCCAGATTTTTTACTACCATAGATGCTGTTGGTGCGGTTCCCATTTCCGTTGGCCATGGAAGGTAGGTGTTGTTCTCTTTGTTTTTGGATATAATCATGATTTCTGTCTTTCCTGGGTTGATTTTCAGGTTGTTAGCATTAATTCAATTAAAGACTTCTTTGAGACACTCAATTAGGGTTGATGATTTGAGTGTAATCTGCATAGTTGTAGCATGTAATGTATTTTTTGAAGATTCTGATTAATGGAGTTTGGTAGATGCTGAAGTACAGTGGTGATAGTGAGGACCCTTGTGGTACTCCACAGTCGTTAACTTGTGGGGTGGATTGAAGGGTTTTATCCATATGGTTTCTATTCTGTCTGCTAGGAATTATTTAATCCATAGTAGTGCCATGTCCGTTATACCTATGTCTTCTAGTCTTTTGGTTAGGGTGTCATGGCTAACTGTGTCTAAGGCTGCGGAGAGGTCGAGCAGAATCAGGGCTCAGGTTGTGTTGGAGTCCGCATTAGTTTTTAGGTCGTCCCAGATGGATAGTAGCGCTGTTTCTGTTCCTCTTGCGGGTCTGAAAACGACTTGTGCTTGGTCTAGCAGGTGGTGTTTTTCTACGTGTTCTTGGATTAATTTGTATACGTGGGTTTCAAGGAGTTTTGCTGGGTAAGGAATGTTTGAAATTGGCCTGTAGTTGGAGAGGTCTTCTACGTCGCCACTTGTGTTTTTTAAAAGCTCTTTGAGATATGCTGATTTGAAGGCTCTTGGTACAGTTCCTGTTGCTAGTGAGAGATTTAGGAGGTTTCTGTAATATTCTGATGGCTTTCCTTGTGCAAGGATTGATTTGTAGATGTCAGGGGGGCAGGGATCCATGGATGATCCTGCTTTCTTGCTGTGTTTTACCAACAATATGAATCCCTCTGCTGATATTTCAGGAAAGTTTTGGAGTTTGTGCTGTGGCTCTGTGTTAGGTCCGGTTGGTTGAATGTTGTGGTTGGTTGGTCTGTTTTGTATGATTTGACAGATGTCGTTGATTTTGTTCTTGAAGTGGTCTGTGTCATGACCACAAGGCAAGGGCCACTATCTTTTTCATCTAAAGGGTCCAAATGGACCCAGTCCTGGCGCCTTTGGCACCAGACCCATGAGAAAGTGTGCTCTGCACACTTTGTGTCTGGGGCACATGCATCCAGGCCGGGTGTGGCCATTAGAGAACATTGGGGAGCACGTGCAGCAGTCCCTGGGAGTGGCAAGGTGGAGCCACTAGGCGGGGCCAAAGGGGAGTGGCTAGGACCAGGCTATTTAAGCCAGCCCCACCTGCATGCAAGCGCTTTGCGTTAGTCTGCTTTCTGCAGCGTAACGCTTACCGCCGCGCTCTTACCTGTTTCCAGCTCATCATCTCAACACACATCTCCCCAGGTTCCGGTACTTCATCTTCAGCGTGCACCTTACCTGTCTCCAGCCACACCACCGCTTGAAGCGCAGTGGACCTGACTCCAACACTTCATCTAAGGCGCGCACTTTACCTGCTTCCAGCAATACCACCGCTCGACGCGCAGCCTACCTGACTCCAGCAACACCATCGCCGGACGCGCATCTTACCTGTCTCCTGCAATCCCATCGCCCGCAGCGCATCGCATCTTCGGATCCTCACCTGTTCCGAACATTAGCTACGTATGAGCTCTTCTTCTCGCCCAGCATCCTCACGAATCCATCCATCCAGTAGTCGCTGGTAGGTCTTCGGACAGCCTCTTCCCGTCTGATGCCGCCAGGCCAACCCTGCAAGAGAGAAAGAAACACAAGGTTAGAAACTGCATAAATATCTTATGCTTGGCCGTGCAACATCTAAGCCTTGCGTTCGACCTTGAAAAACAACTTCGGTCCCAACACCGCGACACCGCGTGGCCATCTTCACACCTATTGGGGAGAGAAAAGAAATTACAAGGGTTACAGACAATAATCACGGGAAAAAGACATCGCAAAAGGTTACGAACAATCATTGCATAAGGATACAGACAATAATCATTGTTAAGAACACTACCTTCAAAGTGGTACGGTCACAGCCGGTCTGAGCCGCCACACACACGTGAAGCAACTAGGTCCATCAGAGCTGCCCCTGCTGAAGAGAAGCAGGACAGAGAGCTCATCTTCACAAGAAAACAGGTGAGACTATATGGGTAAATGCATGCTCACCTCATTCTGGAACGAAGGGTTCGAGGGAAATCACAATCCAACCACAGCATTCTCACTGCCTCATATTCCCACAGGGGCAGTGTCAGCGACCAGAGCAGCCCATACTACAGCAGCTGGGGAACAGACTGCCATGTCGTTGCAAGGTTTCTCTAAGGGGGTTGGGGTGTTGTCACAGCCTGGTGGGTTTCTCATTTCTTTAATGATGTTGAACATTTCTTTTTTGGGTGTTGGTGGCATTGGTGATTCTGTCATCATAATGCCTTCTCTTCGCCTTTTGTATTTCCTTCTTGTATGCATGGATTTATTTCTGGAACTGTATTTTCTTTGTCTGGGTTATATTCTTTCCTCCATTCCAGTTCCATCTTCTTGTTGTCCTTTTTCATGGTGGTTAGTAGTGGGGTGAACCATTTGGCATTGCTCTTTTTTTGATGGGGTGAATGGTTTTTCCGGGGTGATCTTATCACTTGTACCAGCAATCCATTTGTGTAGTAGCTGCACTTTCCTGTCTAGGTCAGCCAGCTCTAGTTCTGTAGTTGAGGGTTTGGTCATCTCCAGTTGTTCGAATAGGTTGCTTGCTTTGACTCTTTTCCAGTTTCTTTTCGTGGTGGGTGTGAGTTTGGGGGGTTGGATGCAGACTTGAGTTGGTAGTCTGATCACAAATGGGATGATGAAATGGTCGCTCCACAGTATTTGTATCGGTGGTGCTGTGGTGATAAGTTTTTCCTTGGCAAAAATTGCGTCGTGGGTGTGTCCTGCCGAGTGTGTTGCCCCTTGGACCAGCTGTCGTAGTTTCATGGTTGTAAGTTGTCAAATCAGTGAGTTTTGGGAGTTGGCGTGACTTTCTTCAAACCAGATGTTGAAATCCCCAGGATGATTAGATGTTCGTGCTTGATGGCTATGTTGGTGATGGCTTCTATGAAGTTATCAACAAAGGTTGCATTGTATGTCGGTGGTCTGTACACCAGGATGAATGTGATGTTGGTTTTTGGGTTTGCTGATAGGTGTGTGACCATGGTTTCACAGTTGATGATGTTGAGAGGTTCGTCTGTTTTTATTTTTAGGTGTCCTTTCAATGCTATTGCAATGCCTCCTCCTTTTTTATTTTTTCTGTTTACCTGAAGGCATTTGAAGTTGGTCGGAGGCAGCTTTGGAGTGTGATTTTGTAGTTGTCATCCAGCCATGTTTCTGTGATGAATAGGATGTCTATGGCGTTGTCATCGAGTAGGTCAAAGATCTCGGTTGAGTGTTTTGACATGTATCTTGCGTTTATTAGATTGCAGTGGAGTTTGGAGGTGTAGTTTGGTTTGGGCTTTGTTGTTGGGGTCATCTTCTAATCGTTGTTGAGGTTTCCTTTCCGGTTGATCTCTAGTTGAGGTGTTGGTACAGGTGCGTCTGTGTCATTGAAAAGTTCTTCTAGCTTCTGTCTTGGGTTTTTGTTTTCATCAGGTTCTTCTTCCAAGAATTGTGGGTGTCAAGTGGAAGTTCCTCTTGTTTTGGTGATGTAAGGTGTTATTACATCCATTATGTTTTTGTTGTTTCTAGTGTTGTCTGTCCTTCTTCTGAGTGGTTGTGTTTGGTAGTCTGCTGTTGCGGATTCTAGCGTTGGGTTGGTTCTTCCTGGTGACCTGTTGTTTGCGAGGCACAATACCCTTGTCTGCATCTTGAGACATAGGATACTGTCGTGCTCAAGGTAAAATTGCTCCTGGCTTCAGTTTAATCTTAACTTCTCCAACCCCCTTTAATAGGCCTAAATCATAGGGGCCTGCGGACCATAAAAAGAAACTGGCACTTTCGCCATTTCTTCATCAGAAATTGCAGGACGCTGTCTCACTATCATCATCCTTTGTGGAATCTCGTGCTTTTCTGCTCTAACCCAATATGTAATGCTCATTTGGAACATTACTTCGTCATCAGATGGGTCATCCTTAAACATGTCCTCATCAGTGACATCAGTTAATCTGTAACCTGCAACGATAGCAATTACTGTGCTCCATGTTCTGCCATTATCAGCAAATCCTACGAGCATAGCCAAGACCCCTGGTACTACAGCTGCTTGTAACTCTAAGGGAAAAATCTGTCCCCCCTCTTCGTCCATGGGAATCTCTGGTCTAAAGAGAAACTCAGGTATCCTCATAATCTTACCTACTAAACCAGGCAGCCATGTTAACAAAATGTGTACCCCATAATGAAACACGTCTGGTTCTAACAGTACTCCTCGTATGTCTCTCTGTCCTGTAAATGCCATAATGAATTCACTAACATTTAAACAATGTATTCCTGGTGCTGAACACACTATGCCTTCATCAGTAAAATAAATGTTCATATTCAACTTCATCATTAAATCTCGATCCAGTATATTAACTGGTGTCTGCCTTCAGTAAAAGGAACACTGCTTGTAGCTCCTGTAAAATCTTGAGCATTCAAGGCATTACCCGAGAGTAAAAATGTTCTCTCCCGTATATATGAGCGTATCGCACCCGTGTCTATTAAAAAAGAAAAGGATGTGCCTCCTATCGTGACGTCAACCCTTGGTTCCTCTTGAGGATTTGGCGTTACGGATATTAGTGAACACATTTAGTCTCCCAGTGAGCTGTCCTATTGTGGGTACATGGTTATTCCTGTGCCTGTGAAAGTATTCGCTCCCTTGACGGTGACACCCCCTATCCGAGGAGTCAGTAACTGTCCCGTGTTTGCACTCTGCTGTATTTGCATGGGTGCATGCTGTGACTGCTCTTGTGCCGGACTCAATGGTGGTTGCTGTGATGCAAAGCCTGTTGTGTTCTCTGCGTTTGTGCTTGATAGACTGCTTGATCTTGGGCAAACCCATCCCTATTTTGTGTGCCATATGGAGGTGGAAAAGCGGTCCCCTCTCTTGAGAACTGCCCATTCTGTTCATACCCTTGATTCCTACATGTTTGCGCTATATGTCCTGTCAATCCACATGTCCAACATACAAGAGGAAGTCTCGGAATCTGCCCTCCCTACATGCCCTGATTATCACTCTATATAGGCTGAAACCCACCTTGGTTACTCTGAAAGTTTCCTTGATTGTTCTGAAAACCTCCTCTTCCACGGAAACTTCCTCTACCTCGTGGTACAAATCCCATTCCTCCTTGATCAAACTGCTGTTGGTTATTCACCTGTGGCAAACCCATTGTCTGTTGTGCTCCCTGCCATTCTCCACTAGTAAACATCGCCCCTACTATAGCATACTTAGATAGCTTTTTCTGCAACAACTTAGCCTCCTCAAGCTTCCTTCCTTCTTCTTTCTTTTGGCTTTTGTCTTGTAATAGACGGCAATGATGCGCTATTGTCAATTGTATTTCTGGCCAAGGTTTTGCCTCCATACCCACCAGCTTCTTGAGCTGCCTCTGTACCTTTTCTGGCAATCCCTGATGTAATATATGATAGAATACAGGTATAGATTTCCCCCACGGTTCGTGCATTTCCAAGCTCCATTGCTCTTGGAAATTCTGAATATAAATCAACGGATCCTCTTCTTCCTGCATCTTTCGTGCCATTATCGCTCTCATATATGACATGTCTGGCTACTGTACTCGAAGAGATTTCCTGACCGCTGCTCTACAATTATTGAAAAGTGCTCCATCATGAGCAGTGTTCTGAACAGTGACGCCTGCATATCCTGCTCTTGCCCAAATGTCATCAGCTCTTTCCCCAAGTATAGCTGCTAGAAGACCCTTATTGTCCCCTTTAGCTAACGTGTTTTCTCCTGTCATTTTCTCTAATTCATAGATCCATTTTACGGCATCCGATGTTAAACTCGGGAGTTTGCACCTTAAATTATGCTTATCCATCTGGGGCCACGGTATATACTCTGGTTTGACCCCTCCATTCTCTAACAATGGGAATTTGTAAAATCCCAAACTCGAATTCATCCCCAATCGTTTGCCTGTCCATAGCAGGGACAATGGTTCCACACCGTCTTCTTTCCGGTAATGACCGTAATCTACTCACAGAAGGTGGTGACTTCCCCCCTCTCACTATGGGATTGCCCTTTAGGTAGATCTAGCCACACCAGTGACTCTGACGCATTAGATTAAGGTAGGTCTAGATCTGACCATCTTGCTTCTCTGTCTGTAGGTGAACACCATTTTGGGACCATATCCACTAGCCCCTTCCTCCACACGGAAGGTTTCTCTATCTTTGTCTGACATGCCCTGTCCCCAACTTGTGTGACTTTCCTCTTTCTCGTCTCTATTCAGAGTCAGCCTGTCCAAAGACAAAACTCTATGCTCAAAGCTAAACAAGCTTCCCTCTTTGCCTTGCGACTGCGCACTTTCAAATCGATCATTTGTTCCCTTGCCTTTTGATTCTTTCTTGGTCCTCATGTCATGAAAAACCTTATCAATTTTATCCCCAATGCTTCTGATATCAAAATCATTTTCTAGATTTGCTCTAGACAGACCAGGTATTGGCTCATGTGCTGGGAAGAATTCTTCTATGTCTTCCCATGCTACTACTGGAGGATTAGGCTCCATTAACGCTTTCTCTATGCAATCAATGTCACATGCCGTTTGTCTTCTCTTTTGCTCCATTTCTTCAACGACTTCCCTTCGTTTTTTAATATTCTTCTCTAACCCTTTCCTCTTCCTGTCTCTTCATCTCTCTTCGTTCATTCGCTCTACGCATTTCTTCATCTCTTCGTCTTTGTATCCTTCTATCTCTCAATTTCTGTTCTTCCTCTTCCTCTCTTTTCCTTTCTAGCTTATCTCTCTATTGTCTATTAGTGTACCTTCGGCAGCTGATTCATTATTAAAATTGGGTCTGATTGTGCATGAATCTCAGGCGTTAAAAGAGGGTGAAGGTCCAAAGGTTGGTATGAAAAGTAGAGATGAGATCTTGGGAAATGAAGCATATTCGAGTGGTGCATCAGCTATAAGCAGGAATCCCCGAAGGGGAGACAATTTCGGATCTGTGGTCAATGTTACCAAAAATAATTACTCAGGCTTGTCAGAAACTGGGGGCAAGGCTGACCTCACTTTAGTTGGGAAAGGATAAAGTTTGTGAGCTGGAACACACGAGGCCCCAGCTCTTTTAGCAATCTAAAAACAAGGTCAGATATATTTGGGAAAAACGACTTAATCCTCTTTCAGGAAACATGGTTGGTAAACTCCCCAGACCTATAAGGTTTTATATTGATAACCCAACCAGCTACCACTGTTGGTAAAGGAAGACCTAAGGGTGGATTACTGATATTCCCTACTTTTTCGTGAGGAAATAATAATACCATGCAAAAAGGAGGGCATTTTGGCAGTTAAATTAGAGATCGCATCAAACGAGGGCAATAAACAACTGATAGCCATACATTTATATTGGAATCCCCTGAGCTCAAAGCTCACGGTTTTTTTGGAAGCTCTAGCAGATGTATTGACACATATCAAGACATTTTATCCAGACGCAAATATCCTGGTGGGAGGGGGTCTGAGCTCGCAATGTTTAAAAAATAGTCCAAGGGGAAGAGCAAAAAAATAAAGATAGTGAGCTCCAATGGGAAAAAGTGGGTATCTTTTTTCAATGATTGGGACCTCAGGATGTTAAACGGGGCCATGGAAGGGGATATCCCACCGAGTAGCACATGGTTTCAAGGGGAATCGGAATCAATCTTGGATTACATATTTTTGTCCCCAGGTTTATTTATGAGGTGTGATCGTTTCTGTGTGGGTGAAGGTGCAACTAGTGATCATTGTCGATTGGATGTGTCTATAGACTGGAGCTTCCAAAAAAAGGTTAATAAATGGCACGGAACGGTGGAGGTCAATGCCCAGAGAAATCGTTTGGTGAAACATATGAACAATGGTACACATCTAAACGAAGCATTGTTACAGTTAGACAACATTGAAAAAATCAGTAATGACGACGGAAATTTTAAACCTTGCTCCTTCCACGATTTTCTTTGGGAAATTGATCGTCCACACTGCATGCCATTGCATGGTCCTGTATCGCATAAATATACCTTTGATGAATTGACTTGGTTAAAAAAGAGGGAAATGCGGGACGAGATTGGTAGATTAAGAAGGGAGATTTCCAATGAAGCGGTGTTATTGAAGGAGATTAGGTATGTAAAAGGTGTATACAAGAATTGGTCCAAACATCAGAAAATGAGTTGTCTACAAAAGGACGGGGTAGCTATGCTCAGGGAATTAACAAGAAATAACACGTAATTTCTGGGCTTTATTAAATGAGCAAGGAAAGGACCAATGCGCTGTACAGGCAAACTTTGTGGCAGAGGATACCTGGGTAGGTTATCTCAGAAGAAAATATCAGCGGCCAATGTGGGACCCTACATATAGCATTCCCAGTGTCCCTTGGGAATTGACTATAAGAGAGGATATCGTCATAGAGTTAATAAACAAATCTTCAGCGTCAAGAGCCGCGGGACCGAGTGGCTTGACCTACCAAGTCCTTAAAGGAAATCCAATGATGTGGACTCGCATTCTGTGTATACTTTTCCAGGGCTTAATAGAAGAAAGAAATATTCCATCATCTTGGAAGTCAGCCATAATCATCCCTAACCTTAAGACGGGAGACCGAAAAAAAACCTATTACCTATAGACCCATAACTCTATTAGATGTCGAAAGTAAGATATTTGCCAGCCTTATACTAAGGGAATTAGACAATTGGGCCACGGTCAATAAGATACTTTCTAAACAACACACTGGGTTTCGTAAGGGTCAAGCCACTTCCCTTAATGGTATAATACTGGCCACATTAACACAATAGATTTGTAATGACATCACTGCGGTTATACTGTGTTTTTATCGATCTGTCAAGCGCATTTGGCCTGGTTAGTTTTAAGGGGGTCTTCGATTCCTTTGATAAATATCTTAATGTCCCTCCATGAAAACAACACAGTAAGGGTAAGGCTGAGTAATGAGGGTATCCCTGAAGGTATCGATTGAGAGAGGGGTGAGACAGGGATGCATGATTGCTCCCTTTCTTTTCAACTTTTACCTAGCTGACTTTGCGAATGGAATAGATATGGAAGGTTTAGGGAGTGCAAAAATCGGTACTAGAATTGTAAAATGGCTTATGTACGCAGATGATAATGAACTCATGGACACAACAGCGGTAGGACTCCAGCAACTCCTGACTGCCCTCGAGGTGTACATAAAGGAAAATGACCTAAAGTTGAACCCAGATAATTCAAAAAT